>NC_132850.1:61590096-61895491 GCF_048164855.1 Canis lupus baileyi | reverse complement strand
CTCCCGGAGTCCTGGAATCGAGTTCTGCATCAGACTCCCTGCAGGGAGCCTGCTTCTCTCTCTTCCTGTGTCTCTGCCTCTCTCTCTGTCTTTCATTAACAAATAAAAAATAAAAAATATATATATAAAATAAAATATATAATAAATAAATAAATAAATAAATAAATAAATAAATAAATAAATAAATAACTTTCACTGTGTTTCCCTCCCACATATACATCTTCTAACTTCGGTCTATGTAGCTGAGTAAATAAGAAACAATTATAAATTGCAAATGAAGACATCCAGATAAGCAGTGTTTTTCATTGTGCAGCTAGTTTACAATATATGGTACTGATAACATAAAGATAACCAATGAAAAATATTATAAATATTTAAATAAATAAATAAAGTTAATAAAGTTATAAATATTTAATATGATTAAAATTATTCTGTGTTTAATACCTAGGTACCTCATGAAATTTTGGTGTACAAAGAGAAAAACCAAAATGCAAAATTGAGTTTTATATTAAAAATTTCAAAGTCAATGTGAGAAGTAAACAAGTAGAGGTATATATATCAAGGAGCATGGAAATAAAAATGAGGAGAGGCATCTGAGGGAGATTTCAAAGAGTGTAAGTTTTTGACCTTCTGGATTAGGATGTTGTCTGAAAGAATAGCTTTTAAGGTGCAGGTTTGAAGTCAGATTTTGAGTCTTAATTTTACACTTTATGGTTGTGTGAACTCATGAAAACCCCTTATGCTTCATCTCATCTATTGAGTATTAAATGACATAATGCATATAAAGTAATTAACTCAAACTCTAGCTTATTGGTTTTCAGTGTAGTGTTTCTATTATGGAAGATGACAAAGAATTTGCCATGGAAGGGTTATTGAGTGTGGCTGAGTAACTTTTAGAAATAGGAAGATGACCTAAAGCAAAGAAGGAGGAAATGGCACTTAAGTAAAATGTAAGTGCATGTAGGTTGAGCAGTAGAAGAATAAACTAGAAAATTAGAAAGAGTCTAGATTTTATTTTTAATATGAGTATTCTTTTAATGTATGTGATGGAATACTTGATTCCTGGGTGAACACATAATGACAAAGTCAGTATGAAGTCAGTCATGTTTTACATGAGCTAATATTTAATCACAGTAGCATATATTTCTTAAAAAGTAGTATGTGTATAATTAAAGCTGATTATTCCACAGGGTGCATAAGGATTTACAAGCTATTTGTAATAACTCTAGTTGGCAACTGCTACCAATGATAAAGAACACTGAAGATTTTGCCTAGGGAATGACATCGTCAGGTTTGCATTTGAGAAAAGGATACTCTGTTCATGGTTGAAGGATGTATTGTGTAAAGGTAGAAGAGAGGGTGAGGCTGTAGGCATGAAATCAACTAGAGTCCCTTTCAATGGTTTGGAGAAGGGTTATGTATCAAGACATGTCTGTCTCAATAGGAAACAAAGACATTTAGTAAAGGAAATAATTACTGATATGTGAGCAGAGTTAACATAATCAATGGGTTATGACTAGTAAGAGTAGGAAGCCATTACCACCCTTAAGCCTTACTACTAGGTTTACTTCTCTTACGGTGTCATGAGACCCTCGTCGAGGGCAAGAATCATGGGGAAAGCTGTAATCATGGAGCACAGTATGCATCCGAACCACAATGAAGCCGAGAGGGAATGAGGGAAATATAAACTCAACTCTTTCTCTTCCCACTCTCCAAATCCTTCTGGTACCTCTGAACCAGTCCCCACCAGAAGCTAGGGAGCAAAGAAAACTCCAAAGAGGTCCACTCTCTGGAGAAGTGAGAAAAGCAAAAAAGAAGAGAATTAGGGGGTCAGGCAGAGACTAACCAGCACAAGATGAAAAGGTCTACATAAGAACAGTGGCAATGAGCATGCAGAAGTGGGAATAACTACAAGAAATGTTTACAAAGTAGGATCCATAGGACTTGATGACTCTATCATATCCCATAGGACTCTACAAACACACCTAATAAGCTGGAAAACATGCAATGACAGAATGGTATGATGTCAGTTGTGTTTTAAAATAACTGGATTTAATTAATCAAAGTAGAATAATTTGTTTAAAAAATAGTTGCATATATGCATTGATTATTCCAGTGGAGTACACATGAGAGGAAAGATCTTGCAGTGATATTTAGATTTCTTACTTGAAGACCTGGATGAATGGTGGAATTATTTACCTAGAAAAGGATTACAAAAGAGATAAAAAGGAGAAAGAGGGGCTAGAGTTGGAGTTAAGAAAAGGAAGTCAATAAGTTGCATAAAGTTCATTTTAAAAATTTTATTTTATTTTTAAGAGAGAGAGAGAAAGAGAAAGGTTGGGGGGTGGGACATGCTGAAGGAGAGAGAGAATCTTAAGCAGGCTCCACAACCAGCACAGAGCCCACATGATGCAGGGCTCCATCTCACAACCCTGAGATCACAACCTGAAACAAAATCTAGAGTTGGACACTTAACCAACTAAGTCACCTAGGTGCCCCTCATTTTGATTTTTAGCAATATTATTTAGTGGTGTATTGGAGTTTATAGCCAACGTAGTAAGATAAGAATAATCAAATAAAAACTATAGATAATGGCAGTAAGACAAAATTTTTTTTTTTTTTTTTTTTTTTTTTTTTTTTTTTTTTTTTTTACCATTGACAGGTAATATATCTGCCTAGGAAATCCAAGAAAGTTCAAAACTAAAAACTATTAGAATGAAAGAGAGTAATAAAGTGGCTGCTTACAATACCAACATACAGTGATCAATAGCTTTCTTAATCATTATTTACAATCCATTAGAAAATAGAATGGTCCTATGTGTGAGGATCACTTTTAATGGTTGAAATCCTCATTTATTAGACACTAGTTGGGTTAATCAAGTTCCCAAAGACTTTTAAGTTAATATAGCTCTAGAGTTGCAGTACTGGCAACTTGTTTGGAGAAAGATACAGCATACAGGTCTACAATGGAACATAACAATTTCATAGCTGGTCATCATTTACTGAGGAAAAAATATCTCTGCAGTGAAAATTACCCTCCCACCTGTTCAGGACAACTGCAGAGAAAACTCTCCTGCTTAGATAAATGGCTTCAGGGTCTCAGGTTCCCTGGCAACAACTCCAGAGAGCTTATTAATGTGATATCAGGAAACTAAACTATGATTTTATAACATTGACAGTTCTGTTAGACTCAGCAGTGTGTTGAAAAATGGGATATTGGTAGGCCCAAACAATTTTTTCCACTTCATTTTTTTTGAAGTTTTATTAACCCCATGACCCTGGGTCTTAAAAGCATTGGTTTCCTTTTTTTTTTTTTAATATTATAGATTACTCTTTAATGAACATCTTTGTAGATAAATATTTTTCCCCTGAATTTCTGCTTACTTCTCTATGATACATTAAAAAAAAATCAAAACACTACCTCAAAGGCTATAAAAATCCTTAAAGCACTTGGCATGTATTATAAGTTATAAGAATCTTTACTTGATAATGAAAAATTGTATCTCAATTTTTTAATTTGAATTTCAGTTTAATTTTCACACTTTTTTTGCCAATGGCAAAAGTTTTTTTTGTGGTTTTTTAAAATGTCTCTTTTCTTCTTATCTACTGAGGTTTTAGTGCTTTTTATCAATTTATATGGACTTGTTATATATCGAATATGCCAACAATACCTGCTGAAAACACTTAGTCCAGGTTATTAAACTTTAAATTTTAATATGGTATTTTTGATATTCAAAAGATTTTGTTGTTTAATAAAATATATTACTATTTTAATTTTTGATTTCTTTCATTGCTTTTAGAAATTCCTTTTCTATATATTCTTAATTTATTTATTTTATAATGTTTAACACAAGTCTGTCTAGACCTAATTTGGCTCATAAACCAATAAAGCAAATAATTTAACTTGTACATCAGATCTTTATTACATAAAATGGGAATAGTGATTGTACCTACCTTAGAAGCTTGCTGTAAGGTTTAATTAAGTTAATTAATGTAAAGGGCTTAAAGCAGAGCCTGGTGTGTAGTGGACATTCAATGAATGTTAAACATTATTATTCACAACCATTTGTCCAAGTTCTAAAATCTAGAAATCTATGATTATGGAAAAGAATGTTCACAACTCATTTGGCATAAAATGCGACTGAACTGCTGTATGGCTTATTTTATTACGCTTGGTATGAATCTTCATATACTTCACTGCAGACAGAATGCTGTGTTTGATTTCAGGGGTGCTGGCCTAGGCCCCTGTGGGGATAATATACAAAATACATTAAATACTCCATGCTTTCTTTCTAAAAGAATAAGTGGACAAAAAGGTTTTAGAACGCAATTAGGTCCTGAACCTGGATTTGGGACTGTATTAGTTACTGGTCAGCTGCTAAATGCTGGGTACCATTTCAGGGATTATCTGCGTGTTATTATTTTATTCAATCATCACGATGATCCAGTAATACATTTATTCATTCAACCAGTAGTTTCTAGGCTCTGTTCAGGGTGTTTGGGATGTATCATTCATAAAACAGTTTAATTTCTCCTTCTTGCTCTGAGACGGCATCTCATTTCCTTGAGACTACATCATCACTCTTGTCATAATGAATAAAATAAACTTTTGGGAGGAGTGAGAACGAACACTATATTAAAAGTACACTAGATTTGCACATGTATCTTGATTTAAAAATATTAAAATAAATCGAGGAAAATTAGTTTGGATTGTATTTTACAGGACAAAGTGAGGTTCAGAGAGATTAAGATATATTGAAATTAAGGTATAGTAAAAGGTAAAATTGGAGTTATCACCTTTTTTAAAAAAATTATTTATTTATTCATGAGAGACACAGAGAGAGGCCGAGAGAAGCAGAGTCCCCACAGGGACCTTTTGAACCTCTTTCCACTGTTCCATGTTTATGCCTATTGGAAAGGTCCCTAACAGAATAGATTTCCTTGTCCCCCTCTCCTCTTCCTTCTCCCTGTTCTTGTCCTAGTCGGTGAAATCAGTTACACATAATTTAATGTTCACAATATCTGTTCAGGTCATAGCTCAGGAGGCCCTGTTTAGACGTGTTACGAATATAACCCTACCTTTGTATCCCACTTCTATTCTACTTTCTTTCCTTGTAAAATCCTCTCAAGTGAGAGGTGTATAAGACTGGTATCATTAACTTCCTTTTCCAAATGAGAAAGATAAGGTGACTAGGTTAAATGAATTGCTTAAGTTATAAAATACATCATTAAGAGAGTTAGGTCCAGAAGCAAGTTTGTAGCATTCTGAGCTCTTTCCACATGGCTCCCAAAATACTTCAGGAATTAAAGTGGACTTGGAAAATCAGGAACGTCTCTTAGGGTCTTTCCTTAGCAAATATATTTGTCCCTGTTTGCTCCTATAATAGTTAAAAAGATAGAACCTTAGGAAAGTAGTCTGCTGTAAAGATTAAGAACTATGACTCACTGAGAAACAAAGGGTTGCAGAAGGGGAGGTGGGTGACTGGCACTAAGGGGGGCACATGATGAGATGAGCACTGGGTGTTATACTAACTATATGTTGGCAAATTGAATTTTTAAAAACTTAAAAAAAAGAGCTATGACTCAAAAATCAGAAAATTACCTCCCTGTTGTGAATATTTCATTCTGTGTTGTCCTTAATTCTATGCCTATAAATGGGGTCAACTAGGATAACTGAAGTAACTTGGATATATATACATATACAAAACAAGATCTGGCTGGAAATATTGTAGGCAGATCATTCATGCTACTATTACAGCTGAAAATGATGAGCATCTGATTAAGAAAATTTCCTACTTAATACAATGAGGAACTAATACAGGCTTAGGGAAGTCAGCCTCTCTACTTCGCAAAAACTTTCATTTTAGGAGAAATTGTATACATACCTTTTTTTCATAGCCTGCTATTGCTATACATAGTGTTCCCTTTTCATAAGCAGTGCTGCAGTTTCTTTCTTTCTTTAAAAGATTTATTTATTTATTTTAGAGAGAGAGCACAAGTTGGCGGGAGGGCAGAGGGAGAGAGAGTAAGAAGCAGACTCCTCGCTGAACCAGGAGCTTTCACAGGGCTCAGTCTCACAACCCTGGGATCATGACCTGAGCCGGAATCAAGAGCCCTAGGCTTAACCAGCGGATCCACCCAGGTGCTCCAGCAGTGTGGCCATTTCAAAAAAGTTTTCCTCATCTCTTCCTTCACCTTTCAACAAAAGCTGTTCCTCTATGACCACTTCTATGTCATGTTAGGGCCAATGACCAGCACTACAGACAGAGCAACTAGAAAATGAGCATAAGATCATGAGATGGGCCGCCTGCCCTGTAACATAAGAACGCTTAATGGCAGAAGAACACACTGAAGCCAAAGTAAAAATTACATTAATATCGAGATCACAAGTTTGCAATAAATTAATTAGTCTGCTAACATATCTTTTATGAATACAAGGATCACTATTGTTTGTATACATTATTTAATTTATGAGAGATTAATACAAAAAGCTAGTTTAGCGGGAAATCTCGAAAGAATGATAATCTGCTATATGTACCTTCTAACCTTTCCACAAATCCACTCAAATAACCCGTGTTACCCGAGTTGCTGAACATCAGCCAATTATCAAAAAGGTAAGATAAAAAAAGGACTTTGAAGAAATCTATACGAAACCTTTCTATTTAAAGAAGCTCAGTTATACATTTGCGTCTGGGGAATATTACTTTCTGTGATTAAAAAAAACATATGGGACCTTTGAGATATAATATGTAAAATGATCTATTTTCCTTGTTAATATTCACGGCAGGGAAGAAAGCCTTAATTTGAATAGGTGATCTAGTTTACCTTCCCAGACCCACAAATGGATTAATTGTATAGAGAAGATAGCTTTGCTGAGGTTTTGTTTTTACTTAAATTAATGGCTTATGGTTATTTTTTTTTAATTTCATTTTATGGTGATCTGTCTCCAAGTGCAAAAATCCCTGCACTTTGCTTTATATCTAAAACTCTTTAAGGATAGGTGGAAACTAAAATTTATTTGGTATCCTGAGGTTCTTTTTCCTTGTAAATAACCTTGGAAACATTCCTCAACAGGGATAATGAAAGTAAAATTCATGTTGAATTTAGTAACTGATGACAGAGTTCCCAAAAAACACATTGTCCACCTTGCCAAATTAAATATATATGTATATATATACACACATACACACACACACACTATATATATGTGTATATATATATATATATACATATTTAAATGAAATCATCATGCTTCTATTTTCTCAAGGCAAAATTATCTAAAAATTGCTGTTGTGCCATTATGAGGGCTGGCTGTATGCATTCAAGATGGCAGAAAAAAAATCTTAAATTTGACTTGTTACTACTTTAGTTGCCTGGACAATTTTTGTAATCTCTCTAGGTACCTGTTTTTTCATCTGCAAAAGAAGTTAATAACACATTCATGTCGGCCGGGTAATTTTAAAGATCAAATGGACTAATGCCTGTAAGCACTCAGCACAGTATTTGACACATAATAAAGGCTTACTAATATTCGTTTTGCTTATTATTTATTATTTATCAACAGTTAACAAATTTGTACCCAGGAGAACTTGTTTTTAAAAAGCAATTAACTAAAAAAAAAAGCAATTAGCTATTAATGAGTTTATTAATTCAGATAAAACCAGAGTATAAAAGTTTTATAGTTCATGAAATCCACAAGGGAAAATATTAAAATATGTCTACTTTCCCACCCAAAACATTCATTGTTTTGGTGAAGAGAATCATGTATCAATATGAAAATATGGAGCAGAGCATCAATAATTGAGGCAAAGTTAATATTTCCACTCTGAATCTTCAATTCTAAGGCTTAATACATTTAAATAAGATTAGTATGTAAGTTAGGTTTGTAAGATATGAGCTTGGATATAAATTTTTTCTAAGAAATATGATCCTTTTTTCAATGTAACAATTGAATGTTTTGTTTTAGTTATTTATAGTCATCCATTTGGATAAAAATATCTTAAAATATACAAGAAGCATGACTTAAAAATTACGAGTAGGGAAAAAAGAACGCACTGGAAGTGGGAAATGTCAGTAACCCAGGCGGGGATCTTGGTAGGTTGATACACACTGGGGAAGAAGTTCTAGAGATGTAGTCAATTAACTTTGTTAAAATAGAGGGCCACAGTGAGAGCTCCAACACATTATTTTTAATTTTCTAAAACAGCTAGAATAATAAAACTGATTATTTTTCCATAGGACCCATAAACCTAAATTATGAGGGGGTGATTATTAAGCAAGAACATTTATCTGGGATCAAAGAACTGCAATTCGGAAAATGCAGATTTGGGTAGTTACCCAAATCGCATTTCACTAGGGAGCAAAAGTCAGGAGTTTTTAAAGCAAAGAGGGATTGCTTGTGTATGTTATTTACAAAGAGTTTTTGATTGGTGTTGGTGGCAGGAAAAAAAAGAAATCTTGGCTGAAAATAATTAGTTGCCAAGCAGTCTCTTACTATAGTAAGTTGTAGGTGTTTGGGCAGAGTCCTTGGAATATTTGTGGTTTGGCCCAGTTCAAAAGTTCGTGCTTCCTCCCCTAGGAAAGTGAATAAGCCCACATCCTTAATGGCCTGTTGATTCCATTTTAAAACCTTTTGACATAAGTGACCTATTTCATTCCACCTTTCACAGACCAAATACATTATCACATATGAATGTGTTTCATTTTTCTTAAAGGAAGAGATAGAGGTTTTACTTTCAGCCCTTTAGAGCAGTGATTAAAAAAAGAAGTGAGGGGTATTTTTTTTTTCTGATCTTTTTGGTTATATGTCTAAGTTTGCTAGATCTGCTAACTCCCTATGACCTTCTTGTCTCCACACTTGTGTGTTAGTCCAGAGAATGCTGAAGGACAGCAAGATAAACAGAGGCAATGAAGATAGATGGGGCATCAGAGAAGCAATCTAGGAAGGAAGGTTTACAGCTTGACCTTCTGATATACTTAGAACAGCATCATTAGCAGTTCTAATTACTTTTTTTCAAGCAATTAGATTGTTTGTCTATTCTCAAAGACGGTCATTGCTTACATTACCAGATTCTTACCTCTCTTAGGTTTTTTTTCATCTACTTTCTTTCCTAGTTGCCCTGATTTTTAAAAATACTCATTTCTAATAGTTGTTCGTGCATTTTATATGTTCTTTTGTACTTTGATTCGGAGGAAAGGCTAAGTGGCCATTCTTAAAAGTTTTTTTAAGTCTCTGAAAAGAATAAGGACATCAACAAGGATGCGAAATACTTATATATTAACAATATAATACATAAACGGTACTTAAAATATTTTAATTTGAAAACAAATGTCAACACTTGCAGATTTCCTATTTTCAAGCTATGTGCATCATGGTCTTTCTGATACTTCATTTTTTTTTTTTTTTGAAGATTTTATTTTCATTTGAGAGAGAAAGAGATAGAGCACAAGCAAGGGGAGAGGCAGAGGGAGAGGGAGAAGCAGACTCCCTGCTGAGCTGGGTGCCCAACATGGGGCCAACATGATCCCAGGGTTGTGGGATCATGACCTGAACCAAAGGCAGATGCATAACCATCTGAGCCACTGGGGCGCCCCAGCGTGTTATTTTTTAGAAATAATTTCTGATCCTGCTCTTTCACACTTAATTTATTACCCTTTCCTAAGAAAAGTCCCAGTGGATTTCGCAATTCCCCAATGGATTAACAAGCCTCTTAAAGAAAGTTGTTATTGTATTGGGTCTTTCTCTTGGCATTTACAAAGATTAAGATGTTCCTAATTGTACTTATATTTGCAATGAATTCTAGTCCTCTGTCTACACCTCTAGAGGACGATGGTGGCTGAAGCCACGGGCAGAGTCAGCACGTCCCTCAGTGGCGGTCGTCAAGTTTCCTGGCTGCCCCGCATCACCCGCTGATGCTCAGTTTCTTGCAGGGATGACAGGGGCAGGTAACTGCGGGGACTTCCAGGGACCCCGGGCCGCTCTGGTTAATGAGTGCGAGCTCAGCTGCCCGGCTCTGTTCTGCTTTCTGCGCGAGGCCGCCCGGGGGCGGGGGGGGGGGCGGCTGGGTCTCGGATCCAGGGCGCGTGTGCGTTCCTGTCCCCGGCCCCCCGAGGCTGTCTGTCTGTCTGTCCCCCCGATAGACCACCGATTGACACTGTAAAGAACGTGGGGCCCAGACACGGTGGACGTCACGTGCTTGATGGCCTTCGGGGAGCCTGGGGCTGGCGTCGGCGGGCGGCCGCGAGCAGGCCGTGGGGCCCCCCCGGGGGCTGGGGTCCGCGGGCAGCGCCAGCCGCAGCGTGTGCACCGCTCAGCCGCCCCTCGCGGAGGCTGCCTCGGCGCCGACCCCCAACCTCCTCGCCGGGGCGGGGGCTCCGGGGGCGCCGGTCCTTGCGCCGGCTGTCACCTAGCGGCCCCGGCCCTGGGGCGCCCGAGCGGCCGGGAGGCCAGAAAACTTTCCCCGCGCCCCTTGGCTTTGCCGTCAGCCTCCGCACCGACTCCGGCATCGTTGCCGCGGGGCGCGCACTTCGGGCCCGGGCTTCCCCCCCCATCCCGGCCCCCGTCTGCCCCGCCCCCCCCGGGCCCTCCGCGCAGACCCGTCCCGGCCGCACCGGGGACTGCGCGACCCAGAGCGGGCAGGTGGCGGGCGCCCCAGCTCCGCCCACATCCCTCTTCCCCAGCTCCGCCCCCATCCCGACCCCCGACCCCCCACCCCCCACCAAGTCCCTCCGCGCAGACCCGTCCGGGCCGGGCCGGGCCGCGCCGGGGACTCCGCGACCAAGAGGGGGCAGGTGGCGGGCGCCCCAACCCCGCCCCCATCCCGCCGCCCAAGCTCCTCCCGCCAGCACCGCCCTCACCCCTCTCCCCCCGCAGGTCCGCCCCCGACCCGCTCCTTCCCTGCCCCGCCTCGCCCCTCCGCGCAGACCCGTCCGGGCCGCACCCGGACTCCTCGACCGAGCGCCGGCAGGTGGCGGGCGCCCTCAGCCCCGCCCCCATCCCCGCCCCCATCCCCGTCCCCATCCCTCTCCCCCCCAGCTCCGCCCCCCGCCCCCCTCCCCGCCCCCGACCCTCCGCGCAGACCCGTCCCGGCCGCGCCGGGGACTCCGCGACCGAGCGCGGGCAGGTGGCGGGCGCCCCCAGCCCCGCCCCAGCCCCGTCCCCATCCCGGCCCTAGTCCCGCCCCCCGCCCCGCCCCCACCCAGGCCCCGCCCCCTCCCCCCCGCCCCTCCGCGCAGACCGTCCGGGCCGCGCCGGGGACTCCGCGACCGAGCGCGGGCGGGATGCGGGGGCGCCCCCGCTCCTCCCCGCCCGGCTCCTCCCCGCCCCGCTCCTCCCCGCCCCGCCCCGCCCCGCTCGCCCCCGTCGGCGGCGGGGACTGCTGGCGTCGGCCCGCGCGGCTCCCCTCCGCCGGATGACATCATGGGAGCCGAGTGAGGCCGGCCCGGCGAGGGGGCGGGGGAGCTGCGGGCCGAGCCGCCGCGCGTCCGCGGGTGGGGAGGAGCGCGCCGCCCGCCGCTGACAAAGGCTGGAGCTGCTGCGCCGCGGGCCGCCTGTCGCGCTCGGGCCGGTGGCCGCCCGGGCCTCGCCGTCCGCCGGTGAGTGGCTCTGCCGGGAGCGCCCCCGCCCCGCCCCGCCCCGCCCCGGCCCGGCCCCGGCCCCGGCCCCCGACCCCGCGCGGCTCGGCGCGGCCCCGGCTCGGAGCGCGGGCGGCAGGTGCCGGAGCGCGGGCCGGCGACGAGCGAGGCTCCGGGGGGGACCCCGGCGGCTGCAGCGCGGGCCCGCTCCGTCCGGGCCCCGCCTCTCCGGGGCCGCGGGGCGCCCACCGCGCCCGCCCGCCGGGTCCTGGCCGCCAGCCGCGCCCCCGGGAAGCGCGCCGGGGCTCCCGAGGGCAGCCCGCGTCCCGGCGGCGGCGCCCAGTGCCCAGGTGCCCGGCGGCCGTCGGGTGGGCTCGGGCTCCGGGCGCCTCGCGTGCTGCCGCCGGCGGGGCTGGGAGCGGACTCGGACCCGGGGTGTCCTGCGCCCCCGGCGGCGGTCGCTGCTGCAGGCGCCGGGCGAGCCTCGCAGCTCCCGGCGGCCGGCGGACCGGAGTCTCCGCGAGCGCTCGAGGCACCGCCGGGTCGGGGACGTCCGGGGCGCCCGGGGCAGCAGCGCGCTCGGCGCAGGGGCGCGGCCGGGCAGGTGCGCGGCCGGGCAGGTGCGCGTTTTCCCGGGGCGCCCGGGGCAGCCGCGCTCTCGGCCGCAGGGGCGCGGCGGGGCGGGACAGGTGCGCGGCCGGGCAGGTGCGCGGCGGGGCGGGGCGGGGCAGGTGCGCGGCCGGGCAGGTGCGCGTTTTCCCGGGGCGCCCGGGGTCATTCGTAGTGTCGGGCGGTCCCTGCGGGCCGTGGGGGCTCCAGCGCGGGGATGCGCCGCCTCGCCGGGGCCGGGCTTGGGTGCTGCGGGGACTCCGGGCTGCGGGAGCCGCAGGACCCCCGCCGACCCCCGCGCCCCGAGCCCCGCGAGCCCCGCGCCATCAGCGAATTCCCCGGTTTGCCCGGACTCCGGCTTCCAGGTCGCAGAGCACTGGCGGTACCTACCGGGATGTCCGATTTCAACGTGGAGCCATTTCCAAAAGAAGCACGAAAGTTTGCTACTTTGGGGCTCCGTTACCTTCTGTTGGGGCTTCGTCCGCCGCGATCTAGAGCAGCCGAGGTGTGAGCCGGGGCCGGCGTGGGCCGGGGCGGGGCGCGCCGACTGCCCGCGGTTCGCGGCCCAGGTTCCAGGGCCCGCCTCCAGCCTCCGAGCGGGGCCCGGCCGGTGGAAGAAAGTAACAACCTGTTATAACGCAAATCGCAATTTTACTTTCTTTTTCTTGAAAAGGCTGGCTGGCTTGCCTTGAGACCCTTGCTTTTTCTTTAAAGGACAGGTGATCTTTCCAATAGCGTAGAATAAAAGTGAATTTTCTTGACCAGCGATTGATCTTCTGGTAAAGTGGGAGGTCTCTTTAGAACAGACCTAGGGGAGGATGAGTGGGATTTAACCATGTGGTGGAAGTGGAAAAGGAGCTGCCTGGATGAGATGAGGGAGGGAGATTGTACTGGATGTAACTGGTGGGACTAAAAGGATGTCACCTCAGTTTTTGGCTTTTGCAAAAGCTCACTATTGGCCTTTACACACTCGTCGCTCCTCCTGGGAAGTCAGTAATTAGATTTTTGATTGTGTTAGGTTATATTAAGAGGTCCCTGATACGAGCTTACCCGGATCCAGGGCTTTTGGGGTTAGCAGCGACATTTACTCCGTGATTCAGAAGTAATTTTATTTCATTGTTTCCTGACTTCTCATCACAAAGGGCTCCACCTGTTTGTTCAAAAGTTTTATTGCTCTTTAACTTTGCTGTACGCTTCCCTTTATAGTAAAAGTTAAGGGGCTTTAACATGAAGGTTCTTAGAGAACCTGTTGCCGATGTTGGCTGCCTTGCTTACATATTAGAGTGACAAAATCTCTTTGAAATAAGCCCAGTGAACATAGGGGCTGCTGATGTGCTTATGCGATGGGGTGTACCCAACATAAAAATACGCATTTGTTTCAAATATATGTAATCCCAGTCAGACAGTGAGTGAGCAGTCGTAAGCAGGAGGCATACGGCATTTGGCTAGTGGTATTTGGGAGATGATAGTTCCTTTAACAATAGAATATGTTATTCCCTTTATGTGGTAAGTAAAAATCTCCATTAAAGGTAACAGGTTACGTTTTATGTTTGAAATCTTTGGCTTTGAAAATATTTACCCAAGAAGGTAAACAATGACCTGGGTGCATACACTAGACATACACTAGAATATGTGAGGAAAGTGCTCAGAAAGTGTAAGCATCTTATAAATATATATGATTTCATATATTTGATAGGCAGTACAATGTTGTCTTTAAAAATACGAAGTAAAATAATATCCCTGAGCTAGAGAGAGAATATTATCACGATGTTTTTTAAGGTATTCACAAATACTTGGGCATCTTGTTACATCCGGTTGCTTAGCTGGGGAGGTAAGAAGAAGTTGCCTTATAAGACAAAGGCAAAACTATAGTATCTTGCCCAGAGGAGGCAACAGGGATGTTTCAAGGTCATAGAAAAGAGCGTGATGTCAGAATGCTGGAAGATTCCTAAGAAGAGAGTATGTAGGAGGACTAGGTTTCTATTAGACGCCCTCCTGTTTTCGCTGTTGCAGTTGTCTGATTTGAACAGCTACTGTAGGGTCTGTAACACAGCGAATCGCTCTGCCTTCCTTGAGGCAAAATGGTATCTTGAACTCAGTCAGAGATGGTTTTATGGGCTTTTCCATGCTGTTTTTCAACTTCCAGTTTAAGGATGTTTTATGGATCACAAAACATTGCAGTGTTGACTTTTGTGTAGGCCTTCCATACGGAAATTGGTCAAGTAAAATCTTTTTGACTGAGAAGTTTTGGTGGCTCAGCTTCTTTGGAATTGTAAAGTTAAGAGTGATAGTCAACTATTGTGAAACGGTAGAAAACATTCCAGAGTGTGAGAGTATCTTATTTATTGGGTTAAAATAGCATCGTTAGTGGAGTTTTTAAAAGCCAAATTCAAGGCAATTTGACACAAAATCTCCAGAAGCCAGAATCATCCTTTTGTTTCGTATTGGACACATTGTGCAACTGAATGGGCCTCGATGACACTATTACTATTTTGTTAGAGTTTTCATTTTTAAATAACCTCTACCCCCAAGATGGGGCTTGAACCCGCGACTCTGAGAGCAAGAGTTGTGTGCTCTGTTAACCGAGCCAGCCAGACACCTCTATCACATATTTTCTATTTCCCAATGTCAGAATGATGAACCCTGGGTCGGAAATACGTGTTCTGGCCTGGCTTGGTCATGCAGCTGAGGACAGGCTTCAGATCTCTTGAACATTAATTTCCTTCCCTTCAAAATAAAGACAGTAATATCTGCCCTGCATTTCTCACAGGGTATGGTGCACACAGCAAATGAGCTGATTTCTATTTTACACAACTAGTATTTTTAATTAGTGGCATTCTTGACAATTCATTTATTGCAATTTGTCATAAAAGTTGTTAAATGGGTTGTTGTATGTCTTTAATTGCAAGTTTACTAGCAACAAATTCCCTCATTTTTTGTGCCTGAACATCTTTTTATACAGCCTTTATTTTTAAAGACTGTGTAAACAGGACATAGAATTTTTGTTTGGCAGTTTTTTTTTTTCTTTCAAACCTGTTGGTCTTGTGGTTTTGAAGATCATGTGTCTTTGTCTCTGGCTGATTTTAAGATTTTTCATTTGTCTTTATTTTTCTTCTATTTTACTCTGATGTTTCTAGGTAGTACAGTTTTCTTTTTATTTATCCCCCTTAGAATTTGAGGAGCTTCCTGAATTTGTGGATTGGTATGTTTTCGATGAAATTCATCGGCAAATTCTTGACACAGAGCTCTACTCCACTGTTGCTTTTCATTTTTTTTCTGAGATCTCAATTATAGGTTTGATACATGGTTTCACTGTGCCCAACATGCTCATACTTGTTTCACAATTTTCTCCTCTTTCTTTCTCTATATATACTTGTGCGAATATTTTCCTTTGACTTTTTCTTCCAGTTTTCTAGCCTGCTTTCCATCACTATACCTGTTATACTGTCAAGCTCATCTATGGGTTATTACTCTAGTTACTGTATTTTTTCGGTTTTCAAATGTGCATTTCATTCTTTTCTATAGATACCAGTTAATCTATGTTTTCACCTTTTTCCTCTGTTACTTTGAACATACTAATCAAAATTCTTTTAAAATTTTGTCGGTTAATGCCAATAATTGGGTTACTGTGAGCTTTTTTTTCAGTATCTCTTTAGTCTTGGTTTTAGTAATTGAGTATACAGATTCTAGAGGCTCTAGATGATTCATTTAAGTCCAAAGAGTTGTCAGCTTTCCTTCTGCTAAGCAAAGAAGATGGAGAGGTGGCCAGTCCTGTACTCTAATCAGTGACTGGGCTGAGTCAAGTGCTAATAGTCTTCATACCTTGGAGGGGAACCTAGCTGCTGAGGCATAGATATTTAGAGCATCCCCTGGAGCGTTCACAGGTACTAAATACAATTCAGGGCAATACTTCTGAGAATCCTGCTCTTCGGTTCAGAAGCTTTCTTCCTAGCATCATCTGTATAGCTTCGTATGGCAGCAAATGTCATGGGTAAAACTATGCGTGTGTCACCTTGATGTTTCATCGTTTATTTCTCACTCAGATCTCGGTGCCTCCTGTCCCTAATGTCTTTATCTCCAGCCCCACAAAACTGCTAAAACGTCTGCTGGATTCCCTGTCCCATATGTGTGGTCCCCTGCTCAAGCAAAGCCCATATTCTCAGCTCTTGGTGTCTGTCTAGATTGGCAAATGCCCCCACTCTTCAACTCGGGGGGAGAAAAGCATCATCAAAATTCAGCTCCCCCCTTCAATGCCTCCTGCATCTGAAATCTTGAAGCTAGTAAATTCAACTTCATGGTGACTAAATATAATAAATTGGCAAAACTCGTCTTTCTCCTAGGAGTGCTCTACACGCAGCACACACACACGTGCACACGTATGTATGTAAAAACTCACTTTTTTTTCTGAACATAGGCATCCCATGATCCGTGAATCACTCTAACTTTGCAGATGGATCCCACATATAGGCAGTGAAGAATGCAGGAAAGCCTGGAGCTTCCCTCTTCCTAGAGACCGTTGTCCTTTATCAAGTTGTTACTGATAACAGAGTGGTATCTTGTCATTGGCATATAATAGAGTCAATAAGTTAATAGCGTGTCAACTTCTTTTCTCATTGGTATGTGGACGACTATCCCCCAAACAAGAATATATTTCTTCCAGAAGAAATGTTGCAAATGGTAGTTAGTAGCTTTAGAAATAATGTCTTTAACAATATACTTCAAGTAGGGCTTAAATTAACTACACTTCTGTGGATTGACCTAGAATTTTTGTGGAATCTGTCTAGCGACGGATGGATACTCAAAGTGAACTAAAATATACAATGCTATTTTTAAGTGATTGTATATTCCAGATAACATATTAGAAGTCACCGAGCTTCCGTCTTACAACCAGGGTGTTCAGAATGCCGGGAATGGGATCTACCTGCCCGCCTTCCCCTCCGTGGCCTGCGCGACGCGAGGAGATTCGGGGAGCGTGGGGAGAGTGAGAAATTCGGGGCCGTGGTGTGGCTTTGCTCGTTATCTGAGGCTGACGCTCCGATGAGCAGTGCTGTGACTCTCTCAGGGTGTGTCCCGTGCCCTTGGGCCTGCCATACATCCTTTCAGACTCACTTCCAGTTGTGTCCACGACCGTGGCAAACGAGGTAGGCAGGCCGTGCCTCAATTGTGTTGGCTTCTCACCTGGAACTAATGCTGAGTACCTTTTGCCTTCTGCTTGGTGGTTTTAGCAGCGTGCCTTAGGTCTCCCTCTGCCCCTAAAAGTGTAGCCTCAAAGTGGGGAGGAGCTAACGCCCCTTAAGAAACCCCTCAGTCAGTGGGGATGGGTGGGCGGTTGTGCGGGAAAGAGGCTTCTGCAGTTCCTCCCAGGGGCCAGGTGGAGTGGAGCCTCACTTGGCCACGGTGACAACCCAACTCCATATACTTGTTTGGGTTGTATTTCCTATTTCACTTTACATGGTGCTTCATTCTTATTCTCTGGGGTTGCCTTTTATTTTTTTATTTTTAAGTATATTTATTTATTGATGAGAGAGAAAGAGAGAGAGAGAGAGAGAGAGAGAGTTAGAGACACAGGCAGAGGGAGAAGCAAGCTCCACGCAGGGAGCCCGATGCAGGACTCGATCCCAGAACCTTGGGGTCACGACCTGAGCCAAAGGCAGCCGCTCAACCGCTGAGCCACCCAGTTGTCCCTGGGATTGCCTTTTACTATTAGCACATAAGTTTTAATTTTGCATTCTGCTTTTAAAGAGAACTTGGCCTAAGATTCATGCCAAAATACTTTTTTTTTTTTCTGTAGAGGAAAATGAAAAAAAAAAAAAGAAAGAAAGAAAAAGCATCAGACTAAGCCACATCCATTTACGGTGGGAGAGGTGGTAGGGAAAAAGCTAAAACAATGTATTTTTCAAAGGTATTTGGTTTACAAATCCGTCATCTTTCAAGTCACCAAGTGAGGCCAGTGAAAGAATTCTTTTACTAACTATGAGGTCATCCGTGGACCTAATCAGTTTCCTTCCCTCCCTCCCTCCTTTTTTACTTCCCCTTAATATATATTCCCTGATTAGGTTCTGGTGGTATAATGAGTAGTAAAATGTGGCGTGATTACTGCCTCTTTGGAAAGTTTTATTTCTGTGAAATTAATTAGGTAACTACACAAACAGAAGCACACGTGCCAGAGTGAATGCCTTGAAGGACAAGAACACAGTGACCAGAAAGCCTGTTGTAGGAGTCTGACTTAGCGAGGGAGATCCGGGCCAGCCGCCTTGAGAGGGTGACACTTGAGCTGCCATCGATCAACAGGATGAAAACGAGTTAATTAGATGGAGAGAGAAGGGAAGAGTTTTCTAACAGGGGGACAGAGGAAGCGTGCTCAAGACCTGTTGTCCGGAAAGCTTGACAGTTTCGAGGGAGTCCAGATAAGCCCGAAGGAGGGCGATGTGCCAAGTAGGAGGGACTGTCACAAAATGCTGCTTTGAGTATTAAAGGATGAAATGTGTACGCATGTATGTATGTGATTGTGTGTGTGTGTGTGATGGTGACAGTAAGGAGGGGCCTTGTGAATAAACCAGATGATGTTGGAGCAAAAAGCAAATCTATGCAGGACCTGGGGAGAACAGTATATAATCCATGCAGACTAACAGATACTTACAGTCATGGATATTTAAAAATGTGAGAATTGTAGGAATTGATGATTTTTAGTTAGTGGATTTCTAGTTACATAGAGTTGAAAGATAAGGGATGAGGTATTTATTCATTTATTGATGGATTTATTTGTCCTACCTCTTGATGATATCTTAAGACCTGCATCAAAGCTTCTAAAACTCTATATCTAAGTAGTTTTATATTGTTACAAAATTTATAGATTTTAATTAGTTATTTGTTAATTTTTAGGGTCGTAATTGTAGGTAGACTTTTCTCTTTTAAAAGCATTTCAACTAAAATTTGACTTGAGATTGATTTTAACAGTGTAACACGGAGCGTCTGTAGAGATGGTGCTGAAGCATGGTGCAGGGCCACATTTAATTACTCCGTCCCAGATGAGTTCCTGTGCTTAAGTTTTAATAAAGTTAAATTGCCTGCGTACTCACACAAGTTTGGATTCTGGTTCTGCTAATTCCTCCCAAATTTGAAATTCAGGGAACTAGAGTCAAATTATTTTCCACTTAGAGCTATATTTCCTTTGATATTTCTTAGCAATTTTGCCTTAATGGAACCCAAAGTTCTATTCCAGACACAGTGTGAAGTGACCCTTTTTAAGATTTAGCATAATATATACAAGAGCTCTTGCCCACAATTCTCCCTTTTTAATTATATACCTTGGTTTAGTTTTATTGGTTACTTTCAAACTTAACCTTTTATGAAATCTCTTAATCCTGTATTGTTTTTAAAATGTTTAATAAGGGGCACCTGGGTGGCTCAGTGGGCTGAGCATCTGCCTTTGGCTCAGGTCCTGATCCCGGGGCTCTGGGATCGAGCTGGTGCGGTGTGGGGCTCGCTGCTCAGTGGAGAGCCTCCTTCTCCCTCTCCTGCCCCTTCCCCCCGCCCCCCAGTATGCACATCCCGTGCTCATTCTCTCTTTCTCTCTCTCTCTCTCTTGCTCTATCTCAAATAAATTAATAAAATCTTTTAAAAATGTTTAATAAGTAAATGGAGAAACAAGTATTTATTCAGTAATTACTACATGACAGGAAGATTTGTACCATGAACAATAAATAAGAGGGGATTAGAAGTGGGGGAATTGGGCAGATTATCGAGATGTTGAATAACAAGTATAAAAGGTAAAGTGTGGGACTTCTCGATTTGTTCCTTACAACATTCATAGTAGAGGATAACTACCCTTGGACTGTGAGAAACAAAATCGGAGAAATATCTCCTCCTTTAGTTTCTGTAGACAGACACAAATTAAGAAACCAATCTTAAAAGCAGTGGTAATAGACACTGTTTCTGTGGACTTTTGTCATTAGGGTGAACCATAGTTACCAATACTGTTAAATACTGTTAAAATGTTGCAAAAGGTGTTAAAATTTTTCCACCACTCAGGACTCAGTAACTTGGTTTTTCTTTAAACATTAAAAGGACGTATTTCAAAATGTTGATGGTGGTCATAGAACTATTGTTGGTTTTTTTTATCCAACTATTTTATCCATATTTTCCAAATAATCTTTAATAGGTATGATTTATTTTTGCTAAAGTAAATAAATACTTGAATGAAAAGAAATGACCATCTGAGACAAAACTTCAAAGTGATAGCTTCCGTTAAATCTGAATTGTTCTCTTGTGGGGGTTGGTTATTTTTTTTTAATACTTTTGTGCATGAATCGCAATATCTTTTATGATAGAATTACATATAGAGAAAAATGATATGAAAGGAATCTTCTATTTCATGCTAAGTTACACTCAATGGAGATACATCTAGTGGGAGAATTTCTTTGAATAATTTGACTCTCAATGGTATAGGATACAACTCTTACTGGGATCTAAGAATTTTTTTCCTTGAAATATAGTGACACAGTACACAGCGTTACATTCTTTTGAAGTGTACAGCACAGTGACTGGACAGCTGTACATTCATCACGCTGTGCTCAACACAACTGTAGCTACCATTTGTCACCATACGATGCGATTTCAGTACCACTGACTATGTTCCCTGTGCTGTGCCTCTTATCCCTGGGACTTACTGGTTCCAGGACTGGGAGCCTGTATCTCCCACTCCCCTTCACCCATTTTGCCCATCACCCAGCCCTTCCATTCTGGCATCCATCAGTTTGTTCTCTGTATTTATGGGTCTATTTCTACTTTTTATTTGTTTTTTGGATTCCACATATTAGTGAAAATTATACGCTATTTGTCTTTTTTGGACTTATTTCACTTGGCATAATACCTTCTAGGTTCATGCATATTTTTGCAAATGGCAAAATCTCATAATTCTTATGGCTGAGTAATATTTCTGTGTGTGTGTGTGAGAGAGAGAGAGAGAGAGAGAGAGAAAGAGAGAGACCACATTTTCGGTATACCTTCTACGGTCTATGGACACTTGGATTGCTTCCATCTTGAGTATTGTAAATAATTGCAATAAGCATAAGGATGCCTGTATCTTTGAATTAGTGTTTTTTTGTTTTTCTTTGGGTAAATACCCAGTAGTGGAATCAGTGGATCAGATGGTAATTCTATTTTTAATTTCTTGAGGAAACTTCATACTATTTTCACTAGGGGCTGCACTGATTTACATTCCCACTAACAGTGCATGAGATTTCCTTTTTCTTCACATTCTCATTTTTTTCTTTTTGAGTCTGGCCATTCTGACAGACATAAGGTAATATGTCATTGCATTTGCATTTCCCTGATAATGATATTGAGCATGCTTTCATCTGTCTGTTGCCTAACTGGATGTCTTTTTTGGAGAAATGTCTTTTCAGGTCCTCTGCCCATTTTTTAAATTGGAATTAATGTTTGTTTTAAATAAGTTATTATCATCACTGACTTATTTTAGTAAATAACTAAAAGAACAATTTAAAATTACCAAGTTTTCCTTTTATCTGTTTTGTGAAGAGCAAAGAGTAACCTATATTTTTTCCTTTCTCTCTCTTTTTTTAGTGGTGGTAACAGTTATGTCGATTGCAGACTCTGAACTCACAAGCCCTTTAGTCCACATGGGCTCCTACTCACTTAGCAGCTGTGGTGTGAATTTGATCACGTGCACCCACCTTATCATGTGGTTGCTCGGGGGGTGTCTATGCTTTTAGAAATGAAATGCTTTTATATTCTTCCTCAATGAGAGAAAAATGATTATATTTTACTTAGGGAAATGTCTGTTACGTAGAGAAAATTTGAAAATTTATTTTTAAACAGAAAAGCTTAGTTTCCCTATTAGAGAAATGGGAGACAATGGTCATTGGAAAAGCTGACTGACTCTAAGCCATAAAAAGCTGTTTTAGAATAATGTCTATTCATTTGTGAGGGGACACTGGCCCAAATTGCTTAATGCTTTTAAATGTTGATTTCCTTTTCTGCAATACATGGATAATAGTACAACTTTCTATGAGGGTTGTCACGAGGATTAAAGGTAGTAAGTAAATCTCGTAATAAATAGTAGGTATTTAATGTAATAGTTCATACCATTGTTAAAGTTAACATAGATTCTTTAAACTGTCAGGTATAGTTTTTTTTTTTTTTAAATGAGATGTATGTTATACACAAAGTTTTGAGTTGTCTTGGTACTTTTTAGGTGTGGATGAAATTTGGAGATTTAGTTGCATGAGACAAAGAAATTTGGCAACAATAACCACCATCACCTCCACGTAGATAAACAAAGGAATAATGGAGAGTATTAATAATTGGCATCATTATACAGCAAGTGTATATTTTCCCTTTCTCTTCCTTTCCTCTTTCTTTCTTTCTTTCTTTCTTTCTTTCTTTCTTTCTTTCTTTCTTTCTTTCTTTCTTCTTTCTTTCTTTCTTTCTTCTTTCTTTCTTTCTTTCTTTTTCTTTCTTTCTTTCTTTCTTTCTTTCTTTCTTTCTTTCTTTTTTTTCTTTCTTTTTTCTTTCTTTCTTTCTTTTTCCTTCTTCCTTCTTGAATTTTCAATAATGAAAGCATTTCACTTTGATAGTGATATGAAGGAAACTTTATTTGAAGGATAAGTTAATTGCTTAATTATTATTTTGTGAAGCGTATGCACCATAAACATCCCACCTGATATCAAAGGGTATTTTTACTAGACCATAGTAGTATAGTAAACACAATGCAAAATAGAAGAATAAGTGTGGAGTTTTTTCAGCATTTTATAGCTGTCAAACTTCAGGTAAAGCATATCTATTGTAAAAAAATTTAAACGACATAGAAATATTGAGTGAAAAATAAAAGTCCTCTTTAATTCCCTTTCAACTCAAAAATATTGACTTTCTTCCTGAGATTTATCTAAAATATATACATTTAAGTCTCACATACACCATATACAGTGATGCTCAGATAGATAAGAACATACACATTTTGATAAATATGCATTGTGCTGTGCCTTGTCGTCTTATAATGTCTCTTGGACATCTTTTTTTCATGTCAATGTAGTCTACCAACTGTATGGTATTACATTTATGGAGGTGTTCTCCAATTATATTTCTAGAAAAACTTGCGTGTGGGCATAGAGACATAAATTTATGATAATGTCATTTGTGCTAATGTAAAAATTCTAAAAATTATTAATTATAGTATCTTGAAGCAATTGAATACTATGTAGATGTTAGAATGAACTAAAATTTCCATGTGTCAGTGTAGCTCAATCTTTAAAATTTGAGTGAAATAGGAAGCTTCAAAGGATAATTATAATGTTATATCACTTTCAGAACCCTTACAACCATAAAAGTAATTTTATATATTAGTTATAGCTACTTAAATATGTAGTAAAATAGTGAAAATGTAGAGGCTAGATTTCTGTTTTCAGCAGATCTTTACAGGCCTGTCTATCCTTACAGATGATGATATTCTCAGTGTGGTGGTTGTGTCAGTTTACATGTCCTTCAGCAATGTTTGAAGAATTATCAGATTTCTTATTTTTTGCATGTAAAAATCTAAATAACTCACTGGTGTTTTGTTTTCCTTTACACAGTTAGTGCTGTTGACCATTTTCATATGTTTTTAAAAGATTTTATATATTTTACATATTTATTTGAGAAAGAGAGAGCATGTGTGTGTGTGAGCAGGAGGAGGGACAGAAAGGGAGAGAGAGGATCTTAAGCAGAGCCAGACACCGGGCTCCATCTCAAGATCCTGAGATCACGACTGGAGTCAAAACCCAGAGTCCAACCAACTGAACCACCCAGGTGCCCCAGAGCATTTTTCATATCTTATGAGGACCATTTAAATCTTCTCTTTTGTACATTACCTTTTAAATACTTTGTTTTTTCTTTCCCCTTAAGTTCGGATTTTTATAATTCACTTCTAAGAATTGCTTGTACACACCTTAAGTACTTTCTATCGTTTATGTTCATCGAAAATACTTTCTTGTTCTCTCTTTAAAAATTGTATTACAATGTCATTTATTACGTAGAGATTTTGAAATTTTATTACTCTCAGTTTTAACATTCATTTCCTCTATAAATTTGGCTTTACTTGTTGGAGGAGTCTTTTCTTAAAGATTATAAAGAGATTCTAAGATCCAGTTCCGTATTGAAGGCATTAATGCTTTGCACTAAGGTCTCTGGCATAGTTGGGATTTTTTCTGGTTGTTCAAAAGTGGAGACCACCATCCACTCCTCAACCCCTGGCCTATAACATAGCCAACTGTTCTACCTTAATTTTTCCATTGATTTGTAAGGCTAAGTCTGGCATATGTAAGTGTCATATATTTAAATCTATTCTGTCTAATTCTGTGCCAATGCAATACTTGATTCTTCGTTCCTTTGAACATTATAAGCTGTCTTTATGTCTGTCAGAAAGAATTCTACTCCTTAGTTTTCAAAATTGTCTTGGCTGTTTTTATAAACTTTTCCATGTTATTGTGGCATCTGTCTGTTAAATTCCATAAAACATTCTACATGATGGATATTCTTCAGTTGTTTCTTTAGACCAGTTCTCCATGGAGCTCTGTCCTTTGTGATTCTTTGGCTTCTGACTTCTTATTGGATTTAACCGGTGGGAGGCACCAGCAGGAGCCTGGGGAGAGAGCGAGCGAGCTAAGGGAGTTTATTGCTCTGGCTCCCTCTCTGGCTTTAGCAGATGTGGCAATAGATGGGTACATACTTCTATTCCCACAAGTCCTGTATTACAAGGCTCCGGTTCCATCTGGATTTCCCTAACTCCAGAGCTTCCCTTCCATCATGTCTGGGAGGTAGTGGTGGTTGTGGTAGTGAAGGGAGAGATAACAAGCAACATCCTTCCTTTAACTATCATCACATCTCTGTACCAAGTCCCTTTGGATGTGATTTATCTTTTCTTTAAGCCTCTGGCTTATCCCCTGTTGGGGTTGGAAGTGCATTGATTTTATGGTTTAATTTGAGAGGACTGTCATTTTTGAGATAGAGCCTTGTAATCCACATATATGTTACACATCTCTATTTATCTAGTTCTACTTCTGGGTGCTTTGATGATATTGTAAACTTTTTTTCTATAAGGATCTCCCTTAACTTCTGTAAGTCTTATTCCCAGGATGATTACTGTTTTTTTTTTTCATAATTGTGAATATTTAAAAAGACACACATTCTAAATCGTTGTTGGTGATGAATATTGATTTTTACATGTTGACTTTCCATCCAGCAAACTTACTATTTTGCTTCTTCTGGTAGATTTTTTTGAGGTTCTTTTCTATATACTGGGTAGATAATCATGTTGTCTCTGTATCATAAAAATAATAATAACAATCATTGCTGACACTTATTGAGAACTAACTTTTTTGAAAGGTACTTTAAGCAGAATCACTTATTTAATCTTTATTTCAAATCTATGATATAGATACTGTTTTTATTGTGTATTTATACTTTAAAACATTTTTTTTGAAAAATTTATTTATTTTTCCCTAGTTTTATTGAAATATAATTGACATAGAACACTATATAAGTTGAAGGCGTGGAATGTGAGGTTTTGTTACACATATGTGCTATGAGATGATTACCACAGTAAGTTCAGTTAACACATCCATCATCCCATATAGTTCCTTTTTTGTGTGCGATGAGAAATGGGAGATCTCGTCTCTGAGCAAGTTTCACGTATTCAGCGTGGTATTGTTAGCTACAGGCAGCATGCTGTACACTACATCCCCAGAACGTATTCATCTTATAACTGGAAGTTGGTACCCTTGTGCCACCTTCACTAGTTCTCCTCCACCCCTGGCAGCCGTCATTCTTCTTCTGTTTCTGTGACTTTGGAGTTTTTAGACTCTACATATTAAGTGAGAACAGACAGTGTCTATCTTTCCCTGACTTATTTCACTTAGCATAATGCCCTTATTATCCATGTTGTTACAGATGTCAGGATTTCCTTCTTTTTTATGGCTAAGATTTCACTATATATATATACATTTTCCATATCCATTCGTCCACTGATGAACACTGAGGTTATTTCCTTGTGTTGGCTCTTGTGAATAATGCTGCTATGAACATGGGGGTGCAGGCAGTGATTTCTATTACTTCAGATATATACACAGAGGTGGGACCGCTGGATCATATGGTAGTTCTATTCTTAATGTTTTAAAAAAGCTACATACTGTTTCGCATAATAGCTGTACTAGTTTACATGCCCACCAGCAGTGCATATGGGGTCCCTCTTCTCCACATCCTCACCAACACTCGCTATCTCTTGTTTTTTTTGATAGCAACCATCCTAACAGGTGTGAGGTGGCATCCTATTGTGATTTCAATTTGCATTTCCCTGATGACTAGTGATGTTGAGTATTTTTCATACGCCTGTTGGCCATCTGTATATGTTCTTTGGAAAAGTGTCTATTCAGGTCCTCTGTCCATTTTTAAATTGGATTATTTATTTTTTATTATTGGGTTGGAAGAGTGTCTTGTATATTTTGGATATTAACTCCTTATCAGGTAGATGATTTGCTAATATTTTCTCCCATTCCATAGATAGACTTTAAACAAATTTTGATTTTTTCTTTTTCTCTGCAGATTTTTAGTTTAATATAGTCCACTGCTTGATTTTTGCTTTTGTTGCAGTGCGCTATTGGTATCATATCTAAAAATTCATTGTCAGACCAGTGTCAAGGAGCTTTTTCCTTATATTTTCTTCTAAGAGTTTTATGGTTTCAGATCTTACATTTCAGTCTTTAATCCATTTCAAGTTAACTTTTGTGAGTGATGTAAGGTAGGGTTCAATTTCCCTAATCGAGAAAAAAGAGGATAAATAAAATCAAAAGTGAAAGAAGCGACATTATATCTGATACTTCAGAAACACAAAGGAATATAAGTGATTACTATGAACACTTCTATGGCGATAAATTATACATTGCTACCAAATGAATATTGGTGTCAAAAAGTCAGAAATAATATCAAGAAAAATAATATGAACATATACTAAAACAAGAACAGCATGAAGAAATGGGGTTATTTCTAGGAGTATGTGGGAAGTTTAATTTTTGAAAAATTAATCTATTAACATAATTCATCCAGTTAACATTTTAAGGACAAAAATTATCAGAGATGTTCAGTAGACACTCCACATTTCTGATTAAAATCATTAGTAAAACAGTAGAAGGAAAATTCATTAGTGTGGACGAATGCATATCTAACCTGTTACAATTTTGAAAATTCAAAATCTCTGAAAATATAAGAATCTCTTCTATCACCATTATTATTTTGTAGTTTTCTGGAGATGGTGGTCAGAGGCTAAGAACATGTATCAGGCAGAAATTTGGACAGGAGTAGACGAATTTATTGTTGTTTGAAATATGACTGTACAACTGTATGGTAGGGGTTTCTGTGAAAAATCTCCCTCCCTGCGGTGCTTGGGCCCTCTGAACAGATGTCACTCGTAACAAGATTGTCTCCCTTTGGTAACCAAACTATACCTAAAACACAGAAGAAATGTAGATCTAATGTTATAAATGAAGCAGCCTTGCTGTAGTGCAGTGGTTTGGATATAGGTACAAAAGCTATGTGGCTGGTAGTAATGGCAAATGGTGAAGGAATTATTTTGAATCAAACTACTCTAGAACACATAGAAATGAGAAAATCATTCTAATTCTTACGGAAAATGTGAATAGCATATACATTGAAATAAATATGTAAAATTTTTATAATATAAAAAGATCCAACATAAAATTTCAGTATACTAAAAAGCATACTGAAATGTAAACACTATGAATGAGATTATATAGATAACTGGAAAGTTTTAGGCAAAAATGTAAATATTTTGTTAGAGTGCTAAGATTAGGGTTGCTTTATTTCGTTTTGAAAAAAATATATATTTAATATTGTTAAATCATCTTTTTAGGAAAATGTTTCCAAAAAATCATAGCATTGTTACACGGTTGTGTAGAAGGGTCAGGGCCTAGTACTGTGCATATACAGCACACCCTGCCTCCTATGAAGGTGTAACACAAGAAAAGCACAATATTAACCTACATTTATGTTACTATTTAATTTTCTAATAGATTGTAGGCACATACATTTTTCAGTTTAGTTATCACTACATCTTTCACATGCTGGCTTTTCTGCAGGTGTGCAAACTTTAGAAGAGCCAGGACTATGTATCCATGGGGCCTGCCCGACAGCCTGGCCATAGCTAATTATCAGACATAAAACCCCTGGACTGTTGGTTGGAGCAGATCACCCCTACAAAGTATGTAGGCATAGAGTATTATCCATATTTTTATGAATGATAAATTTGTTTTGAAAGGTTAATGATTGGGGATCCCTGGGTGGCTCTGCGGTTTGGCGCCCGCCTTTGGCCCAGGGCGTGATCCTGGGGTCCCAGGATCGAGTCCTGCGTCGGGCTCCCGGCATGGAGCCTGCTTCTCGCTCTGCCTGTGTCTCTGCCTCTCCCTCTCTCTCTCTTTCTCTCTTTGTCCATCATGAATAAATAAATAAATAAATCTTAAAAAATAAAAAAGAAAGGTTAATGATCTTGGCCTAATAAGGGTTGGCAGAAAGCATTCTTTTGTATTAGGAACCCTATTATTGTGCTTCCTGGGTTACATCATATTACTAGTAACATCAGGAGGTCCCTACATTCTCTATTCAACAGGAGAATCAGTGAGGTGATATGTGGTGTCAACCCAATATATAAGGAAAAATATACACAGATGCCTCTTGATGATAATACCCTCATTGACTAATAGCGTACAAGCAATTACACCGAATACCAGTTTTGTTTACAGCTGAAGAGCCAGTTCAGAAGTGAACACATGATGCCTTTAAAACCTTTTACTCCTTGAAAAAATGAGTGGGAAATATCAGAAAGGGAGAAAGAACATGAGAGACTCCTAACTCTGGGAAACGAGCAAGGGGTGGTGGAAGGGGAGGAGGGCGGGGGGTGGGGGTGACTGGGTGACGGGTACTGAGGGGGGCACTTGATGGGATGAGCACTGGGTGTTATTCTATATGTTGGCAAATTGAACACCAATAAAAAATAAATTAAAAAAAAAAACAACCTTTTACTCCTTGAGTAGCCTTGCCTCTAGTGTTCTTTCTTCCTTCAAAGTTCCCTGCCCCAGAACTTGTTGGTGAAATTTGGTGGCTTCTCTATGATAGGATCCTGAGAATTCCTTTTAATCACTGACATTATTTTCATATTTTTGATTCTTTCTTATATTTCCAGCTACTCAAGAGAAAATGTACAGTCATAGTTTTGGGACCCTGGCATCCTCTCTCAAAGATAAGAATTAACTTAGATTGGTCTACTACTGTTTGTCAAATACTCAAATATTTAGACTTCTTACTTCTTGAGAAAGAAAATTGGCTTGTCTTAATATACTTGGTTTCTGCCTTCATTTCTTCTCAGATCCAGTCTATATTTATTACATTTTTTTATTGAATATCATCGGGAAATGTCTTTTTTTGGTACCATTTATTGATTCTATGAAAGTTTGCCACATGTAAGTTTGAAACAGAATGGAACACATGCACATTTTGTGTATACTACATTGTTTTCTTGTAGGATTTACTGTTAATAAACCTTTTTCCGCCTGGAGTATTGACTTGGGATTATAGCAATTGTGTATGCAACAAGAGTTTATGTGTCCTAATCAGGATTTCTGTTAGGTGTTGTGAGAAACAATTCTACCAATTATATTTTATAGAACAGAATATTTCCAGAAAAGCAACTAGAATAAAAATGAGGCAGTTGGATAGGTTCAAAACTAAAAGAAAAGAAAATATCAAAATGAGAAATTGGGACAGAGGAACAATTCTTTGTACATATTATTATGTAGATGAGTTTCTAGCTACAGCAAAAGTCTATGTCTCTGTTGCTCAGTAAACTGTGTTAAATAGTGTCACATAAACTCCCTGTTATTTTAGATTTCTATTTTCTTCCCCTGTCTTAATTGTCCTTTGATAGATCACAAATTACTATTTATATTTTAGCTACTAGTAACAGAAGTGCACCTTTGGAACCTCGGTTGTATTGGTTACTGCTTTGTGTTGTCAAAGATAATTCCTGACCTCTGGGTAGTAAAATGTGACTGGTTTCCAATGCAATTAGTCTTAAGTGTCTGTGTCAGTAAATTTTGGTAAAAGGCCACTGATGGAGGTAGAACTTCGTAGATAGCTCTTGTATGGCTTTGACCTTCATCCACACAACTCCTATGCGCCCTGGTGCTCATGTTTCTGGGGCATTAGCACTAATAAAAACAATCGTCGTTCATTTAGATTTTTCTGGGGTGGAATGCAGCACCATTTTCTTCTAAGAGTTCAGATAATAGTTGGCCATTTTAAAACGAAATAGGATTGTTCACATGGGTTTGGAGGATTCTGTGTTTTAAAGTGTGTGTGTCTCTGTTGCAGAGATGATCACATATATATAACTGTCCATAGATTTTAGAAATATTCATTGTTCCTCGGAAAAGATTTTCTGCGTAAGCCATTGTCTTTATCTGTTCACCTACTGTATCTTCCATATTCCAGGGATACTTAAACTACATATTTGGCAATAAAGCCATTTGGTGTTTATTGAGGGGAAAAAAATGAAGAGTCAACCTTAGAATTCTACAAATACTTAACATACCCATGAGGTTTCGTATGCCTCTGACACTCTGGATTTATGTTAACACTTTTGGGCCAGCCAGGTAGGGATACATGATTAGATTTGTTAGCATTCATTTTTATAAATGAAATGACATGTTTTATGGTCATTACAGCACAGGGTTATGTATATAATTTCAAAATCCATTCCAAAAGTTATAGATGTTAAGCAGAGTTATACTTTAGGAAGTTTCCTTTTAAAATTGTACACATTTAAAAGGGAAACATCCGAAAGGCATGACAAGCATTGATGTTTATTATGCGACAGTAAATCCTCCTGGTGCAGGGTTCTTTCGACTGTATTCAACTCCTACAACCAAAAACAGCTTCCTGAGATTGTAGGGAAATACAGGCAAAGCTCATAGTTGCACAAAGGTCTGCAAAAACAAGCGAACTAACTATCACAGGGGCAGAGTTCAAGTAAAAGAAGGGGAGGGAGAGGGACTGAGAGAGAAACTGACTCTTCCCGGATAAATAGCAATTGCAGTAAATACTGCACATATTTTGTAGTATCCGTAATGGAGGAACACAAGTTCCATCACAGATCCATGTTGTACAGAGCCATGTGTTAGCAAGTGGGACAATAAATAGCTAGAGTTAAGAGAGGGCAGTGGTTGATGAAGGATCTGATTTAATTTGAACTTTGGATAACTGTAGACAAAAAGACTAAGAATTCTTGTAAGGAATATCAGACCTTTGATATAAGAAAGCACCGGTTTGAAAAACAAGTGTGGAACATGCAACTTTGGAGGAAGAGAAGACAATCAGCTGTCATAACATGCAGAGGATACACAGGACCGAGGTGGGTCCGTTCCAGCTGTATTCAGTCAGTGTGTCACCAGTGCTTTTTGTGGATGATTGACCATTAGGACCAGAATCCTTGCACGTTGTTAGGTTCATTGTATGTGTATTTACTTAGCTAATTGTTAATAAACCATATGCATATGGCTTATTTCCAGTTGTGGGTTTAGGTATTCTCTTCTAAATATTTGTTTCCATAAAATTCAGAGTTGGAATATCCTTTCGGCCATTATTATAAAAAAGCATGCGAAAACAATTATTGCAATTGGAATTTTAGGTCCCATAGCAGGGATCACAGTGTTAAGGGCCATTTACTGCAGTGTTTCCCCAGGTTCATCCATGGATTAGCTAAATCAGAATATTTTATTTTTTTAATTTATTTTTTTAAAGATTTTATTTATTTATTCTTGAGACACACACACACACACACAGGCAGAGGGAGAAGCAGGCTCCATGCAGGGAGCCCGACGTGGGACTTGATCCCGGGCCTCCAGGATCACACCCTGTGCTGAAGGCGGCACCAAACTGCTAAGCCACTGGGGCCGCCCCAAATCAGAATATTTTAGAAAGGCTATTTAAATGCAGAGCCCCACCTCAGACTAAGTCTTTGGGCAGAGCTGAGAAATCTAGATTTAAACAACTCGCTTAGGTGATGCACGTATACGACAAGCGCCAACTTTACAGAATGCTCTTAGAATAAAGCCTATTCCTGTTTGAGTGTGGACGCACACCACAGCCGTACAACAGGCATTTTTTTTTTTTTTTGGAATCTCATTTTTCTTTCCAGCACTTCGCCCTCAAACCATTTTAAAGTGAAGAAATAATAGAGACATAAAGGTCTACAAATACCAGGAATGTTTGTTATGGATTCTTTAGAGACTGAGAATTCTCCTGCTTCACTCAGCAGGGGGGCAGATGCCTCAGAGGCCTTTCAAGCCCCTGGTAGTGTCACAAGTAGCCACCTGCTGTGTTACACATATTGCAAAGCCTGGGGGGAAAACAGATTTTTTTTTTTTTTTTCAGTGGATGAAGCTGGAAGCTTTTATCTTGTAGATAAATCCGGTGGGAGGAAAGCCAGGGGCTTTGCTGGGTCACAGAGTCATCATTATGATGCTCTTGCTAATGATTGCACTAGGACAGTTAATGAGATGAGCTGGGGCGAGTGTGGCTGCATAGGTGCCTAGTACCTGCCTGGCATGCTGATGCCATGGACTAGTCCTGGGGGTTGTGCTCACACTGGCTGCCCACATATGACACTCTCTGAAATAATGCCATTTTTTAATTAAAAAAAAATCGCTATCAGTGGTTCGCAGATTTTGGTGAGAATCACGGTCACCTGGAGAGCTGCTCAAAAATCCAGATTGCTGGGCCTCACTCCCAGAGATTCTGACAGATTGAATTAGAACAACAGTCCATCATTTTCCCAGTGGCCTCTGTCTCCGGGGAGATGGGCTTGCAGGTGGTCACTAAAATACAGGCACTATGTTAGAGCACGACCAGGACTTGAGAGTATTTTTAAAGAAGAGACATCGTTACAGCGAAGAATAAATTGAGCTCTAGATGACGCCTTATTTATCTCGGACCCCAGCTAGCTCGTTGAAATTGCAGCATACAAGTAATTTGAAAATTCCGGTGCATATGCAGTTGGTCACACTGTATTTTTACCTTATGCATAGAGTGGGAACTGTGGACTTCTCAGCCTGATGTAAGGCATATCAGGAGGAAGGACTTCAGATGAGCCTAACTGGGCATCAAATACTCGAGGAGATGTTCGTCTTCAACAGAGGAAGTTGCTGAGGGGTCCGTGTTGGTGTGCAGCAGCAGCAGCAGCAGCAGGAGCAGGAGCAGCACGACTGAGGGTTTCACTTGAGACACACCTGCTGAAGTTTGTGTGGAGCTCTTAAATGCATCAGACGACAATACTCAAAACGGTGGCAAATGAGAGAAAGAGAGAATTTCTCCCAAAACATCACCTCGGGCACAGAGAGCACTATCTCTCGGAGCCACCACACGCGCAATGCCACACATCACTGGAGTTAATAGAGCGCTTAGAGGCACGACGTGAATGTCCACATCTTCCAAACAGCCTCTAACAGCTGGGTGCAGAGGAGAAGAATTGCTTTCCTTATAAATCCACCTATTGAGCCAGCAGTGTTTACTCTGAATCCCCAGAAGAAAATCAGAATCTTTGTTTTTGTAATGTAAGGTTGGGCTTTCTGGAGTAATTAGAAAAAGTCCTTTCTTAAATAGATTGAGAGATCAGAATATGTTAGCCCGCCTTCCTCCAAACATTTTAAAAGAAATTTTATTTATTTATTCATGAGAGACACAGGCAGAGGGAGAGGCAGGCTCCCCGCAGGCAGATGCTCAACCACTGGGCCACCCAGGTGCCCCCTCCTCCAAACACTTTTTTTTTTCTCCAAACACTTTTAAGAAAAATGTTATTGCTGTGAAAATACATGGACAAAATGAAATGATCGTTGGTGCCTCCTTTTACATTCCTATGTTTTCATTTTTTGGTAATGTCCAGTTGCTAAATGTCCAGTCTTATCAATACCTAGAAAAATCCAGTTCTGAAAAGACAAATATTAATAACATTTCCTATCTTATAAACTATGTGGAACTTGCTTGAGTAGCCAGAAAACAGGTTTCATTTTCTTGGAATGATATGAATAATATTAATCTAATTACAACTTAATTCGCAACCTGATGATCTCATTCCTTCCTTAATGATGTCTGCTTAAACGAATGAACTGCTTAAATTAACCAGGTCTACTAACTCCCATTTACTCAGAGTGCTATCAGCTGATGCCTTTTTTCAGGCTTTTAATGACCCCAAGGCAAAAAATCACATTGAAAACATCATTTCTGGGACGCCCGGGTGGCTCAGTGGCTGAGCACCTGCCTTCAGCTCAGGTCATGATCCCGGGGTCCTGGGATCGAGTCTTATGCCTCTGCCTCTCTCTCTCTGTGTCTCTCATGAATAAATAAATAAAACCTTAAAAAAAGAAAGCATCATTTCTTTTTGCAAATATCCTGTTTAGTGTCATTTTTAGATTCTTGCTTTTCTGTTTTTTCATCTCAGTTTTTTCTTAAACCAAGCCAAGGCTTCTTTTAACTTCTAAGTCTTTCTCTGTTGCAGAGGAAACTTCTCTGGGCCTCATATCCAATATTGGTGGGCCAATAACTCTTTTTATTTTTTAGCATTTAAGCCCCTCGGTCATGTTGCCTATCTCCAGGCTATGCACTTCTGACCTCTGTCTATTTCTAGTTATTCCGAGATCCTGGGAGCTTCTGGTGTGCATCTCAGTCTTTCCTACCCCCCTGGGCTCACAGTCCAAGGAGCAGATGTTTTCTAGCCAATGGGGCTCTGCAGGTCTGTTCCGAGCCACACCTTGGGCAGTAGTTGTATACTGTGGACTATCATAAGCTCAAGGACGTTGAGGGGCAGATTTTTGTGCCTTCTTGGGGAGTGATTCATATTCTACTTACTAGGAAAAAATAGCCCACCGTGTATAATTTCTGCAGTCCTTCCTCTTTCTTATCATTCTCACCTTGCCACCTGTCACCTGAGCGCTGGAGATTTACACAATCTATGGGAGCATCTGAAACTCTTCCTGATGCCATGATGCCTTTTGAGGTTGGTTGACATTCAGTACTAAAGCTAAAATAATAATTCATATTCATTTCTGCAATGCCTCTGCCACTGTAGGGTCCTGAATTTCTTCTATATTGAAGATCGATTGAACTATAATTGGAATTATTCTCTTAAGCGTGTTTTATTACATTATTATTTTTTAAATTGGCATTTCTTATATGTCTTATGTGTTGTGTGTGTGTGTGTGTGGGGAGAAGATTCCCTCTGCCCTTCTAGGTACTTTTTGGCTGGTCTATTAATTAAATTGACATCCGGCAATATGTAGAAGAAGCCCCAAAGGGCAAATAGGGCAGTTGAAGCTTATATGCCATTTTGAGCTAACGACAAGGGGGTAGGGGCCTGGGAGCTTCAAAGGGAAGGAAGGTAATTCATAGGAAGAAGGTAAGAGCAAATATTTGGTAAAGAAGTGCTTTTCATGCCACACAGAGACAATGGGACACAGAGAGGACGATGAACAGTGCCTGCTGTGCTTCCCCCAGCTTACCACACCTAGTCCATACTCTTTGTAGCTCTGTCTGTGGTAGCTCTCTCTCTTCCTGAGCCCTCTATCTAAATTCTTAGAGGCATTTAAGGGAGAGGCAAAAAACTCTTTTTGAGGTCTTCATTGTCTTCAGCTCAAAATAGTTATATGCCAAAATGGCACATTCTGGGCTGGCATATTCTGCTTCCCCTCAGTGGGTGTGGTAGCCTAAATAATGCCCCCCATCTCCATTTCCTGATTCCCATAACCTGTGAACATTACTATCTATGGGTATAGTGTGTGTGTGTGTACATGTACATATATATGAACACACCTACATACAGACACACAGAAAATGGATTTTGTAAAGGTGGTTAAGTTAGAGTTCTTGAGAAGGGGGGAGTCATCCCGGAATATCTGGTTTGGCCAAATGTAGTCACAACAGTCCTTAAAGAGGGAGATAGGAGGAGTCCTAGTTGGAGAAAGAGATGTGATGACAGGAGCAGAGACTGAAGCAATATCCTTTGAAGTCGGAAAAGGCTCCAAGCCAAGGAGTATAGGTAGACACCGGAAGCTGAGAAAGGCAAGGAAACAGATTCCATCCCGAGAGCCCGCAGAAGGCATCAGCCCTGACAACTCCGTAACTTTCCAGTGAAACTGATTTTGGATTTCTGACCTCCAGAACTGTAAGATAATAAATTTGTGTAGCTTTGAGCCACTAAACTTGTGAATATTATAGCAACAATAGGAAACTGATATGCTTGGCATAAGTATGAAGGAGAGTATTAGACTTGCTTTGCCCTAATGATGGCAGATAATATTTCCCAATATTTTACTATGCTATAAAATTAGATCAGCACACATGATTTTTGAACATAAACTCTGGGCACAGTGAGGTAGTATCATGATAACAAAAATAATAATACCTTTTTATTTTCTAGGATTTTTGAAAATATGTGTTGGATTAAATATGTATGTGCGTATTACGAACATGAATATGCTTTGCATTCATTGCAAAGATTACAGTTTAACCCCCCACAGCTCCATGAAATATGTGCTGTCGTCTTGGGGCACCTGGGTGGCTCAGTGGGTTAAACATCCGACTCTTTTACTTAACTCAGGCCTTAATCTCAGAGTCGGGAGTTCGAGCCCTTTGTTGGACTCTATACTACTGGGCATGGACATACTTAAAAAAAAAAAAAACATATGTGCTATCACCCCAATTTTACAATGAAGAAATTGAGGCTTAGTTGACCAAAATTATTCTATCACTAAGTGATAGGATGGAAATTCCAGCGTTGGTGTTTCTGACTCCAAAAGCCAAATATTCATTTAACCACTACGCTATTTTGTCTTCTGTATGTTTGCAATTTCTTAAAACCCTTTGAGCACATTACATGTGACTTTAGTGTTTTATCTCAAATGCCAAAGACATAGTTTTCCCTACCTCTTCCTTGCTTTTCCTTTCATACTATTTTCCTTTACAGGTAACTGCTATGTACTGACAAAACATCCCTGTAAGAATTGTGATTCTGATTATGATATTCAAGTTCTATAAATTATAGAGTATTTGAAGTCTTATGAAAACCCTTCCTCTTTAAGATTGCATTAATTCCAGAAGCATTCCTGCCAGAGGACATAAAAACTATAATATTGGACAAACACTGGAAAAATAAGTACTGCACTTTAAAAAAGATATACTAGAAAAAATACCACCAGAGTTTCTTATATAAAGATTAGTTCTGAATGAGATTGTTAGTGGAAAACGGATACTTTAAAATTGGGAGATGTTGAGTGGCTAATGGTTTGATAATATTAACTTCGTGCTTTCTTTGAATAATACTGTTGGAGATGAGAATGGAAATGCAGAGGCATTGTAATAACTTTCTCCAAATTTGACTTCTGTTCAGGAGCTGGGCCAGAAAATGTTTTTATAGTTTATTTAGCATTTTGAAAAGTCCAATGAACTCTTCCAAGTTACTAGTATAGGTTTTAGAGGACACGTATTAAATACCATGAAGTTAAACATGAATTTGTGGGCAGATTTATTGTGGTAACTGACAGTAGATTGATTACCAGAATTGATTCAAAAGCTCTGGTAGGGAGAGGGCTTTCTTTTTCTCCTCTGCCATTATTCCACTCTGTTCCGTGTGCATCACTACTGTCCTTTTATGTCTGAAAGAGTAAAACTTTTCCAGATAGGAGGAGATCCTCAAGTGTACAAAAGCTTTGCTTACTATTAGAACTTTAAATCAGGTTTTGTGGGTCGGAAACTGTCCTCGCTAGAGAAGATTCTTGAAGAAGACAGGGAGCTTGTCTGGCTTATTCTTTCTGGTATCTCCAGTATCTGGAAAAGTGCCTGAAGTATAGAAATGTATCAACAAATACTTTTTGAATGTATGAATGAATTGGCCATACATTCCCTGCTATGGTCACATAAAACTAACGACCAGGAGATCATATATTTGTGTATATAAGAATCACGTCTCCTGTTCCCTTTGCTTTTTGCCTCACGATGCATGCTTGTTATTGTTATTAATTCATTCTCTGACCATAGTTTTATTTCTGTGTAGAAATGATATTGTTAACTGACCCCCAACCCCCATGAAGTTTAGAGCCCCGTGGCTCTCAGATCAAGCTCTAAGCCCTCTCAGAAGGGTTTCAGTATGTTCCTTTTTACTTGAATCCTTTGTGAGGACCCAAGGAGAGTGATGTCTCCTTGTAAACAAGGTACCATTTATCTGTGTCTTTGGCTTCTCCAGATCATGAGAACATACTCTGAAATTCAGAAGAAATTGGCATTAGACAAATCTCAACTTTAATATAGGAAGTAGAAGAGTCTTGTTCCTATTACTAAGTATTTTAATTAAATCCCTCTATTCCTCATTTTTTACTGCAACAAATCAGTGTGGACTCCCAGTCATTTCTTCCTGTCCCCAAATAAAGGCAGAGTATAAATTAGCACTGCCTACGTGTGATCTGGGCTGCTGAGCAAGCTCTATACTTTTAAACAAGACTGATCTTCTACAAGGTCAGGCACATTCTCTTGAAGCCAATTACTGGGCAAAATGTCTAGATTTTTATCTCTCCCTCCTCTATCTGGTCCTAGAAAATTATAGAAATACCAGATTACTACTCCCTGTGCCCCCCCTTCCTCCGGGCAAGTGTTCCATTCTCTTTAATTTGGTTTATTATTTAATTCTACTTGCCCTCCCTTTTCCAAAGAAAAATTTAAAAGTCTAATAGGATTTAAGGATAAGGCTGACTTCTTAAATGTTGTGTATTGGCAAACTGAATATACCGAATAAATTGTATTAAATGTCAGGAGCACAAATACTTTCCATTCACTTTAATTAGCTTTAAAGTAGATTTTTTTCATTTTGCTCCTTTGAACAATTTGGTTCTTGAGTCTGGTTTATCTCACTATCTCTAAATTAATGTCCATGAAGTATAAAAACTCCTTAGTGACTCCAGAACTCATAATGAGCAATTTTCCTTAGTACTGTTTTCTATTAAACAGTAAGAGTTTCATCATATGTTTCATTTTGAGGGGTAAGATTAGGAACGTTCTGATTATTCTAAGGGAAAAAAATGGCAGCGCGGTGGAGATATAGGAACTAAATAATTAACCCACTTTGGGAAATGGGGTTAGCTGCCTTTTGTTAGTATGAAAAATTAAACGAAAATAAAAATAGCTAAGAAGAGGCAAAGGAAATAAATTCAACATCATTCATTAATATGACACAGGTACAGCAGGTGCCTTGAAAGAGTAGGACGATGGAGGACAACATCTGGCCCCTTTGCCTGAAAGGGAAAAGAAAAGAACTTACTGATTCTTTGTTGTTCCGGCTTTGCAAGCTGTGTAAGTCACCAGTGGCAGTTCTCATTCAGCAGCATTTGGAAGGACATATAGAAATAAAATCTGGGATATCTGATAATGGAAGACATTTGAAAGAGGTTTCTGGGACTGCATATCACTTTATTCAGCTCAGTCCAAAATCAAGTGTTCTCTCACAATGTATTTTTATGTGTTCCTCATTGTATTCATTCAACAGGTGTTGATCACCTAGTATGTGCCAGACTCAGCTCGAGGCCCATAGGAACATCGGTAAATAAACAGAAGTCTACTTCTCCCCAGGACAGACTCTCCTGGAGGGCAATCCAAATTGTAAACACTAGGCCAGAATGAATTAAAAAAAAAAAATCTAGAAATGTGAATGCTGCTATATAAGTCTTTTTAAAAAAAGGGATTAAAAAATGAACTAATTAACATTATACTTTGCCTACGTTTATTTTTTACTTATTATTATTATTTTTTTGGTTCAGGATATGTGAAGAGGCATATGAAAATCACTCACTGTAGTGTATCTGGGTTTTTGTAAACCTGCATTCACTCTCCATTTGTTCAACAGATTAGTAACCCTAGTGCCAGGTCTTGGTTCTATGCGCTGCACAGTGAACCCATCCTCTAAAATGATTCAGCAGCATCTCTGAAATGAGAAGACTGAGCAGTCCACATTTGGCTGTTTGTATTTAAGCATATAGACGTATGTACGCAGGTTTGAAGGTGTCTGCGTTTGTCGGGACCATTCATTACTGCACTTAGTACTAGAGATACCAAGGGGCAGAAGATGAAAATCTGGTCTCCAGGGCCTTTTGGTCTAGCCATTAGATGTATTCTTTAAATACTAAATGTGTGTGAACGGTACAGTTTAGGTATGTATTCCTTTCGTAAAATAATGGATTGTAGAGAACCATAAAACATATTTACTTTTTAAAGGTATGGGGAATTTTTTCCCCATGGCAATAACTCTACCTATTCAAGAAGGTTTGACTCTGTACATTTATGGAATATAAAATTTTAGTTATTCTAATATTTCTTTTGTCTCATTATTACTTAGACCCAACTCCTAAGAGACTCATTTTCTATATCCTGATATATCTAGGGCATTATCTGTTTAGGTCTGCTTAGCTCATTTACTCAGAACTAATGAGAAGAAAGTCCCAGCTCTGATACCCGAGGGAATGGACTGCACATTTACCATCTTGGCTCTTCACTGTAATGGTGACTTTGACTCAGCAGCAGTCAAACCATTGGCCTGATGACATTCATCTTCATGTTAAACATGCTCTTTATAGAAATACCCAATCTTGTTCATTTAATTACCAATGAATGCTTTATGAATGATTTTTAATATTGTGAGAATCATTGAAATAGGTTTTAGTATATTCTTATTATAGAGTTTCCTATATTTGCAGTGTGTTAACAGGTTCTGGAACTCAAGATTACAAAAGAGTGTTGGCAAAAGTGAGGGGAATAAACAACTTGGGAAAACATGGAAGCGGATGATAAAATAACATAACTGTATTTGGTAGGGAAGCCAACTCCTAATGGTAATACTTGCAGTTGACAACCGTTGATAGCGAAGCAGTAAGCAGAGTCACATCTGCATGATATGTGAATTACAGAAACAGTTTAAAGTTGTGACTTAATGGATTACAGATTTAGAACCTAGCATAGTGCTTGCCACCTGAAAATTGTTTAGTTACCATTGGCCAAAGGGAAAAATTAACTAATGAGTCCCTGAGTTGACTTTGGTTATGAAGAACCAAACTTTTTAAACACAGAGAGCTGAAGACTATAGTTTAATCTTCAGTTTTCTTAACTTTCTCAGTTTCTTAAATTGCCTGGGGAGGTCAGTTCAGGATAGGTGGTTTCCTTTGTTGATAGTTGACCTGCAGCTGGACCCAGTCAGTGGGAAGCTTTTTACTCCCACCCCTGTCCTTGGAATGTTCCACTCACCAATCCCATAGCCAGAGAGTTGTGTAAACTTCACAGAGTAACGTGTTGTTAGACTATCTGGACCGCGTATGTGACTCAACACCGTTAAAAACCTCAATCTAAATTTGTAAGAGTCCTACAGGCAAGTGCAGAGATCTACTTATCTTGGGCACCACATAGAAAATGAAATATATGAAGAATGAAATTTTTGTCAGTGAAGGTGAACCATTCGTTGTTATATTCAGGCCACAGCAATAATACACACAGAGTAAACAGAAGACTCTTTGTGCTCAGAACCAAGAGCTCCAAAACTTACCCAGTACTGGCTTGGTGTTGGGCTAGCTTTCTTGCTCTCTCTCTCTCTCTTTTAGGAGATCACTTGATTCTCACTATGGTGTGAGAGATTGATGGACAGAAGTCTCCTGAGCCATAAAAAGCCAGTTAATATGAATTATCACTCACTTATAGGGGAGAAAGATTTTTGTACACAGCCAGCTTTATTTTACCCCTTACCTGTGATGGGACACAACCTTTGCTTATAATCTCAACAAGAACAGAGGGGCGGGTGTTTGCAACCTGGTGGTAGCCTTGCAAAGTTTGCCTGCCACGCCAACAAAAACCGGCGAGAAGAAAGTAGTTCTCGTACTGACAACCTTCACAGATTTTATCATTAAAGCAAATGTATCCTAAATACATGTACAAGCAACTCCTACTCTGAAAGAAAGTGTTCTTTCAATAGATGGGTTTCTGCTTCCAAGATGCATTACATGAAATATGGATATTTGCTTTAAAGGAAAATAAATAATAAAAAAAAAACTTGTCCTATAACTCTTGCTACATACTATAAAATAAATGCGATAAGGAGACTGATTTGCATGAAAAAAGGATGGTAGGGACCTCTGGATTCCATGAGGCTGGTAGTTTATTTTAAAGTGGATGTTGCACATACTGTACTTAGCCGGAAAGACAAAATCCTTTCTGGTTACTGTCTCCATTCTTTTTTGCCTTGACCAAATGCCCACATTACTGTACAACACCACTGCCTGCTATTTACTCAGCATTCCTACCTGACAGGGGCTTTCCTGCAGGCTTATTGGCAATTTTCACAATAGTCGATTTGGTTGTTTAGTCTCTTATCTATCCAGAAGACAGCGCTTTCTTTCCCTACGGTTGTCTGGTTAGAAAATCTTCCTTTTCGCAGCTGTGAACCTTCTGCCTCAGCAGTTTATATTCATGAGTTTGATACTAATGTTGTCTCTCAGTACAGCCAATGCAAGTTCATTAACTTCCTTTGAACAAGGAACTCTGTTCTCTCCAAAACTACTTGTTTTTAGTCGAAAAAGAAAAAGGTTTCTGTGAAAACACCGTAGAGTATCCTAAGCTTGCCTGATTGGTGATGGGGAGAGAGAATAGACATCCGTACATAATAGTCACCTCTGATTTTTATTATGCAAAATCTGAAACGCACACAGTGACAGGAGGACAAGGAAGTGAGCCCCGGTGTTTCTGTTGCCTGGCTTCCACCGTGATCAACTTGTGGCCAGTCTTGTTTTGTCTTTCTTTCACATTCCTCCCCTTCCCCCAGATTATGCTGAAGCAAATCCCAGACATTTCATTTCCCTTGTGTATTTCGTTATTTGTATTTAAGGGCTAATAAAAAAAAGATGACCCAGGAAAGCACAAGCCCACCTCAAAATGAGCAACATTGGAAGTATAGTTTGATATAGGCAGCTCCTAATCAACTAATCACATTAAAGTGTTTCCTTTCTTTTTTTTTTTTTAAGATTTTATTTATTCATTCATGAGAAACACACACACACAGAGAGGCAGAGACACAGGCAGAGGGAAAAGCAGGCCCCATGCAGGGAGCCAGATGCGGGACTCGATCCTGGGTCTCCAGGATCACGCCCTGGGCCCAAGAGCCCCCCCACCCCCCCCGGGCTGCCCCAAGTGTTTCTTTTCTAAGTCAACTTGCAGAATCTCTCACTCAAAACTATGCTCTGCTGATGCTGACTCGGCATCCCCAGTGCATCACAGATGCCCAGTTAATCAAGATGCCGTTAAAATGTGGCACTAATTGCACTGAGTTCTAGGTGCTGAAATCAGGGCTTTTCTTTCCTGTGCTCAAGGGCGGCCCTGAAGTAAACCTCCAAATGCAGTAAAGCTGATCCTTTCTGCGTCCCGAGCCCCACCTCTCGCCTGCACGTCGCCCTTAGGCCTCAGAGCGGTGGCCTCGCGCCTTCGCGCCTTCCCGCCTTCCCGGAGCTGCTCCCTTGCTCCTGGCCCCGTGCGATGCGCTGGTCTCTCTGACTCCCAGTTCCAGAGTCCATTTTAATAGGAAAGCAACCTGTACACCAAGATATGTGAGTCAAAAATAATCGTTTTTGTAAAAGCAGCCTTTTCAGTATTTTTGATAACAGCCTTTGGCTATGGTCTAGCTCATTCTTGTCTTTTTCTGTTTGCGTACCTCTCCTTTTTAAAAATCATTTATTTGTTATTTTTTGCATACCCTCTCATTTTTGTTTGTTAAACCTGCCAAAGGAACAGACGGAATAAGAGAAAAAGTTGGAAGGGGAAGAAGAGAAGATGGAAAAGAAAGACACAGGGAAGGGGAGATCTAGGAGGGAGTTGAGTGCTCTGTGGGACATTGCCCTGTGTGGGACCCTGGCATATTTCTAAAGAACAAAAACACGGGGAATAGGAAAAATGTATGGGAATGTCCATGTCTTTATTAAAATGATTTTTTTAATGGCAGGAACATGAGAGTTTTTATCGTCTTCTCTGCCATCCTCTGTGGTTGAAATTTTACTTAATAAGGTTGCAGATAAGCTAGGGTATATACATATATATAATATATATTATATATAATAGTATAAGAGATTGTAATGAGGTGGGGAATATCCAGAGAAGTATTCTGAGACTTTCACTTTACCAGCGTGCAAAAAATTCATCCTGAGAATATACATATACACACACACAATAGATGGGAATATATGTGCACATACACAACACACAGATCACGTATGCATTCATAGCACTATATAGAAGTGTGACAAAGAGAAGGAAAACCCACCTTGGGGTGAGTTAAGGCATTTTTTCAAATGCTTTATAAAGTTACCAAGTTAAGGCTTGCAATTTTAAAGAGAAAGAATTTAAGTGCTCTCCGGTGGCATCGTAGAGCGCTGAAATCCACTTGTAGGCCAGAATCCGAGGAATGCCCTTTTGTTTTTTCTCTTCAAAATCTTGGGTGGCTCAGCGGTTTAGCACCTGCCTTCGGTCCAGAGCGTGATCCTGGAGACCCGGGATCGAGTCCCACGTCGGGCTCCCTGCAGGGAGCCTGCTTCTCCCTCTGCCTGGGTCTCTGTGTCTCTCATGAATAAATAAATAAAATCTTTAAAAAACCCAAATCTTGTGTTTTAACAGGTTGTTTGGTGAAGCATTTCAAAGAATGCTCTAAATCACCTTATTTCCCTTTTTCTTTCTTTCACAAAACCTTAATTATTCTCCACTGTAATTAAATCTTGCAATTACACTATTTTTTTAATGTTACTTATTTGGAACGGCCCGCTCTTTACTTTCCCATGTCTATGCCACTGGGAACATCTATAGGCTGATAAGAAGAGGTGAAGCTATTCACTTAGGAGAAGAAATGTTACTTTTTTTGAATAAAAGGGGAAGACAGAAATACTAACTGGTGGTATAAAAAGGTCTGAAAATTATTTGACAGATGTTTTCATCAGAAGGGTGCTAATGGTTAAATATCTCAGGCTTTCAAGCTGCTTAATTATCTATAAAGACCCAAAAAAGGTAAAGCTTTAATTCGAAAATGGCTGTGCTTTCATGTGTCTGCAAGTAACATTCAAAATTGCTTTTATAGACCTGGGTCATCATCATACTAGAGCTACTACGCCTGGCAGAAAATGGGATTTTAATTTTTTAGCAAACATAGGTAGAGTTTGAATGGTGGGTGACAGCTTCATTTCTCAAGATGTGGGTAAAACCTGCGTGCCATCGTACAACCCTTCAGACAGGAGCTCTGTTGCCAAGTAGGATGGTGGTGGTCTGTGTGCTGTAATCGAATCCTGCATCAGTCGATATTGTGCTTCTGGTCCCCTTAGTTCCACGCAGGGGACCGAGTCCACGTATGCTCTTCCCCATGTGCTTGCAGTATTTTTACTACATCTTCATATTCGAATATCGTCTGTCCATATATTTATAAGGGCAAGTACATCAGCTTTATTATTATTATTATTTTTTAGATTTTTGAGCATATCTGATTTGCAACGTCACGTTACTTTCAGGTGTACGACACGCAGTACATCCAACTTCTCTAACGTCACGCCGTGCTCCCTGCAAGTGTAGCTCCCATCTGCCACCCTGCAAAGCTCCTACGATGCCCTCGACTATATTCCTTGTATTCCTGGGACTCATTCGTTCCATAACTGGAAAATCAGTTCCAATTTTTAAGTGACAAATTTAATAATCCTGAATTTCACAAGTCGCACAGGTTGAACCCTGTGGAGCCTTCGTTCTGTGATTGAGGGCGGAGTTCAGGCCTGCCTGGGAGCACCACCGAGCCCTTTGCAGCAGTCGTGGCTTCTTGGAGAGGCAGGCTGAGTGAGGGAAGGAACCGAGACACGTTTATTTGTGACCTTGTTCCAGGAGCAGCCTTTGTCCCCCGTGGTGGGGGGTGAAGATGCCCCCCCGGTGAGCTGTTTTTCTGGGAAGGCTTTGTGGGCCCTGAGCAGACACTACACTGCTGTGCTGGGCAGGTGACAGAGTGGGGTTTGTGGGTGAAAATGCCATTTCTTCTCATCTCTCTCAGGTTCTGGAAGTTAATCAGATGGTTTAGAAGCAGAAGGCCAGAGTGCCCTTGACATGGGCCTGGCCTTTTCACAGAGGCTCTCTCTTGGTCACCCCAGTAGAAGGGCTGGAGCCAGAGGGGAAAGCTGCGCAGACAGACGCTGTGTGCTAACTGTTCATCTATTAGACCTCCGGGGAACACGGGGGCCCCGCCGAAGGGGTGGTGGAAATGTTACCTGAGTACAGGGGGGCTCAGAGCCCTGTAACTTGGGCACTAACAGAAGTGCACCTTTTCTTCCTCCCTCCCTCCTTTCCGTTCCTTTCATCACAGGCTGGTGAAGTCTGGAGCACATCGACTACTTCTCTTTTAAAAAAATTTTTAAAAGATTTTATTTATTTATTCATGAGAGACACACAGAGAGAAGCAGAGACACAGGCCGAGGGAGGAGCAGGCTCCATGCAGGGAGCCCGACGTGGGACTCGATCCCAGGACCCCGGGGTCACGCCCTGAGCCCAAGGCAGACGCTCAACCGCTGAGCCACCCAGGCGTCCCCTTTTATTTTAATTGAAATATATACTATTTTAACACTTTGGGCAGGAAGGGGTTGTAAATTTAAGAAGAATCAAATGTCACAATTTCCATACATGAAAGGTTGTCGCGGAGGTCAAGGGCAGTTTGCTTTGGCCAGAACACATCTTTTAATTTCTACCGATAATGAGGATTTTGTTGGTTTCTGGCAGTTTTTAATCTCATTCCAGGAATCAGATGACAGAAGTTTGTTTTGGGTGGAAAGTCCCCTTCTTTCCCTAATGAAGTAAAGCTGTAGAGCGTTTGGGGGAATCATTAGGGGATGTTAGAGTTGTAAGCATACAGAGTGTCGCATGTCCTGAGGTTGGTAGGTATTTGAAATACATTAGTGATCCCGCCGTGAACAAAAATTCCTAATTGGGAGTTTATTCTGTGGCAAGGATGCTTAAGCTAGGGATCTTTTGTGGTTTATTGCCAGCCACTTGACTGTTAGCGTGTGAGTTATGTAAATTCACATTTAATTTAAAAATCTATGTATTTTTTGTCTGTTTAAATGAATTACGTAGGAGTTGATGCACTGATTCAGCTAATGATTGGTCTTTGTTCTCCAGCTGCCATACTATCATTAGAGTTTGGCTGCTCTAGGAAATAGGTAAAGGCTGACACGGAAAAGAATTTTTAGTTACCTGCCTTGGCAGGAACATTCTAACTTTAATCGGAGTGAGGTTTTAAAGTATCTCTTTACATTGGATGGATACCCAGTTGGGGAACTCCTAAGTCTAAATAGTACTTCTCGCAGTTTTCAAAATAAAGAAATAAATATTTGCAGTTGTCGCTAACACTTCATTATCCTTCAGAACACACCTAATTTGTGGGGCTCATTTTCCCTTTAATTGTTCAGATATGAGAAAATATGTCCTATATTAAAATATTGGTCTACCTCTAACTCTAGAATATTCTCCACAGATATTTTTAAAGCCCCTTAAAAATTCACGCTCCGCAGTTAACCCTCGGCTTCTCTGATTCTATCTACTCTCCCTGAGGGTACAGGACAGCCTGTATCTTACATCCTGATGACACACAGGTTTTGCCCTTTTTTTTCTTTTTTTAGTTAAAAAAATTAATTGAGGTATAGCTGACATATAACAAATGAGTTTAAGGGGTTACAGCATAGTAATTCCACAATCCTATATGTCACACGATGCTCACTATGATTAAGTGTAGTCGCCATCCGTCACCATACAAAGTCATTACAGAATTATTGCCCATATTCCACATGCTAGACTTTTCATCCCTGTATCTTGTTTATTTTATTTTGTTTTATTTTATTTTATTTTATTTTATTTTTTTATTTATTTTATTTTATTTTATTTTATTTATTTTATTTATTTTATTTTATTTTATTTTATTTTATTTTATTTTATTTTATTTTATTTTTTATTTTTTTATCTTGTTTATTTTAAATGTAAGTTTGTACCTCTTAATCCCCTTCACCTGTTTCTCACAGTTTTTAACTCCAGCCAACCATCTCTCCTGAGTCTCAAATCTGATGCCTGATTGCACACTGGCCATCTATTCTTGGATGTTCTCCACCAACCCATGCTTGGCCAGCCCCGTGCTGGACATCTTCCTCCCATCTCTAAGAATGGCTGGCTGAACCAGCTTTCCTCCTATACAACCCAGAAACTTCATGAGCCATAAAGTCATCCCAGATTCTGTTACTTCCCTAAATTTTTGTATCAATTGGAAACCTAGAATTAAAGATTGGTTTCCTTCATTGCTGTTTTATTTTTTTCTTTCTATCGACATTGCTTTAGAACAGGGTATCATCAGTTCTCCCCAGATTACTGACCTGGCATTCGATGTGGCCTCTGCGCCGTGTCACCCCCTTTAGTTCACCCTGGACCCAGAGTTCAGGACTATCTGAGCTTGTCACTCCTGACTTAAAAGCCTTTCAAAATCATGTTCCCAGACATACGATATCCTTCCTATCTTGCCCCCCTCGTGTCACTGACTTTGGTCCCACTACTTTGGTCTCCCTACATTCCTCACCCCTTGCCTCAATTTAACACCACCTGTTAGAAAGGTACTTGAGCCTCCCTCTGTGATGCCATGAGGCTTTATTCTCTTATCACTTAACCAGCTTTGTGCTTCACTTCTCCTCCATTCTTCAAGACGCATCTTAATGGGCACCTCTGGAAGGGGGTTTTGTTGACTGCCATTGAACCACGTCACTTCCTCTGTTTTTCTCAAAGGACTCTGCATGTACCTAGCACCGCTGTCTGTGGCCCTGGGACTTGACAGTTGCTGGCTGCTTGTCCCTCTTCTCATTAGACTACTTGAGGTCAAGGCTATATTTCTTATTACTTTTCTATCTCTAGTGCTCATATAGCATCTGGCATATAGTAGACACTCAAATGTAATTTGGCTGACAGGAATCCAAGATAATGACAATAGCTAACACTGATTAGTGCCTGTGTGTGCTAGGGATTGTTCTAAGTCCTCTACATGTTTTCACATTTATTTCTTAATTTAATTCTTTTTTTTTTATTGAAGTTCGATTTGCCAACATGTAGTATGACTCCCAGTGTTCATCCCATCAAGTGCCATTTAATCCCTATAACCAGCTTTATGGAGCAGGTACCGTGATTAACCCTAACTGAGACACAGTGAAGTGGAATACCTGGGATAACAGCAAGGAAGCAGGAAATCCGAGATTAAACTACAGGCAGTCTTTTACTGGGCTCCAGAATCTGTGTTCTTACCTTCTGTGTATGAATAGATGAACTTTGTGGTTTGATCGAAAACTTAATAGTTATCTCAGAAAATTTATACTTGTCTCGTTGCCAAATCTAGTTTAGATAAATAAAACTCTACAAACAGCACTTTGAATTTGTCAGACAGATATTGCTCTGCTCTATATATCATCAAATATTAGCTTCCTATAGTTATTTTGTGTTATGCCCAATTTCTCTTCCACCTACCGATTCATGGGCCCTTGCCCATTTCTCTGGTAGGTACAGTTTCCTCTCCACTAGGCACGGTTTTCCTAGCAAATACCTAGAGTCATCTATTGTATTATTTTATTGTATCTATTGTATTATTATTATTGTAGTATTACCTTTATCTCCCTAGGCATCCAGTTAATCCTTATTTTAAGAAATAATAACTTTCATAGAACAGCTTTCCTTTCATTCAAATTTAACTTCCTTTTGAATGTAGTGCAGACCTGCTGGGTGTCTAGATCTGAAGATGGTCTGGATGAAAAGGCCCAGCTATTTTCGTAAAAAAAAAAAAAATTATTTGAGTGTAGTTATCGCATGATGTTACATTGCTTTCAGGTGTACAACGTAGTGATTCAAGTTTAGACGTTATGCTGTGCTCACCACAGGTGTGGCTGCCATCTGTCACCATACAGTGCTGTCACAGTGTCATGGACTGCATTCCTTATAAAATCCAGCCGTTTTGCCTCTAGTCCTATAACAATGACCACACCCCATCCTGCTTTTACGCTGCATTTAGCCTTGTTTAGGAACTTGCTGTTTCCGTCATTGTAACCTCAAATGTGAGCCACCATCCTGGTGAAGGTAAGAGAGACGTGAGAAGTAAAAGACATCGTTGAAAAATTAAGATAACAGCAAGCTTTATTTTGCTGCCTGATGAGACAATATACTGATTCTGGAGTTTGAAATGGAAGCCATTATGGATATTTTTACCATTAAGACACGTTTTCAAGCACTTATAACTGAAACTTTTGGAATAGACATAAAAATGTAAAATAATGAACTGTGACTTTAGTACTTGCTGCAATCAGTGTTCCATAAAAGTATGTTTTTGAATCTTAATGGAAAATGTTTTTATTTTTTATTTTTTTTGCTTTTATTTTTTTCCCCTTGCCTACTAGGTATCAAATATTTTGTGTATTGTATTTATTGCCATATTGTATTACACATTTTTTATGAAGTGGAATGTTTCTATCACATTTTTATACATCCTAGGGTTCCTATTTTATTCATGAGAGTCTTATTTGTCTATGTGATCTCTTAGCTGTTTGGTACAATTCTTATATTGGCTTTGTCAATAAGTTTTTCTTAAGATTTTTTTAAATGTAAATTAAAAAATTTTGAATTAGAGCTTTAAGTCATCTGACATTAACTTTTATGTATGGAGCAAGTAAAATTAGGGGGTCTGATTTAACCTTTTAAGGTGTGTACCCAGTTATGTCAATTATTTATACATAATCCATAATTTAAGAAAACCAGTATTGAACTGCAATTTTGTCATAGAAGTTTATGCAGAAATGCATGTACACACATATGCATATAATATGGATTTATATCTTTCCATTGATTTATTTATGTTTGTTCCCATGCTACTAGCATATCAATATAATCATTATCTGTAGTATAAAGCCCATCTCTTTCCTTCCCAATATTTCTTTGTTGTTGTTGTTGTTACTGTTTTTAGATATTATTGGGAATTTATTTTTCCATATGAGCTTCTGTATAATTTTATTCAAGAAAATACAATTCATCTCCATTTCATTAATTTTTTTTTTTAGTTTTTCAGAATAATTTTATTATTTTCTTCATATAGATCTTCAGACTTTCTTATGAAACGTATTTCTAAAAACATACTTTTGTGGCTCCTGCAGATATTTTTTCTCATTTCCTTTCAAAGTATTTATTGTTGAAATAGAGAATATTGATTTTTTTCAAATTAATCCTGTGTTCAGAAATTTATCAAATTATCATAAGGATAAAATCATATTATTCATTTATCACACAAAGTTTCATATATTCTTTACCATTATTTATACAGATAACTTCATTTTCTTGTCTAATTATACTTATGAGGACCCCCAAGTTCATATCAAATGATACTGTGACTCCCTATGCAATCCCCAATTATAATTTGAGTTGTTTTAGTGTTTCAGTATTTGGGATCATACTAGCTGTTGATTTTTGTTAGGTAATTGTCATTACAGGTAATTAATGTTCTTCTATTTCTATTTTACTTAGAATTCCTTTTAGGAATATATGAAATATATCAACTATGTTTCCTATTACTAATGATGTGATTATAAGATTTTCCCCCTCTGTTTACTGGTAAAATTGATGTTATCAGATTTCCCGAAATTGAATCACTCATATGCATATTAAGAAATATTAAGAAATATGCATATGTGATTCAATTTCGGGAAAATCTGATGACATACTAATTCATATTCTTTGTGTAAACCCTACATGAGTCATGGGATATTAGCCTTTTTACACAGGATTAGATCCTGTTTATTAATATTTTATTTAAAATTTTGCATTGACATAATTAAAATTGGTTTCTTTATCTGTTTGATCATTATTAAGTTTTGGCATTAAAGTTATGCTGTCTTTTTAGCATCAGCTGAAGAATTTTGCATGTGCTTTCACATTGTTAAGTATTTTAAAACTTTGAAAATATTTGTTCTTTAAAGGTTAGATGTTAGATTGAATTTTGCTATGAGTCTGTCTAATTCTGGTTCTTTTTAAAATAGATTTTCATCACCTTTGCAGTCTTTCTGTTGATAATTGATATATGTCAAGATTTCTACTCCTTCTTAGATCCAGCTTAGACATTTAGATATTGCTATGAAATATTTTGTTTTCTGTTTATTTAAAAATTTATTGCCATAGTTTCAGTTACAGTGTTTTCATTCATTTAATGTCTGCCATGGCTGATTATGTCTCTTCTCAATCTGAATCTGTATTTTATGGTAGCTAGCCCCTCCTTAAGCAATTGTCTATCTGTTTCATTGTTACCTTCATGGAAGTTTTGAATTTATTTGTTTTCTCTGGTTTTAATTAATTTCTGCCTTGAATTGTATTAATTTCATTTTTCAGCTTTTAAAGTAAATTTTTGTTATACCTGTTCTTATAAGCATGTTTATTGATATGTTTTTATCTTTAATAATAAAGGCACTAAAAACTGTTTACCTAAATATAGCTTTTATTACGGCCCATGTATTCTCAGATAGTGTTTACTTATTTATATGCTATTCATGTAATTTGTATTTCAAATACAAATTTGCACTCTTTTTTGATCCATGGGTTATCTTAGTATATTTATTACTTTGAAATAGGTTAAGATTATTTAGCATTCCTAAATTTAATGGAATATGGTCAGCATATCTAACCCATGAGATCTTTGTAAGAAAAAAAAACACAAGTTTTTCTCATGGTCAGCTATATGATTTGTTTTTGTTAATGGCCACGTACATACTAAAACTTTTCTAATTGAGGAATGTAAGATTCTATATGTAGAAACACTTAAGTTAATTTCCTTGATTTTGAAAGTGAAATTCCTCTTTCTCTTTATGATTTCCATTTATAAATTTTTTCTATTTTTAATAACAGTTCTTCCTTTCGTTTTAAAATTTTTTTTTTGGTAACAGCTTTATTGAACTATAATTCACATATACAATTCGCAAATTTAAAGTGCATGGTCATTGTTTTTAGGGTTTTCACAGAGTTGGCCAATAGACACATGAAAAGATATTTCTTGCTTTAGCCATTTAGCTATTATATTTTTGTATGTGTAAGTTTATAAGCATCATGTCTCTTCATAAATTATATCTTTTGTGACTATATAATATGCCACTTGACCTGTATAGTTATTTATAGTGGTTCCATTTATCTGATAGCATTATTGCCATTCTTTGATTTTTTTTTGTTTCCATTTACATTGTTTTTGCTTTACCAATCCTTTTTTGTTATCTTTATCACTTTGATTTTAGTGAGTCTTTTATTTTATTTTATTTTGTTTTTTTATTTTTATTTTTTTAGTGAGTCTTTTATTAATAGTTTATAGCTGAGGTTTGCTTTTTAATTCAGACAATTTGTCTTTTATTATTTTTTTAATTTTTATTGTTTTAGAAAGATTTTATTTATTTATTCATGAGAGACACACAGAGAGGCAGAGACACAGGCAGGGGGAGAAGCAGGCTCCTCGTGGGGAGCCCAGTGTGAGACTGGATCCTGGGACCCCGGGGTCACGCCCTGAGCCAAAGGCAGATAGATGCTCAACCACTGAGCCACCCAGGTGTCCCCACAATTATTTGTCTCTTAATTGGAGAATTTGTTACATGACTGATATACAAGTTTATTTTTTGTATGGATAATAATAACCATTTTCCCTCAGAAGAAATTCCCTTCCTTTTCCTTCTGCCTCGCGCACCACACACACACACGCCAGTCTATTTTTGCTTCTTTTCTTCCTACTCCCTCTAGGCTGAGACATTTTAATCCATTGCCCTTCACCCACAACTCCTAGTTTTGAAGTCACTGTAATACATATAATTTCACTCATCTGTAGAATTTAAGAAACAAAACAAAGAAAGGAGAGACAAACAAAAGAGGACAAATTGGTGGATGCCAGAGGGGAGGTGGGTGGGGGATAGGCGAAATAGGTGAAGAGGATAAAGGGTACACTTAACCCTGATGAGCACTCAGTTATGTATAGAATCATTGAGTCATTATATCATACACCTGAAACTAATATATAACACTATGTTAATTATACTTCAATAAAAAATAATTAAAAAATTACGTTTGTTGTCAAAATTAAATGAAAAGTACTTAAGACATGGCTTTTGATATGTAAATAGTGATTAAGTATTGTTTACTGTAATTATTACCATTAATTACACTATTTTCCACTTGGATTTATCTGTTAGTAAACATGTTACAAGAATCATTGGTCACCATTATTTACTCTTACCAAGTGTAGGTCTCATGTTCTCTTTCCAGGTCATATTTCAGTTGGAGGTTATGCTAATCTACATGTTTGCATCACAAATGAATGAATGACTCCTTAGCTTGGTCCAGGATTCTTGGGGTGCAGTCCTTGAATTTCAGTCTCTAGATGTTTTTCCAATACCTTTTTCTTCTGATGTTGCGGGTGAGAAATCATGCAAGTCTGATGACTTTTTCCTCTGCAGATAACTTGTTCTTTGTTGATGGAATAGTGTAATATTTTTTCTTTCTGTCCTTGATTGGTCAGGCATTTTTACCAGGATGTATCATGATTTTTATCTCCTTGTATCTTTTCTCCATTACTAAAATATATGCTTTACCTGATTTTTTAGGCCACTAAAACAGCGTCAGCGGGATCCACATACTCTTTAAATTCACATACTGTATCCTATTGGACGTCTTAATTTTAAAAATTATTATTATCTTTTAGTATTGTTTGCCAGCAGTCTTTTTCTTTGTATTGCACTTGTATCTCCTTAGGTATTCTGATATAGTTTTTGTTGGTCATCAACTATCTCCAGCGGTTCTCTGTCACCCACGTGTTGTTTACTTGATTTTCTCTCCTCTTTGTTATTGGATCCCTTCAAACATACTGTGAGGTTACTTTAAAATCATGTGTCTTGGAGTAGCCCAAGTGGCAGTCATCCCACACAAAACCGTGCCTCACTATTTGCCAGGTCCTCCCCTAGCACTCTCTGATGCTGGTCTTCAGGCCTTCACTCAATCTGTAGTTAAGAAGACCCACACCAGATCTAGTTTCTCGAGATAAATCAGCACCTCACTTACACCTGTGTGGCCTTTGGCTCAGGAAGGGCAGTGAGAGTGGAGCTGGGACTGGAAGGGGAGAAGGCCATGTCTGGTGGCCATCTCTCAGGAACTGTAAGTTCCCAACTGTGTTTTTCTGAATTTTTAAATTCCTAATCATATTTAAGGACATGACTATAATTTTATCTTGAGGAAGCTTTTGTTACTGTGGACTCACCAGTTCCAAGGGTCTGGATTTCTTTTAAGGATCTGAATTCCTGGGTCTTTCTTTCCTGAGCTATAGTTAGTTGATACATTTTAATATTCAGTCATCTTCTCTCTCTATGTTTGCTTATGCATGTAATGTCCATGTATATCAGGGTTTTAGGTGTAGTTTCATGAAAGAAACCCATGTTAGACAAGAAGCCTCTATTTGCTCATTGGTGGCTTTCAGCTGGTGGAGGAGATGAGGATGTGCAGACAGCCTGGTTCCTTTCCTTCAGAGTTCTCTGATTTCTTTGACTTCATTCATATGAAAAGGAATTCATCTTACCCACTATTACCCATCATTTGAGGAGCAGTAATGCCTTAGTTCTGTGTCTAGTGTTGTGCGAGGCCTCTCCTTTCATTCGAGATTTTGGGAAATATCTGGCAGAGAATTCTGGAATTAATTCCCTAATAAGCAAATTCTAGCTCAGAAAGTTTTCATGATTCCTAGAAAAATTAAGTGGAATGCAAACTCTATGGAGATAGATACATTGTTTTGGTTTCCATTATGTCTCCATCATCTAAAATAATTTCTGGCATAAAGTAGGTGTTAATAAAATTTTTTGAACAGAAAATTGGCATCTGTAAGTCACGGACATGTGAATGTATAAAAAAAACATATGATAGGCATTGTCCTGGACTACATGATTTAAAAAAAAATACACATAAGTTTTTGCAGATTGTTTAGTCTCATTCTAGGATGTAAATAGGACTCAGGCATACCCAAGCTACGTAGAAGTCATTCACAAAACCTATTATCTCACCTATGTCTTTGTTTTCCTCTTCAAATAAATTAACTGAACTAAAGAGGAAAAGCAGTTCTTTAAAATATGCAGTAAAACTTTAAGAATATGACATTTTTGTCATGTAAGGTATCCTTACATCAACGAGCTTTATCAATGATAATTTTAAAGACATTTCTATGACATGTGGGTTTATTAAAATAGAACATTTTTAAAAATTAAAACGATTTTTTCTCTCTTTTCCATGGAAGAAATCTTGCATATAGCAGAGTTTTAGGGTGTGAATCGGCCAGATGAAGGCACCTTCTGTTTGGGATGCTGTGTGTCTTCTTTGCTCACTGTGGGCATCAGGAAAGTACAATTGTCTTTGGGAGTTGGCCCAATTCAGGTGTCCAGGACAAAGCCTGAAGAGATTCTTTAACTCTGTGCTTTATAATGACAACCAAATAAGATGAGTATTGTCAAGTCATAGGATGAACTGAAGATTATATAATTAATTTAAGCAGAAAGTCATAAATCTTCTCATATGTAAATATGCCACAAACACTATAGGTTAGTGTTCTGGTTTTAAATTTTAATTTCTTTTATAGGAAGTATTTTCATGTCTAACTAAAATGTAAGGGCAGCCCTTGGTAATCTAGGTTTTGCAGGGTGTGCTAACCTGTTTTTTGTCACGTCACACACAAGGCATCCTGCTTCAGGGCATTCAACAATAACTGCATCGGATCCCAGTGAAGGTATTCAAGGGTCATACTTTAGAAGGTCACCATTCAAATGCACTTCTACAGACCAACTGTCCTTGTTCCTCAGTGTATGAAACTTGAGGTAATTCCTTCTGTATTTACCACATTTTTAAAATGCCTGCCACTTCTTTTGTCCCATACTGTTTTCTCTCTTTGTAGGGTACTCTTACTCTCTGACGTCTGTCTCTGTGTCTTTCTATGTGATAGCCAATCATTTTCACATAATGGTTTCTGAATTAGGTTGTAGTAATAGGAAGACTTTATGGTCTTGCACTTTTCAGAAGGGAGAATCAGTTCCAGATTGAGTATGATAAAACCAAATGGCCCCTTCCCACATCAAACAGTTCCTCAGGCTATGGGTTTTACTTTTTAGCTATCCCCCACATGGTGGCAGGTTATAGTGCACTGTCTTCTTCCAGAATGCAAGTCTGTAGTTGTTCAGAGCTAACATTTTTTTTTTTTTTTTTAACAATAGCCACGTACTAGGACCTGCTCTAAATGCTTTACGTTTGTGAATTCATTTAATCCTTACACCAACTCTATCAAGTATATTTTGTTGTTATTCCCATTTTTGTAGATGAGGGACCTGGCATAGACATACATTAAATAACTTGTCCGATTCATACTTTTAGTAAAAAGAAGAACCAGGATTGGAATGCAACCGGTCAGGCTCCCAAGTTCACGTTTGTAACTGTTATAACACGCTGCCTCTCAAGACCTTGCCTTTGCACTCTTTCTGGCAATAAACAGAAGTACAACTTCTGACTTGTCAATACTAAATGTATTTAAACCAAGAAATGGAATCAGGTTGTAGTTCTTGATTCTAAGTGGAAACAATCCCAAATTGCACAGCTGCGTCCGGACGTGTTATTACCTGGGTGTTATGGCTGATTAATAGATCCTGAAAGTTATTTTTTTTAGCCAGACATTAAATGCCTTACCAGGAAGGTACAGATGAACAGAGATCAAGACACAGTCCCCTAATCCGCATCTCCCACCTGCTCGCAGCCTGTATAGAGCCACTTATCCCTTGGCCACAGTTTCTCCTAGCCATAATCAATACAACTAAAATCCTGCCCATCTGCAGCAGCCTCTTCTACGTTATTTGATTTCCTTCCCAAGGCACAGTCTCCTGGTTGTTTCTCAAAATTCACTCTGTCTTCTTGAGTAAAAGTATGGCTCAGACAAGACTAGTTTCCAATTCTACTTCTTCAAAGGGTGACAGGTGACTAGGTTTCTGTCAATGAGAGGAGGCCAGATATGGATAGGGTGCTCAAGGAGGCTCTTCTCCGCTTGCTTTCTCTTGCCGAGTTGGTGGGTACTATGGTTCCAGGGCAAGCCGCCATCGTGGACCATGAAGACATGGGTCATCCTTCACGACTGGCTGGAGGTGAGCTAGAAGGAGCCTGGGTCTGAGTACAGCTTTAAGAACCTGCTCTACTAGCCATGGACCCCACATGTTCTGACTTCTTTTAAGTACAAGAGAAATAAACCTCTGACTTGTTTAAGCAACTGCTATTTGGGGTCTTATGGTATCCTATGGCTGACCTTAACTAATGCGTTCTCTACATAGAGTGGTACCAGTTTCGAATAATAGAACAAAAGGACAGTGGAAAACCAGGTAAACAAGGACACCTGGGTGGCTCCGTGGTTGAGCATCTGCCTTTGGCTTAGGGTGTGATTCCGGGGTCCCGGGATTGAATCCCACATGGGGCTCCCTGCATGGAGCCTGCCTCTCCCTCTGCCTGTGTCTCTGCCTCTCTCTCTCTCTCTGTCTCTCATGAATAAATAAATAAAATCTTAAAAAAAAAGAACCCAGATACTTTAAAAAAAAAGAAAGAAAACCAGATAAACAGGTTAATAATAATTTACCCATGATGTTGTTTACAGTAGATGTAATTGCTTATCTTGGAGTAGTAGAAATTTATTTCTTTTACTTACATTGCTTTTCACAGCAAATAGTGTTTATCAGAAAAATGCCTCTAGAACATTATCTGCTAGAAAGAAAATATAACAATCAAGACAACATTAGAATAACTCTTAGCATAAAAGATATATTTTTTTCAACAAAAAGATATACTGGGTGGCTCAGTGGGTTAAGCGTCCTACTCTTGATCTCAGGTCAGGTCATGATCTCAAGGTTGTGAGATGGAGCCCCACGTTGGAGTCTGCACTGGGCATGGAGCCTGTTTCAGATTCTTCCTCTCTTCCCCTCTCCTGGGCTTCCTCGTCCTCCCTCTCTTAAAAAAAAAAAAAAAAAAAAAGATATTCTTTGATTCTCATACGGATGAAGTCTTTCACTTCATTTGGCAACTTTTTTTTTTTTTTTTATTATTGCTGCTTTGAAAGAAGTTGGGTTTTTAACACTATTTTTGATAGGTTTGGTTGTTACTGGTTTTTATTTTTAATTTTTTTCTCTATTTTTAAAAACACCACATTGGTCCTGGTATTTAAACAAAACTTTTCTTGCTTTCTCTCCTTTTCCACCTCTTGCTCCTAAACAACTTACTGACTTGGTTGCCTCCCCAGAATGAGCCAACTGAGATCTGAATACTAACTAGTAAGCCAAAGCTGTTTATTGCTCTAAAAAGTAGCTGCTGGTGTGACGTCTTTCTCCTTAATTTACCAACATTCCCCTTCCCCCCAACGTACTGAAGTCACTGTTACCTCTGGCATGGCAGGCTGGGGCCCAGGGGTCAGCAGAACTGACTTCCAGTTTGGACCCTACCACTGATGAACTGAATGACTTTGAGTAATAAAAATTGTTAACATCTAATCACTCATCTGATGAACTTGTAGGCAGTTTTCTGATCACATGTTTTGCATGTTTTAGTTCGTTTGGTCCACATAGCAGCCCATTGAGATGAGTATTATCATCACTTCCAGTTTGCAGATTAGAAAATTGAGACAGAGATTAAGTAGTTTGCTTAAGATTTTACAATTGGCAAAGTAAAGGAGCTAGACTTAAACTCATCCAGTCCGGCTCTAGAACCTGCGTTCATAGCCTGTATCCTGTTCCTCAACTTCTTTTACTACTCTGATACCATTACTCATTTCTGAAATAAAGCTGCTTGTCAGCCAATCTTTTTGATAGCTTGAATTTAAAGAGTTTGTTATTAATGTAGCATAACTAGATTATTATTGGGTACGACCTACTTATGATTTACAGGTATCGCATATAACTAATAGTCTCCCAATACCCCCCAATGCACTAGCTGGATCCCTTGGGACAAATAAATTTCCTGAGGCCACTGAAAGCTTTCAACTTTTTAATACCCATCGGTAGCCAGCCTGGAACAGCTAGAACAAGTTCTAAATAATCTACACAATGGACTGTTAATTCAGACACTAGACAAATTTGTCTCATATGTTTTTTTTCTCATATTTTTTTTTCCCTGTTGCAATCTGACAATGATCCGTTGGTATGTCTACCTTCCTTCCTTTTTTTTTTAAATTTTTATTTATTTATGATAGTCACACACACAGAGAGAGGCAGAGACACAGGCAGAGGGAGAAGCAGGCTCCATGCACCGGGAGCCCGATGTGGGATTCGATCCCGATCACGCCCTGGGCCAAAGGCAGGCGCCAAACCGCTGCGCCACCCAGGGATCCCCTCTACCTCCCTTCCTTATGATAAACGTAGTTGACTGGATCCTGATGGTTTGGAACGCAGTTTTGCATCTCGGAGTGATTTTTACCTTGTAGAATTAGAAAACTTTGATCTAAATATTGCGTATTGGTGTATTAAGTTCTCACATATCTACCATGCTTTCACAGTGGTTTGCTGACTATTGTATCAAGATGTTAATGAGTCTTTTGCATTACTTCAGTATTTTCCGCAAGATGGCATTATAATTGAAAGTTAAAGGTCTGTGGAAAAAATTTTTTTTAGGTTAAATTAACCCAATACAGAATAAAGCTAAAGTTGGCCTTAGATGCTCTTATTGGCATCGTTCACTTGGTTTTAATGAGATCTGGTGTTTTATGGAGCATAGACAATCTTGGCGCTTAGTGCATAAAATGCAGCTTGGCCAACTCCCTCAGCATCCTGCCATACTTGAGTAAACTGTGGAATAGCTTTTCTGTGTTTTATTCATGTACCGCATTTGATATTTACTTGACAAGTGACTTTTAAAATAAAATTTGAAAGTTGAATTGTCACTATTACAGATAAGAGTTTTTAGTGTCGTAATCAAAAAATATAAATTTTCCAACATTTTCTTGGTTGAGCAAAGAGAAAAGGACTTGAGAGATTTCATTTTCCTTAGCTTAGGAGAATAAAAGGCGTTGCACTATAAATGTAGTGAAAATAGCATCTGTCATACAGTAAGGATTTAATAGATGTTAAGTATACGAGTAAGAAGTAATAGGATGGCGTGATGGTGACCTTAAAAGATGTGATGGCCACATTAATACATTACTGACAAAGGACTAACAAATATTTATTTAGGATTTCATGTGGCTTAAAAATAACCAGGTATTCTCTAGAATATGATAGATTTTCTGACATACATCATTACTGGTGTATCTTAGTTTGGTTGGATTTCTCCAGGGTCAGAATATGGCTCACCCTAGTTGGTGCAGGTGTAAGTATAGACCACCTAAACACCTGTTGGCCATAGTAAAGGTATTTTTGTAAGTACAACAAAAAAAGGAATTATCTAGAGTCAGTGATTTACATCCACCTCAGAAAACTTCTTAGGTAAAATAAGCAGTGAAATCTTTCGCTGAGCCTGTGCGTGGTATGAAGACAGAGAGCAGTTATTCCTACGTGACTTTCCCTAGAGAAGCCTGATGCATGAGATTAATCCAATTGGTTCCAGCATTGTATGGATCTGTTGTGCTGGCAAATACGATAAAAGATAATTAACCTTATAGACAAGTTGTGATGAACACCACATCTTAAGATCTGAACCTGAGAGAAAGTGCATTTTTCTCTAGTCTTTACAGAAGTCGTGATGAAAGAAATGATTTGTTCTGATACAGACTGGAGAATGCCATGGAACAATTTGGGGTAGACAAGACTAGTCAACAGAACATGCTGAATGAGCATAAATGAAGGATTCTCTATAGAAGCTAAAGGATTTTAACTTTATCTTCAAAACAGTGACGGATTTTTCAACAAGAGAGTGTTGGAATCTGATGCTTGTTGAAGCACTTCCTTTGGCATCTGAATAGAGAATGGATTAAAATGGATGCGTTTGAGGCTGGTTTTCTTTTAGGCAAAAGGTAACGAAGATCTGAACTAGGGCAAATTAGTAGGGTACAGAATGAGTGATGGATTTGAGAATCATTTTCAAGCAAAAATATGTCAGAGCTTGTTAATTGATTGAATGTGGAAGAGGAAGGAGACTCATCTGACTCAGTTTGCTGGAATGAGTGACTGGGTAGATTTATTTTTTATGCATCGAATTAGGCAATCAACGGAGAGGGGTGTTTTGAGAAGATGATGCATTCAGTTATTCATGGGTTTTGTTTCATTTAAAATACACATGATTTTGGAGAAGAAAGTCATTAAGCTTAGTACTTATTTAGAGCTGCTGATATTGTTACTTAGGGAAAAAGAAAGGAGAAGAGGAAGAGGAAGTTGGAGGCCTCAGAGAGGCCAGAACCACTTCACTGTCCTGCCCTGGCTTGTCCTGACCTTTGTTCTTCTATTTCTGAAATGTTATCTGGGAAGCATGTGTTTACTCTGCAGAGGGTCTAGACTTTTGGCCCATCATGTTCTGAACTGAGATACTGGGGGAGGTCACCGCCGATCTGTCCTGGTTGCTTAGTAAGTCAGGTGATTGGACGAGAGTCACTGCAAATCTACACATTGATATTTAGAAATCTACAATATATTAGTTTGCTTGAGTTTCCCGGACAAGGCATCCTTAGTGCCAACATCCTCAGTATTGGAGGGTGTAAATATATTTTCAGAGAAATCCTGAGTGATCTCCCAGCTCATTGTTCTAAGGTAGAGTCATGGAGTCTGTAGATCTGTAGAGGCCATGGAACTCATGCAGGGCTTACCGTGTATGTCAACATTAGTTACTTTTCTAGTGTAAAATATCTGCCTCTTCAACATGAACCTATCTTTTATTTTTTTTAAAGATTTATTTATTTATTCATGATAGACAGAGACAGAGAGAGGCAGAGACACAGGCAGAGGGAGAAGCAGGCTCCACGCAGGGAGCCCGATGTGGGACTCGATCCTGGGTCTCCAGGATCACGCCCTGGGCCAAAGGCAGGCGCCAAACCACTGAGCCACCCAGGGATCCCCAACATGAACCTATCTTGAGTTCAAAATGGAGAAGGAGGAAACTACTCTGAGTGGCAACCGAATAAGAAGTTTTTATGCAAATAGCATTACTTTCTTTCCCAAGCTTAGATTGTTAGGGTCAGTGTAAAGAACATAATTTATAGGTGCTTCATTTGCTTTTAGTATTTAGGGGCATCTGGGTGGCTCAATCAATTAAGCTTCTGACTCCTGATTTCGGCTCAGGTCATGATCTCATGGATCATGAGATCGAGCTCCTCTTCGGGCTCTGCACTTAGCAAGGTGTCTCCTTGGGATTTTCTCTCTCTTTTCCTTCTGCCCCCCCCCAATAAATCTTTAAAAAGAAGTAAAAAAAATAAAGTACAGCTTCTTGAGGAGAGTGCTTTCTGTACTGTTCTAGGAGAACATCCCAAATATAATAATTATATTGCCTTGAAGCTTCTGGGATATCCATATCCTGTATATTGAATTTACCTTTCCTAAGGTTCAGTTGGGAACTCATCAGAATTCTTGGAAGATATGAGAGCCGATTCACCTGTGCCTGGGGTAATGACAATTAATACTGTCATCTGTTTTATCATAAGTAGTGCCATAGGTAAAAATGGAATTTTTGACTTGCATTGAGAAAAGTAAATGATATATGGTCATCATATGTCTTATTTGAAACTTGGGGATCAAAGAGAAGAAAAATGCCAAAAAAAATCAGTTCAAAATAAAAGATAAGAGAATCTTTGTTTGAAACATTAATTACAAAGACATAAAGCTTCTCTCCATCCCAGGAAGAATTTCATGACATATATTTAATTATATTATTTAGTCTCTTTATTATTTGATGCATAAACATTAGAATCTAATTTCTAGCCACCATGCAAATATGTACTTATTATGTGAAACAATCTGCCACCAAAAATTCTTTGGGAGTAGATATAATCCAAAGGGGGTTTCAAATTCTTCATAAATTTCATCTAATCATATCATGAAAAAAACTCACACAAAAGATAATCACCAAGATTAATGTGACTCAAGATGATATTTGGAACCACAGTTTTTCCCCCTAGCAACTGGGAACAAACGACATGAATCTCTTTTTAAATGTCTCAGAACTTAAACACACAGTTTGGACAGATGGTCAATGGAAAGGTTTCTTGTAGAATCGTCCAATAAATTGTAATCTTTAAGAAAATGCTATTTTCCATTAAAATATGCACAGCAGAGGCATCAGTAATTGTATATATACCATTCCAAAATGTTCCCAAATGGTTAACTTTTCTGTCATATTAAGTCATAAAGCTGAAGAAGATGTTTCTATAACTGAGATTCCTGGTTGTTTTGTTTTGTTTCTGCCCTAGGATTGCCCTGGAGAATGACGGAGTTTATTTAAGAGAATCTTGGGTGTTTGGTGTTTTGAGTAGTAATCCTCTTAATAATAGCTCAGTACATGTCTGTCTGCAATTCAGTATAGAGCACAGTCAACTAAAAAGAATAACTGTTTCAAGAACACTTACGTGTTAGCATACTAAATAAATGATAGAGAGCAACTTTGCCTCTGGAGGCGTATGTAGCATTTACAATGCTTTTGGAGTGGTTCTACTTTTTCTTTTCCCTGGAAGTTTAAAAGATGAATTGTAAGGCAAAGCATCATAAGGAGGAAAGTGTTCTTAGTGGAAGTTTGAGCACACAGTCTTAGAGCTAGGTCTTTAAAATGGAGTCTTTTCAGGTTTTAATGTAGACCTACAAATTGCTAGACGGAGAAGAAAAAAAAAATGGTATTTATCCTCCACTGTCATTATTACAAACATTTCTAAACTCTGTGTGATAAATTACATTTTTGTGTTTTCCCAATTATCTCATTTGGATTTATTCTCTAAGTTTTCTTATGCAACCATATTTTTACTATTTTATTTAGTGATTTAAAATTAAGGAGCTATGAGTAGCAGCCTTAAGCAACTATATAATTTCTCTTAGAGCAAATTGTTATGCATGGTAGAGGATTAAATACCATGAAATAATAACTATATTATCTACTGTTGTAAATAAATTTCAATTTCCTGATAAAGATAAAAACGCATTTTCATAAACAGTGGTTTTAATGGTCTCTTGAATCATTTTTTAAAAATAAAAATGCTTTCATTTCCTAGTAGTCCGATAAAACTCAAATTACATTTTTCCTAATGATTTGGAAAATAATTTAAGAGAAACACCATTTTGTGTGTTTGTTTGAATAACAACAACAACAAAAATGATTTGTTGTGGAAGAGACTTCCTTCAGCGCATGAGTCTGGTTTTACACTTTGTTCTTGATATGGCAGCTATCAGGCTTCGGAAAAAGAACAAGCCATGTAGTAGCTATTTCTTATTTATTATTAAGTCATTAAACAAAGCCCAAGGGTGCTGCTACCTGGCTTGCCCAAAAGTTCCTCATGCGTACCCAGTTGGCTGGTTTAGTTCCTTTTCCCCCCTTTAACATCTTGAGAAACACCATCTAATACATCTTACTCAGTTGAACCTGATTCAGTCCCACAACTAGTTATTGGTTGGTTACTCTGTTCTTGAACTGGGCTAATCCTAGAATTAGGAAAAGACATGAATTGCCCCTCTTTGCAAGGCATATATAATTGTGTCGAGAGCGCAAGTCATATTTCATTGATTTGTCCCAACCAATTTTATTGATTTACCCACCACCACAGACACTTACTCTGAATTTTGGTGCCTTGCACTCAGCTCCCTGCTTGGGAGTGCTGTGCTGGGTGTTCTTGATCCAGAGGTGAGCACGGAACCTACAGTATTCTGTAGGCTTGCTAGCTACCCTTGAGGGACTCTACCAAAAGAGTGACATGTTGGCTCTTTCTGGAATATAGAGGGAGGAACAGGGCAGATATATGGAGAGAAAAGCAGAGAGCTATGGTATAAACATACCTTCACATAGACAAGTGTGATATACATAGTCACATATATGGTATGTACACATGTAGAGAGCGTGGATAGGGATGTAAGCCGTGTGTGTATGTGTATGTAAATGTGTGTGCACGTACACACATACTCCCGTGCACACGTGCGTGCACACGCACAGAGTATTGATTGCGGATTAACCAACGCTTGGTAGTTTCCCAGAATTATAGAGCTGAAAGGGATTAAAAATTTCTCTGCCACACATGCCAATGGTAAGATCAACCTTCTTTGAAAATATCTAAGGCAAAATACGGTACGCTTGGAACTGATAGGACACTGCATGTTAACTATACTGAAATTAAGGAAAAACTATCTAAGGCAAGTGATCCTGTAAGTGAATTTCTATCCTTTCTCACGTTTGTTTATTCTTGCTACTTAATTTTTCTTTATGCTCCAGTTGATGCTCTTTTTTGCGTAATAGAGATTTTTATTATCTATCATCTGTCTGTTTTTAGTGATGAGATTTTTATATAACCTTGAACTACACTCTCTATTTCTTCTCTGGTTCTTATCTGCATGGTCATTTTATGAAATCACATGTTTAAAGATATTTTTTATGTTTCATTTTCCCTTAAGTAATAGCATTTGTAATCATCTTGCATAATTAGTTGGGCTCTTCTGGAGCTTGAGTGAGCAAGAACGACAAGGAGTGCAGAGTGAGCTGATTTTCTAAGAAATTGGTCATGCTCACACATCAGCACCTTTAGTGTGTGTGATCTGAGATCAATAGATTTCTACCGGCGATATCATTTTAAATCTTTACTGATTTCTTTGTCCTGGGATCCAGAAAAGAAAGTAGCAGATAATTTATTTCCCGCAACTGCTTGTTTAGTTCAATCTAAGTATAATTTCTAAGTCGATGTTTGCTGATACATCTCACATTCAGTGCTAGGCTTTGATGAAATTTCCAGACTCCTCTGCAAATTATGTCAAGTCGTAAGCATCATTATGATTTTTTTTCTACTTAGAATTAAATATGTCATGTTTAGGTTGGTGGTTTCTGAAAGGACGCTTGATCTCACTACTCTAGGTAGAGAGGCACATTTGCTAGTCCTGTCACTCCAGCTTTTCTCATACATTGCTCTGTATTCATTAGTGTGTAGTTACTCCATCTGGCAGATATAAAAGAGTCAGTGTAGCTATAAGACAACTTGAAGATTTGACATGTTTAGTAGGCTCAAGGGGCCAATAATGTGAATGAAGACACATGATTTGAAAGCATTTACAGCACAATAGTTTTGAAGACTTGAACATTAAGCTCATATATTCTTCCCGAAAGGAGGCTCTTTTGAGAGTTGTAGAGGAAAATATTCTCTTCCCACTTTTAGGCCACCGCTCCTCCATTGTCCTGAACCCACCACTCCCACTGTTAGTCTTTCTAGAATAGTCTGTCCTGTTCCTGAATAGCACTTAATCATAATTTGTACTTTTATATCTGTATGTATGTTATATTTATTTGGTCAGTATCTGTCTTCCTAACTAGTCTCTTTGGGCTCTTGCCCTTTTGGGACTACAATTGTTTCCCAGGTCTTCTAGTTTCTCGACCTTGTTGCATTTCTGGAGTTTCCTTTTGCTTTTGCGTACTTTTGTGGTGCCTGTACTCCATCTCCTAATTGGAACACCAATTTAAGGCATAAACTCTTTCATAAGTTAATCTGTACCTTTAGTAGGCACCTTTAGCATTTGGTACCGTCCTGTATACAAAAGATGACAACCTCAATCCACAAGAAGAATATTCCTGTTGTGGTCGAATTTAATTTCTAGTTAGGTCAGTGCAGCAAAAGTGGAATGGCACTGGATTCAGGCTTTCCCTTCCTTTTGTCCGAGGGATTGGACCGGGGATGGGGGGTAAGTAAGAGACCGTGAGGTAGACGGAGATGCCACGGTTGGGAGGAGAGGGGCCCTGATCTACCCTGGTCCCACATCACTTACCAACTGTTGACAAGCCCATCGTTTAATCTGAGCCTTCAGGAAGTAAACCAGTTGCTGCCACTTTTTCCTTCCATTCCTGTGCGTGGAGCCCCTTCAGATCCATTATTTTTAAACGCATCCAAGTTAATTTGGTTACTCTCCTTTATGCTGGGCTGGAAGGAACAGTGTGAGACTTGCTTGGGTTTTTCTAAATCCCTGAGAGGCACAATTCAAGTTCTCCTTTTCTCTAGATTTATAAAGTTACCTGAGGGTTCTGCAGGGCAGGAGATGAGTTGTGGGTTGTAGAAAAGTCTAGTTTGTATTCCTTTTGTGTTCATCCAAATCTTTTAGATCCTTTGTTCAAGCAAGTGTTTTTCCTCTTTTTCCAGGTCAAAGCACTTAAAATGAAAAAGTCAGAAAGAAATAAAGATTATAGGGACATAGTGTAGAAAAATATGCAAAATGTGTGTCACATCTTTACATCTCACCTCCCTTCCCAAAGTTAAAATTGCTCATTGAGCAATGTTGTCATTGATAATCATTCGTTTGTGGCATCAGTATTTTTTGTAGAAGAGGCTAAATTAACATTTTTCTCTTTTTATTTTATTTTTATAAACCTTCTGGATGCACACGGAATTACATTAGGACATTCGTTTATCTTTTAACCTCGATTGTCCATCCCAGTTTTAGAATGAATATTATATCCTTTGTCACAGCAAGTATAGATTATAATCTAAATTCAAGGAATATCAGAAGGATCTGGGAGGTAACCTGAAATCAAGTGACTATTAATGATTTCCTGAAACAAAATAATCTTATTGCATCGAGAAGACTTATTTAAAGCCAAGTAGTGTGTAGGACAGAGATGAGGCAAAATAATGGGGAAGTAAGTTTAGCAACATCATCAAACAAGCCTTGATTTATTTCTGGCCTGGAGTGCAGCCTTGGACTTTTCATTCTAGAATACAATTTCTTAAAAAAATGAGGTTGGTTGGTTTTAGCAGAGAACTCCTCAGGATTTCATAGAATTCTATAATTTTAATAAAAGATAAAGAGTTCCAGCTGAAGAAAAAAAATGCCACAATCTTGATGAGATTACTTAATTTTTTTAAATGATTATTAAAAAAATGGTCCTGACATGTTATGGAAAGATGAACAAATCTGGAGACTACAACCCTTGAGAATGAATTGTTTTGGACAGTGATAAATTCTGGGGAATGAAAATTCCTGGCTGTGTTTTTCTCTATGAATCACATTTTTATTTCCTATTTCCTATATAGAGACAATAACATTATTTCACTTTAATGTAGCTTTGTGAATAAGACCTATGTGCATTAGTAACAATTAGTAGTAGCATTTTAAAGGTTCAAGGCATTATTAAATATTTGAAGAGAGTTTATTTATTTATTTTTTGAAGTGAGTTTAATTGTAACATGCTTCAGTATTTTTTTTGTATTTGTGAAATCTGCTCACATATGAAAATATGCAGGAGCTTTCATTATTAGTTCCTGATTAATAAAATATGAAATGAAGTTTGTACAGAAATACTTTAAATGAATAAGATACTTTTTTCTATGAAATACCACTACTCAATTTTTGACGTAAAGATTACTCATGAAAGCATGGGATTTTAGGTCGGAAGATGTGTTATTCTCAACTTCCTCATTTGTCCGTGCTGTCAATTATTGGCGCCTCTGGAATAGGACCCAGGTGGTCTGATTTCAAATGCAGGGCTGTTCTGATCCTATAAGTCACTCAAGGCTTCTTTTAGTTCTTTTCAACATCTGATCTTTTCCTGTCTAAAATATTCTCTTCCCACTTTTAGGCCACCGCTCCTCCGTTGTCAGATTTGAGCTAGATGGCCTTCATCCTGAACCCACCACTCCCACCGTTAGTCTTTCTAGAATAGTCTGTCCTGGTCCTGAATAGCACTTAATCATAATTTGTACTTTTATATCTGTATGTATGTTATATTTATTTGGTCAGTATCTGTCTTCCTAACTAGAGTGCAGTCTCTTTGGGCTCTTGCCCTTTTGGGACTACAGTTGTTTCCCAGGGCCTAGGACACTGTCTGGCACAGAGGGCACAATAAATCTTCAATGAGTAAGTACAGGTGAGAATTGATGAATCCTTCGAAGGGGTTCACTGGAATCACAAAGATGTTGGGAACTCAGATTTTGTCTACATTTACGAATCTATTTGATGAAAACATTCAGATTTATCAAAACATATAAAAATCGAAAAGCAATTTTTCTAAAAAAGAAAACTAATTAAAAAATGAATGGCTTATTTACTACATTTGGCTTTCTTCTTCCCACAAACAAAACAGAGCAAACAAACGAAAGCCATCCTGTGGGCCCAGTAGCCATAGACATAATCTTGCTGTTTAAGGACATTTGTAAAGATGTGGCATGTGAACAGAATAGCTGCATCAAGGACATAACATTTTGTTGTGAATATTTAAGTTATCAGGAAGTATTCATAGGTTCTGGAATCACAGGTGTTTTCATTGTACTTTGGGGAAATAGCATCTTGCCATGTGCCTTGCCACAGCCCTCGTCACCTCAGAGTGACTTAACACTTCAAACCCACACTAGCTAACTACTTTAGAATTTATGTACGTTCTTGGAAATTATTATTACAGAACTCTGAGCCTGATCTCACCCCTGCTGACTGACTCTAAATAGTTTGAAAATGAGTAAAGACATGGAGAGTGGAAAGGGGATACCCAAAGGGGCCCCACAGGCCTTCTCAATTGTCTCAGATGCACTTGCTGTATCGTAAGAGCTCATAGTTTGCTGCATAGTAATGTGTGCTTTAAACTGTTGGCTTGGTTTGCTTCTTTAGAATTTAATAGACTGTTGCTAGGGGCCTCACAATTTGCATTTTCCTCCCCCTATACCTTGCTCTGTGCTCATGAGTTCATGGATTATCTTCAGGGACATCTATCTCTACTTGTTTTTCCCCCTTTGGTTATAGCTAATCATGTCACATTGTTTCTGATATTTCTTTTCCAGTCTCCTGCTTATGATCCTAATTGCAAGCTTCTGCACTATTTCGGGGCTTGCAATCTTCTAGTCTTTAGGGATTAATTCATAATTTGATTGTTTTCAGGAATGTGATTTAGAATGAAATAGCTTGCAGTAGTCCATTTGGTAAAGAATCGAATAGTATGTCAGCTTGATATCTTAAATGCCAGCGGTGGGTAGGGATAGGGGAGCTTTTACTCAGATTTATCAGTGTCTTGGGGTGTTGATGATCACAGTAAAAGCCCATAAGACCTGTAACTTTTCTCCTTCTTAATAGCAACTAAGGAAATAAAATTCCCTTTCCTTTGTCTGTCATGAATTTTACTTCAGATCCCAGACCTGAAACTTGTGTGTGTGTATGTGTGTGTGTGTGTGTGTTGACAGAGATTGGAGGAACGGAGTAGAAGTGGTTATGGTGGTAAGGGTATGCTAAAATAACGTCAAACCCCGTGAGTTATACATTTAGTTAATAGTACTTGTTCCAAGGGGGGACAAAAACACGTGAAAGGGCATGACCACAATTCCATGAAGAACGAAGGATGCCTCTTCTGTGCCAGGCACAATGATAGAGGGTGTGCTCACAATCTTGATGCTCCTGGAAAGTGTTCTCACCATAGATGCAGCTGTCATTTCTTGGAAGAGAAACGTGTATTCTTATTTAAAAGTTGAGTTTCTTTAAGTTATTACACAGAAGCCAATCATACAGGTTAGTCACAAATGTTAAAGCAGAGAGGGGCCTACCACATTTCAGGGGCTAAGCCTCACTGAGCTGGGTCGCAAGTACGTGTGTTCACACATGGGGATGCTTTATTCCCAATTGGGGAGAAAACATGGATCAACTCAAGTGACGGAGGTAAGACTACAGATCCCACGGTGGTGAGCCTGTGCAGTTCGTAATGTCTGGCCACTCCCACTCCAGAAAGATAAACATTTGTTGGTGACTTTAAAGATCTCTTTTGGAAGACCTTTATTGGTAAACATGATGATATCCTTGGAATTACGTCTAACTCAACTTTTCATTCTGCCGGTAGATTCCTTTCTTTCTTCAAGCCTTAACAGAGTGCTGATTAGAAATATTCTTTATAATAGAACTCATAAACACTAAGTGTTTTTGGGCTTTTCCTCAGCCTTATCTTCCAAAAATGGAATTCTCTGTGTTTTAGGAGTTATGACACCAGGGTTAATAAAGCTTCGCCATTTCTCAAAAGAGAGATTTGAGAAATTTAAGTTGATCTTCAGATTTTTCATGGCAAAATAATGAAGTCATTTTTAATTCAAGATATGTTAAAGTTCAGATATGCCATTTAAAATTTTTAATTGTGTTATTTTGGAACAATGGAACAATGTGCTTGTGTAGGAAGGATTTAATGAATCAGATACAAAAGACAATAGCCCATAAGAGGCCCAATTTAGTAGAGTTCCCAGAGGGTCTCTTATAAGCGTTGGAGAAAGTGGGAAGAGGCCTTTCCTATTATGCGGTGCTCAGTCTGTGCATCAACAGCGACAATTATGTAAGTTGACCTATGGCTGCATTTGCCATCACCACTTTTCAAAAGACCCGTATAAATCCTGAAAGCTCCATCAGTTAAACCTGCTGTGCCTCCGTATATGTCAAAGTATCTTACTCCTACCTTAGAGAAAAAGAAATCCATACTTCTCTCCTGGACTAACCTGTCCTCTGCCCCCTTTTCTTTTGCCTCCTCTGCAGTCCGAGCTCATCATTTGTCTTTGGTCTTACAACATTCTCTGTCCTTTCCCCTCCTTCATGCCATTCCTTTTGCAATTCAGTTTTTCTTTCATACTTCATTTTGACTCCTTTGTCACAGTCAGCTAAATTCATGACCTCTACCAGCCTTCAATCTTCCTAGAATGTTTTCCCATCCACTTTGGGACATTTTCATTCCTTTTGCCATCTAGGAGATTGAACCTTTGGCATTCCTCCTTTATTTTATTGATTTTTTTCCCCTGTTGGTTTTCTTCTTTGACTCTTTGTTTATTCACTCATTAGATGTATGAGTTCATTAAATTTCTGGCATTGGCCTTTTTTATTGGCTCAGCCTTCCCTCCTTGGGTGATTCCACCCAGGCCCAAGGCTTAGCCAGGAGTTTGGTGCTCATCACTCCTGAATGTACACATCCAGCCTTATCCATTTTCCTCAGCGCTGAAGGGAACTTTTTTTCCATTGGATGGACTTTTCCACCTATTTATTCTATAGAATTAAGTGTGGTTAGATCCAAACTTATCTTTTTTAGACAGCCTTACAATTGTTCTGTGTCTCTTATAGTTTGATAGCTACTTTTTACCCAGGCTAGAATATCAGTAGGTAGGGCTCTACTTTCTTTTCCTCATTTGTCAAATTCTGGCAATTAAATCTTCAAAATATTTCTCTTTTCCAATTCCTGTCTTTCATTTCTACTGCCATTGGTGTGGTTTGGCATCTTTGGGTTCTTCAGTCTCTAATGCCTTGTTTCCTTTCGCATTTTTTTCACGTAGCCATGAGAATTAATTGCTTCTCTATAAAACTTAAATATCTTTGGGCATTTTAAGATCTGGTCTTACCTCAATTTAGAGTGTCTTTTTTTTTTTTTTTTTTTTGATGAAATCTCTCCAAAGACCTCTTCTGAACAAATTAAACATGCTAGGCATTTATGTTTGTGTGGCTTAGCTTCTTGTTTTCCTGTCTTCTCTTTATCTGTTGCATCCTCCTTATTTCTTAATGCTCAGTTTAAATGCCACTTCTTTTTGGTCACCACCCTGAATCAGACTGGCACATGAGTAAATCTCTCTCTTTTATCATTTTGCATGTAATTGTTGTGCTGATGCACTTATGACCTGCAAACTAGTATCACTGTTAATTTTATGCATGTCTTTCTCCACCAGTATTGTAAAAATGTTGTTCAAGGAGTGGGAATTGTCCAGGAGACTGGGAAATCACTAGAGAGGAGATTGGGGGCGTTGGAAAGTAATACCATTTTTGGAATTTCAGATTATATTGAGACTTCCATGGATAGATGAGAAGGCCAGGCATAGGTTTTAGGATTTATAGGTATATCAGAAGCTCATTATGGCCAGCAATCAACTCCCATAACTATATAGCAGTTGGCTTCAGCCAGCCAAGTGTATAATTTATTGTCTGGGATATTGTTTCAGGCAGAGGATTGTGAAGGAAAGCTTAGAGTGGCCATTAAAGCAAACTCTTAGCAATAATGAAAATGGTAATAATGGTAATGATATTACGTAGAAGGGGAATAGAGGAGGAAGAAGAGAAAGAGCCACTTAGGATTGAATTGAATGCCTAGTCTTTCCGAAGTGTTCTGGTCCTCTAAGCCTAGGTATAGGTATCTTAACTTTTGATTTTTATTTGTCATTTGTAGGTTGCATGGCTACAGATCGGTTTCCTATATTTTTATTCCACTGAACACATTTGCTAATATAATTTTGTCAGGTAATTAGTGAATTCTATTGAAAATTGAAATATTTTACTTCTAATGAATGTACTTTGGGATTTATTTTTAAGATGTGCTTTAGTTGAAAGAATCCATAATCACATATATCTTTGTTTCAGAAAAGAGAATGCTATGAAAGGCAAAATCATCCGTCTTCTGTGTCCTTCTCTAACTTTTTTCCTTTGCAAGAGGTGAAAATGCATTGCATGGAGTCACAGCTCAGTAGCCAAAAAGTTTGGTTATTGACCTGAGAACATCCTGGAAGATAGACTGGAACAATATTTGTGGTACCAAATAGAAAAACTCTCCTCTGTACGCTTAGAGTCTGTGTGGCCTCAGTCGGAATGCTTTGACTGAGCTTGTCAGATTTAATTCAAGAAGCAAAAATCCAATATTCTTAAGCTCCAACAAATTGTGCTTTATGTACTTTTGATTACTTGATTCCTTTTCTTTAAGCTAATACTGCATTTCAATAATAACGGCAATTTCTAAATTTCCCTTTTATTATTTCAGGCCTGCTGCTTTCTGATGCAATAATTTCTTTCCATTACAGTATTTCTAAGATTTCCATTAACATGTCAAAGTTGTCAGGACTTTTGGTGTTATTTTTTTCCATCCATTAAAACATAGATTTCAGGATTATTGTGGACAGTTAAGGGATTTGTCCTCGGAGGCTCTCTTAATGGAAAGAACGTAGCTCTATGAAATGAAAATAATGCTACCTCCTTCCACAAAGCCTAGCACAAAGTGGGCACTCAGGATTAGTTGGATGAATACATGCTTCCTGTATGTTTTTTTAATTATGCAGGTTATTTTCCTGTATGTTTTTTAAATGATAATTTTGAGGGGCCCCTGGGTGGTTCATTTGGCTAAGCATCAAACTCTTGGTTTTGGTTCAGGTCATGACCTCAGGGTTGTGAGATTGAGCCCCTCATCAGGTTCTGTGCCAGCACAGAGTCTGCTTGTCTCTTCTTCCTCACCCTCTACCTCTCCCCTGCACTCTCTGTGTCTCTAAAATAAATAAAGAAAATATTTTTTTAAATGATGATTTTGAGCAGATACTTGATTAGTACATATATTTCAGGAGGAATATATTGTGGGATAATACGAGTGCATATTTTAAGATATATTTTGTTTAAAATGTCAAGATTTTTAAAGAAAAACTTGAAACACATTTGTTTTTCTGTGCCTTATTTTACTTAGCCTTTCTTTATTCTGAAAAATCATCTATCATTTTATTCTAGAGTACACCCGAAAGTGAATTATCTTTCATCTATCACTTAACTCCCTGTAGCTGTAGCAGACTACCCCACTTCGCTTCAATTTTTATGTTAGTTTAACTTGGAGAATATTAAAGTATAACCTTTTTCTAGAGATACTCTCAAAAAAAGCAAGTCTTTCCAGTAACCAGGGTGCTATTTGTCTACAGAAGCAATAATATATTGCCCACAACCTTAGAGACTTAATACTTGTGTAAGCATCTTCAAAGAAATGCCCATTTTTTAAGCTCTGGTCGGTGTTTAGTCTAACTGTGTAGAAAACAAACTTAAAAGGCCTTTGGGATAATGTTTAAGAGATAACTGTAAATCTGTGTGCAGGTATTGTACCACATGTTATAATTTGAAGCAAAATATGAAAACAAAAAATATACAAGAGAATTGTCTATATTCTGGGCTATAACACAGGTGGTAATGGGTTACTCCCCATGAGTATTGACTGCTCAGACGTTGTAGAAAATATCTGTTACAGAAGGATTTCAGTCATAGGGTTTTTGTTTTTATTTGAACTTGTACTCATTAAGAGAGGTGCTGTTTCAGGCTAATTAATTTGTTTAGTATATTTGCCCTCTCTTTGCGATGTAAACTCACTTTGGAGGGGCCTTTAGTTTTTAATCTGTTTTCATTTAGCATTTTAAGTTACTTTTATGTACTGTTCCATATAGTAAAAATACTACTTGGTAGTGGGTGTTTCATAAAGAAAAATGCATTAATGCTGACATATCCAAGTGCTTTTACCTGTTAAGAGTAAAAATTGTTAATATGTTTAGAGTCCTTTTAAAAAAAACTCTATTTGGATCTTATATTTTTATCCCTATCATTTGGCATTATATGAAGATATTTTACTAGATTAGATGGTTGTGGATTAAGACCATCTTGCAAAGTTATCAGAATTGAAAAATCATAAAGCCTCAAACTCAGGAAGTTCATAGTATCCATCTATTTAATATTTAAGTAAGCATATTTAAGTAAATTTTTTAAAAAGATTGTTTATTTATTTATTCACGAGAAACACAGAGAAAGAGAGAGGGAGAGAGAGAGAGAGAGGGAGGCAGAGACACAGGCAGAGGGAGAAGCAGGGTCCATGCAGGGATCCCGACGTGGGACTCGATCATGTGTCTCCAGGATCACACCCTGGGCCGAAGGTGGCACTAAACTGCTGAACCACCCGGGCTGCCCCATGTTTAAGTAAATTGAGTCAAATAGGTTCTACATTTTATGGCTTGCTCACTACTATACTTTTAATACCCTTTATATTTTAAAATAATTTTGAACTTATAGTTACAGAGAAGTTGCAAATATAGTGTAGGCAATTCCTACACACTATTTGTTTTTTCCAGTTTTTAACATCTTCTATAATCATGGAACATTGAAAAAATGAAAAAATGAAAAAAAGAGCCCATTAGTTCTTACTGCAGTATTATTTAAATTTTTTTTTAATTAAAATTCAATTTGCCAACACTCTTAACTAAACCACAGGCTTTGTTCAGACTTCACTGTTTTTCCACCAATGTCCCCTTTATATTCCATGATCCCATCAGGATACTGTGCTGTATTTGGTCATTGTGTCTCCTTAGTCTCCTCTGGCTTGTGACAGTTCCTCAATCTTTTCTTATTTTTCATAAGCTTAAGAGTTTTGGGGAGAACTACTCAGCTATTTTGTAGAATGCCTCTCAGTTTGGTTTATCTTACTTTTTTTTCATGAAAGACTAGAAAATAATTCTACAGAGATGAAGTGCCTTTGTCATCACATCATGTCACATTGGGATACATGCTATCAAGGTAATTTATCACTGGTCACATTAATCTTGATCACCTGGAAAGAGGAGTGTTCCCCAGGCTTCTGTGCCCTAACGTTGCCTTTCCCTGCCCTTCCCATACTCTTCTTTGGAAGTGAGTTAAGTCCAGCTGACATTCAAGGTTCCCTCCCTATTTTTAATGATTTAGGAAATACGTGGAGGAAATTTCTATATTGTTTTAATTGAAAAGAGCTTTAGTAATTCCTACAATTTCCTGTTTGCTTTCTATAATCAATCCACTATATTAACCTGGTATGTCAATTGTTTCTCTTAGTACTACAGATCTATAAGATAGAGGTTATTATTCCATTTTATAGATGTGGAAACTAGAGTCAGAGATTAAGCACTTTGACAAGGTCGCAGAGAACAAGGGCATGAACCAAGGATTGTTGGGTGCTGAAACACTTGCTTTTAACTGCTGAGCTATACTACTTCCTTGATAGACATCTCACACCTTAGCCATAAAATTTGGCCATAAAAAGTTTCACATACTCTTCATTCTGGCTTTTTCATTCTATTTAAATAAAACATCCCATATGTTTGGAGAGAAGAAACTGGTGGTTACCAGAGGGGAGGAAAATGGGGGAATGGGTGAAAAAAAGTGAAGGGAATTAAGAGTACACTTATGATGAGCACTGAGTAATGTGTAGAATTGTGAGACATTATTATATTGTACACTTGAAACCAGTATAACCCTGTATGTTAACTATCCTGGGATTAAAAAAAATAAAACATAAGAAGAGAACCTGGAAAATAATAAAATGATTAAAAAATGTGTATTTGGAGCAAGTATTTTTATATTAAAATGTATATCTAACTTGAAAGTTCACCTTTTCTAGATAACATATTTTCATGACGAAATGCTTTGCAATCATAAAGTAGATGTGGGATCTGAATTTGAGAGTGACTATATGCAAGTGCATCGATATTAAAGATGTTGAAACTCTGCTAGCAGTTAAAATTTCTTTGACCATCAATGGAATATTTGTACTGTGTGTTAAAAAAAATCAACAGCAATGACAGATACGGAAGAAATGTGACCCATCTTCACAAAGTCAATGATCCCCTTCCTATTGGGGAAACTTAAGCATTACTGATTTTGTGACAGTGGTCTTGAGTCAAAAAAAAAAAAGTCATTAAAACCTTAATTATTTCTTAAGTTAAAGTGAAGTTATTTTTTAATTGAGAATTTCTAAATGCTTCTTGATATGATTTAGTCTAATTATATAGAAACAAAGCTGGGGATTTCTGTTTAAGGGATTTCTACTTTGTTTCGGAATGCCAGACAGATTTCTCTTTTAACTGTTGATGTGTGTATGTTATGGTTGTTTTGCTTTCAGATTCATCCTTAATTCCTCTTCATTCCATATAAAAGTTATATTTAATCAATTATCAAGTGCTATTGATTGTAACTAACTCCTCAATATACCCTCCATCCTCCACCCTGCTGTATTAGTGTAAGTCATCTCTTTCCACTTCTTTAGTGAATGCTGTAGCTCACCAGCTGGTCTTCCTCCTCATATTTTTATTCTTTTCTTGTATCTTATACCTTGATTATGTGACATATCTTCTTAAACATTCCAATGCCTCCCTCATATACAAAATTGATATTCTAAGATATATTCACAAGTTGCTTAAAGACTTGAAAGTTTGTCCAGTTCTACCCCATTGTAAGCAGTTGCCCTTATAGAATCTTATACTCCCATGACATTGAATCTAATGTGGTTCAAATAAAATCTTGCTGTTTTATTCTTTCATGACCTTTCCTACTTTTTTCTTGTGGGGAATGTCTTTTAGTGTCCTCTGTGATCATGATAGGTCTCTAAGTCATTTCACCCTTATACTCTGTTGTAATGATTTGTAAGTATACATTCTTCCCTACTAGACTGTAAATGTCTTGAGGCCAGGAAATATGAGATATTTTATTTGCGTTGACAATTTCGATGACAGTGAAATGCATGTGAAGTAGAAGTTTAATAAATACTAAGTTGAATTGAAACTTATAATGTATAACAGATATATCTTAATTGATTGTGTGAACCTGCTAAAAATGTTATTGATTTGAGAAGATTTCATAGAGAAAACAGAAAAAAAAAAGGAATTGTAAGGGAGAGGAAGAAAGAAATAAAGATCTTAAGAACCAGGTGATTTATGCAGCATGTGAAAAAAATATCATCTAGGGGCGCCTGATTAAGCATCCGCTCTTGATTTCAGCTTGGGTCATGAATGCAGGGTTGTGGGATTGAGCCCTGTGTGGGGCTTCATGCTCAGTGTGGGGTCTGCTCAAGGATTCTCTCCTTTTTCCTCTCCTACACCTTCCATCCCACGTACTTTCTCTCTCCCTCTTTCTCAGATAAAAAAATCTTTAAAAAAAATATATCATCTAGAGTCAGGACAGCAAATGTTTTGCTTTAGTATGGACTCTAGTCAGTTGGTTGTGGCTGGAGCCAGGTGTGGGAAGAATGGTTAGTCTCTAGCAGAATTCACAGGTAAAGAGAGGGGCACCTGGCTGGTTCCGTCGCTAGAACATGTGACTCTTGATCTCAGGGTTGTCAGTTTCAGCCCCACACTGAGTGTAGAGATTATTTAAAAATAGAATCTTTAAAAAAATAGTAGAGATGCAATGGGTTTGTAGTGCTTCCAGGGGCACAGGAGGAAGGATTGGGCTTGTTGAATTACATCTGGAGCAGTAGTTCTCAGCTTTTTTGAATGTTGAATATACACGTATTTACATGGGAATATTGTTTGGATTGAAGCATAAATAAGATAGTTTTCAAGCTATTCAGTTTACTGTCCCCTAGATTCTTAATGATTAATGCTTATACCAGCATGTCCTGATGCTCAGGTGGAGAATTGTTGATCCTCAGCAATGATTTCCAGCCATTGGCCTTGGATTTTTGTGGGGCAGAAGAGCTATTGCAAGGGCCATTCATGTCTACAAACATAACAAATGTGATCTTCAATTTAAAAAAATCATTCAATTATATGTACTAGTAATTTTAAAGACATATGCCAATTATTGTGGTCTTAAAAATTATCTAAATATTAATGTATAGTAGCTTCTTATCATTATGAGTTTTCTCAATTAGTGAATATTGAAATACCATAACAATATCATATAGCAACACATTATTTTTTTCATGTTCAAATGGTTTCTTATACTCAGAGACAGTGGAAGACATTGGTTAAAAGAAGAAGACACGGAACCAGATTTGACTTTCATGGGTGTTGTTAAAGAACAGTGCCAGGAAAGTCGAATTCAGGGTTAGGAGAAAGAATTAGTTATATGGCATCCAGAGTCATACAAGACTACTAGAAGATTTTAGGGAATGGTGACATTGATATATCAACATGCAGGAAAGACAGCTTGCTAAATGTGATTTAAATTATTACAAAACACACATGCTTATGACTTTATTGTCCTAATAACATTAATTGAAAAAAGTCAGTTACTAGTACTAAGGCAAATTCATGGACACTGTTTTTCATTGATTCTAAGATGCACGTATTTTACACATCTTTACCATTTCTGAAATTAACATGAAGCTTGCTATTGTCCAATTGCTGATTGAGATATGGTTTTTGTTGCCTCTCTATGGATAGATTTGGTTGTGGCATGTGTCATTCCTGGTGGCATGGCAAGACAACCACAACATCTCGGTGGTTCAGTAGACAAGCTCTGTGAAAACTATTCACAGGGTATGGGTTTCCTCTGCGTTATCCAAAAACTGTTTATTGACATCTTCTGGTAAGATCAAGAAAGCATCAGCATCAATACCTGCAGTGTGGATATAAAAAGCTTGGAGACAATATTAGAACTCTCTTTTAAGAAATACTGCCTCACCAGTTTACTTGGTGGCATAGAGGATAATTCTGTATGAAAAAGAAATAAACACTGATTACTTTGAATTGTAAAATGTTTCATAGAAGTTTGACTCAATGTGAAAAAAGTTTTAGAAATTACTCATAAGCAATTATTTTGCATGTATTTTTCAACAGGAATTGGTAGAAAGAAATCTATGGTTAAATTAGTCCAAAAGAGCTCTTTCAACAAGTATTAAGATAAATATTATGAGTGATATGAAATTAAAGTGTCAAGGATTTAAACAGCAGATGTGTTTTTTTCCCTTCCTTATTGGTAGAGAAAATATGAGATACTTATAGTTGATAGCATCTTAAATTAAATATAATAAGGCAAATTACCACTGGTTGGTAATATGTAAACCAGAATTCACTGTTAATTGAAACTTTAGCAAAATCTTTTAGATAGTATCAACAGTATTTGTTGAATGAATGAATAGCATTAGAATATCTTAGAGAATATAATACATCTAAAGCATCTTTGTAAGTGATAATTTATATGTTATTGCATTTAAAATGGTAATCCAGACATCACTCTCTATAAATCAGATCATTTTGTTATAAAAACAGTAATTCTGTGAACAAGTAGTTTAAAGAAAATTTATTACACTTATATTCAAAGCACTAGAAATGACATGTAATAAATGATTTTAATTATATGTAAGTGAAAATCCATTACATTCGATCTTTTCCAAAACAGACTTTCTTGTCTATTACTGCAATCCAAATTTATTTGAGTGATCAAGAACATCGTTTTATAGTGTTGAATTATAAAATCAAATGGAAAAACTATACCAGTCATTCACAATTTAATTCTTTTTTTAATTTTTTAATTTTTAAATTTTTTTTTCACAATTTAATTCTTAAGCTTTTGAAAGTTGTAATCTGAAGACATGCTTTATCATTAGCAGAGTTTGAGTTCTCTGGATACTAACATGTTTTCTGGGCTACTGAGTGTTTTTTAAAATTTCACTTAAAAATTTAGATAAACAATTGTAATACTACAGATAATAATATTTTTAAAAATGTCTGCTTAAAATGCATAAATTCGGAAAGATTAATACATGCAAATATATTTTAAATAGGATCCTAGTGACTTATTTGTACCTGAAGTTATTTGGATCTGTTCTTCTTTTTCCTTGCTTGAAAATCTATTTTTAGAAGTTAAGTAGAAATAGATTTGAAGGATAATTCTTCATGATCTTTCATGGGCTACTATATGACAATTTGAGATGACATAAAATCAATTCTTAGCTGTTATATAAATGAAATATGAATACTTTTCAAATTATTTTCATTATTTCACAGAATTTCCCTTTTTAAATTATATGATTAAATATTCATTTATGCATTTTATCTGTAAGCCACATAATTGAAATTCTCAATATATTATTGGCAAAAATTAGGTAAATAAATAAAAAATGTTTTTTGTTTTTTTGTTTTTCTTGTCTGGGGGAGGGATGAGGGAGTTCTTGGGTTCTTAACTTCTTCTGAAGCAGTCTTTTTTTTCTTTTCCTCAATCATGGTTCTAATTTAATGACATAAGAATTTAAAATGGGGAGGATCAGTTTTAAGCTTTAGGAATGATTATGAATATAAATGACTTTTGCAAAGCTTTTCACTAGGAAACCTTAAGAGTGCATCTAACATTCTTGCAATGCAATATTTTTTGTTTCAATTAATGAAATTTCAAATAATGTAAGAAATAATGTGTAGGTTAGGTCTTCTTGATTTTTTATATAATTATAGAGACGTTACTGTTCATCTGTTCATCAGTCTTGTACTGGGTGATGGGCAAGCCCCAGGATAAGTCAAAGTGTGGAGAATGTAAATGAATAAAATAAAGCTTCTGACTTGAAACAGTACATTTATTAGTAGGGAAAATAGGCAAATAATGTGTGAATGCTATTTTAGAGTCATGTGTGAGGTGATTCAAGAGAGGGAAATGTGTATATGGTGAAGGATTTAAGAACAGTTTCAGAGAGAGTGGTGAAATAAGAGAAGTCATAAAGGAATTCCATGAAGGCATAGAATTATTAAGAAACAGCAGGTCATTTGTTATGGCTGAAGGGTAGACCCCAGTAGTAGGAGATGAAGCTAGAAAGATAGGCTGGGATTAGAGCATAAGGAGCTGAATATTTTGATCTTTATAGTGATAAACCACTGAAGTATCTAATATTTATGGTATGATATGGTCAGTTTTTTAAAGGTCCTTATAAAAGCAGGATTGAAAATGGAATGGTAAGAGTGTTTAGAGGCACAAAGACTTATAACCTACAAAATTTTGATCATATGTGAAGTAAGGGAGACAGACTGACCAAGATTGACTCAGTTGTTGCTTCAGTCAGGGGAATGATGGTTTGAACAAGAGGGTTTTCTTTAAGCACTCCCAGCAGCCCACTAACCTCCTACCTTCTGCAACATTAATGTATTGTTTTCCTAATTTCGTTTATTTATCTCTGTGTTTTCTTGTAGTTCACTGAAGTTCCTTAAAGAATTATTCTGGATTCTTTTTAAAAAAGATTTTAATCATTTATTTATTTATTTGAGAGAGAGAGAGAGAGAGAGAGAGAGAATGGGAGAAGGAGCAGAGGGAGAAGGACAAGCAGACTCCATGCTGAGCATGGAGCATGATGCCGGGCTTGATCCGTCAATTCTGACTGAGAAAGAGTGACCTGAACCAAAATCAAGAATTGGACACTTCACTGACTGAGCCACCCAGGGATCCCAAGAGGATTATTCTGAATTCTTTGACAGTTCAGTTCTCCATTTCTTTACTGTTATTGGAGCTTTATTAGTTTCCTTTGATGGAGTCATATTTGCCTGATTTTTCATGATCCTTGTGTTGATTCCTTGCATTGATACACATCTACACATTTGAGTAATTGGGTTTCTTTTCCAGACTTTTGGTTTGACAAGACAGTTCTTTACCAGGCAGCTCAGTTTGGATTTCCGGGTGCATCTGTTGGTAATGTCCTTGGACAAGTGGGGCCTGCTAATATGGGCTGGTTTTGGGTGGGGCAGCTAATCAAGTTCTGAGGTCAGGAATGGTGATGGTTGGAGGGAGAGTATACCACGTGGATGAGAACAGATGGATAGGACTGCTGGCTTGGTTCTTTACCCAACAAAGGATGGGTTCTGCAGTTGCCTAGGTTCTCTGTCTGGGGCTGGGTACTATATTTAGTAGTAGGTGGGCTATGAATTAACCTGACTCTAATCCTAACATTAATCCTAACCCTAAAAAAAGCTTCTGCACAGCAACAAAGTGAAAAGACAGACTACAGAATGGGAAATAGTTTTTGCAAACCATATATCTGATATGGAATTAATATCCAAAATATATAAAGAACTCATACACTTCAATAGGACCCCTTCCTCTACATAGCCTAATTAAAAAATTGGCAAAGGACCTGAATAGACATTTTTCCAATGAAGATATATGAATGGCCAACAGGTACATGAAAAGATGTTCAGTAGCACTAATCATTAGGGAAATGCAAATTGCATATTAAAACCACCATGAAAAAAAAAATAAAATAAAACCACCATGAGATATCACCTCATATCTGTTAGAATGGCCATCGTCAAAAAGACAAGAGGTAACAAATGCTGGCATAGATGTGTAGAAAAAGAGAACTTTTCTGCACTGTTGGTGGGATTGTAAATTGGTGCAGCCACTATAGAAAACTGTGTAAGGTTCCTAAAAAATTAAAAATAGACCTATCATATGATCCAGCAGTCCACCTCTGGGAATATATCCAAAGGAAATGGAAACAGTAAATTGAAAAGTTACTTGCATCCCCATGTTCACAGCAGCATTATTTATATTAGTCAAGACATGGAAGCAACTGAAGTGTCCATTGATTGGTGAGTGGATAGAGAAGTTGTGGCATTCATATAAAACAGAATATTATTCAGCAATAAAAAAATGAGGAAATACTACCATTTGCAACAACATGGATAGACCTTGAAGGTATTATACTAAGTGAAATAAGTCTAACAGAGAAAGATAAATTCTGTGTGATCTTTCTTAGATGTGGAATCTAAGGCAAACAAAACAAGACAAACCAAACTCAGAAAAAGAGATCACACTTGTGGTTACCAGAAGCAGAAGGTCAAGGAAGGAGAAATTGGAAGAAGGTGGTCAAAAGGTGCATCCTTCTAATTTAAGAGAAAAAAGTACTAGGTATGTAGTGTGTGATATGATAACTATAGTTAATGCTGATGTATGATCTATAGGAAAGTTGTTAAGAGAGTAAATTCTATGAGTTCTCATCACAAGGAGAAATTTTTCTTTTTTTCTTTTTCCTTTTCCTTTTATTATATCTATATAGGAAGGTGGATGGTAGTTTAAGCTATTGTAATCATTTCACAATATACGTAAATCAAACCATCATGCTATATACCTTAAACTTACACCATGATGTATGTGGATTATTTCTCAATAAAACTGGAAAAAGCTGTGAAAAGCAAAACTTTAAAAGTTTTAGAAGAAAAAAGGAAGAGTGAATGTCACTTATTGTTCATCCATCATTAGCCTCTCTAGTCTCCAGTTACTGGTGTTTGTTTTATAATGAGCACTGATATTTACCCAGCCAGAAGATATCTATGGTAAACAAATGAGGACAACAACTTAATTAGGGTTAAGTTGAAACTTACAGAATTAAAAAACAAAAACAAAAACAGGATATAGTAAATACCAAAACAACAACAACAATAAAAAAAAAACTCAACAACTCAGAAAATATTTTATTGGGGACATTTCAAATCTCAAGCATTCAAGATTTAAGTCCTTTTTACTGATCCAGTTGCAGCAAATTGTAATAAAACAATTTGAAGAGGCAAGGGATAAAAAAATTGTAGTAATAGGATTTGTTTATAAGTTTTCATTATTGAGAACTAAACTGGTATATATTTCCCTGACAGTCAGTTATAAATGCTACACGATTTCTGAGAAAATAAAGGTGTAAAATCCTCACATATGTCTTGAGTCTTTTCTAAAGATTTCAAAAGGACTTCATTCAGGAATAGAGCAGGTCTCTAGAAATGTGGTGAGAGATGAAAATTTGGCTGGTACTTACATAATATAACCAGGGTGAGAGGATCATTATAATTATTGGACAGAAGGGAAATCTCTTTTTTATTTATTATCTTTTACTGTGATATTTCATCTGGCTTGATAACTTTGTCTTTTTTTTTTTTTAAATCTTCTCTCACAGTTCATTAATTCTGCTTTCACACCTAGGAATTCTCATTCTGCTTATTTCTTTTTTAAATTTTTATTCATACAGCTCCTCCTTTTCTGATACGGAGCAACACAGTCTCATCTCCATCATCAGGAAACATGCTCTTTGTGATCCGAGTGGCTATCACTAAAAGCCCTAGCTAGGTACCATATGCTTTTCTTATTATTTCATTTCTTGGAGTTAATTCCAATGGATTCTCTTTTCCAACCCCTACTGAAATCCTTATTTTAAAAATCACAAATCTGAATTTTAATCTATTTTAGAGTATCCCATGTAGTTCTGGCTCTTGTAGTAAGATTTTTTGTATCTGTCTTTGTCCTTTGCCAGTAACTCTGGCTGCACCTAAAGTCCATGAAAACTCAGACCTCACCATTGAGTCTCTTCTTACCTTGAGAATCTGCAACCCAGGATTTTCAAGCATAAGGTTCATGGATTTAATCTTTGCCTGTGACATTTCTGTTTCCTTCCTACACCCACATAACATTTCTTTTTTAGATACTCATAAGCTTCCCGTAGCAGCCTTAGTTAAAATTGTATCTTTGTGTTTCTGGGCCAGTTTATATTAATAGTTGTAGAATTCATTTCAGTGTGCTCTGATTTTTCACTTTGAGAAATATATCACTGTGATCTAATGGCTTAGTAAACAAATTTCTAAGAAATTTTATTTCTGTGTGCAAAACCTTATGTGATACAGTCAACAATGAACTGTTGTCAAGTGAACTTCTGGGATCTTCTGTGAAGACAGATACTAGTTTAGGTTTCCTGTCATGCCAGTCACTGCTTCCACCAAAATGATGAAAGAGATATTTTTCTTTTGCATATGCTGAAGAGATACTGGGAAGATCTCTAAGCTTGACTAAGGGATTACCTATTTAAATCCTAGTAAAGTTGCATACAAGGTAATCAGGACCAGTGATGTACTCTCAATGACTTTTAAAAATTTGACTTGCTGACTCTAAGGAATGCATTGGAGTATATTCTCTTAATCAGGATATCCAGTGACATGCTTGCTGCTTTGATATTGAGATCCCTGTTACAATATGACAACTTCGTCTTAAACTGTATTGTCATTTAGCTTATCCTGGAGGCTGTCCTTTGGTGTGACAGGCAGGAAACCTCATTGTTAAATGATGACGGGTAGTCCTTGACTATTTGCCCTTAAATGAGTTCATTTTTTATGAGAATGAGTGGTTTTCTCTTGTTTCCGCTCCCATGAAATTCCTACCATACACTTGATTATTGATAGTGGACTTTGAAGAACCCTTGAACTGAGGGAAAAATGACCTTTAATTCATTCACTTTGCATTATGTATAAACACACACATTATGTGCATATGCATACGCACGTGTCATATAAGCACACATGAGGAACAGTACGTGAGATAATCTAGCATATATTTCTGTGCTTTTTAGGAAAGGATTATCGCTCATGGTATCAAGGAACTGCATCACTTTCTGTCTGCTGCTAGTACTTTATATTTTCTGAAGAAATATGTTGTTTTGGGAAAGTACTTGAAATGAATGATTTAGCAATTGCAAATTACAGATTTTATTTATTTATTTGTTTGCTTATTTGTTTATTTGAGGGGAGGGGGCAGAGAAAGAGAGCAGAGGGAGGAACAGAGAGAGAGGGACAGGGGGGCTCCAGGCTGAGCACGGAGCTGGATGTGAGTCATGACCCTGAGATCATGACCTGAGCTGAAATCAAGAGTTGAGCATTTCACTGACTGAGCCACCCAGGCACCCAATTGTAAATTAATTTGCAGTAGCATTGACAAAATTGTGAATAGGTTTATAGATAGCAGCGTGTTTCAAAGATGTTGAGTGATTGATAATAGAAAAAAATAATACCATTCAGTGATTGTTGGATTTAGTTTTTTGACCACTAATGGTCATATAGAGGGGAAACATAGTTTACTTTGTTTTTAAATGTGATGTCTCGCTGATTTCTTATGTAGAATTGCAAGATAAAATACATGCTATCCAATTAAATTCAAATTGCAGATAAAAAAGGAATACATTTTTAGTATAAATATGCAGTATTTGAGACATATGTAACTAAAAATAATTATTCCCTGTTAATCTGCAATTCAAATGCAGCTGGGTGTCTGAATCCAGAGTTGAACCTCAACCCACTTAACTCACTTGATGACCATGTGGCTTTATTGCTATGGTCATCGTATTGCTTAGGAGAATAATGTTACAAGGATTATGATGAAATTCCATATTTGGAAGGGGAGGGAAGAGTAAAAATAATCATTTTGCAAGAGTTCACATACATTGTAGAAAGTAGCATATTTTTTATTTTTCAGGTATTCAGTGCTTTAATTTCACAGTGATAGATAGGAAAGAGCTGGTAGCTCTTACCTGAACATATGATCAGCATGACCAAATCCATGTGTGATCTCATAAAACTTATATGTTAATCTTATGGGATGGATTTTATTTATTTGTTTGTTTATATCCGTGTTTCAGGTATACAGCTGTATAATTTGACATCTGTATATATACATAGTGATCACCACCACAGCTCTTGTCCTACGTCGCTGTAGAGCTGACCTTTTTCACACATTGTGCTCACCCACAACCTCCTTTCCCTCTGCCAACTGTTAAGTCTGGGTTGTTTTATTTTGCTCATTTGTTTTGTTCTTTTAGATCCTACATGTGAGTGAAATCATATAGTATTTGTCTTTCTCTGTATCACTTATTTTGCTTAGCACAATACCCTTAAGACCTTTGCATATTGTCATAAATGACAAGATTTCATTCATTTCTTTGGTTGATTAGTATTCCATTGTATAAGTATAGCACATCTTTTTTATCCCTTTTTTTTTTTTTTTGATAGACTTTCAGGTTGTTTCCATATCTGGGCTATTGTAATAATGCTACAATGAACATGGTGGTGCATATAGCTTTTTGAATTAATGTTTTTGTTATATTCACATAAATACTCAGAAGTGGAAGAGCTGGGTTATATGGTAGTTTTGTCTTTACTTTTTTTTTTAAACATTTATTTATTCATAAGAGATATATAGAGAGAGGCAGAGACATAAGCAGAGGGAGAAGCAGACTCCCTGCTTGACACCCTGAGCTGAAGATAGGTGCTCAACCACAAAGCCACCAGGAGTCCTTGTCTTTAATTTTTTGAAGAACCTCCATATTGTTTTCCATAGTGGGTGCACCAATTTACAATCCCACCAACAGTGTATGAGGGTTCTTTTCCGGGGATCCCTGGGTGGCGCAGCGGTTTAGCGCCTGCCTTTGGCCTGGGGCGTGATCCTGGAGACCCAGGATCGAATCCCACGTTGGGCTCCTGGTGCATGGAGCCTGCTTCTCCCTCTGCCTATGTCTCTGCCTCTCTCTCTCTCTCTGTGACTATCATAAATAAATAAAAATTAAAAAAAAAACAGTGTATGAGGGTTCTTTTTCTGCTAACACATCAGTTCTTTTTGATTCTAGCCATTTTAACATGTGTTGGGTGATATCTCATTTTGGTTTTGATTTGCATTTCCTTACTGAGTGATGTTGAACATCTTTCCATGTGTCTGTCGGCCACTTATATATCTTTTTTATTGCCTCTGTTTGCTTCTAGGAATTTTATGGATTCAGGTCTTCAAGTCTGTAACCAATTTTGAGTTTTTAGTATAGTGTAAGATAGTGGTCTACATTTATTCTTTTGCATGTGGCTGTACAGTTTTCCCAACATCATTTATTGAAGGGACTGTCTTTCTGCATTGTATGTACTTGGCTCCTTCTTGGCTGCTCTGTCATAGATTAATGGTCCATATATGTATGGGCTTACTTCTGGGCTCTCTGTTCTGTTCCATTGATTCGTGTGTCTGTTTTTATACTAATACCATACTGTTTTGATCACTATAGCTTTGTTGTATAGTTTGAAATCAGGAAATATGCTGTCATCAACTTTGTTCTTTTTTAAAATTGCTTTGGCTAGTTGGGATTGTTTTGTGGTTCCATACAAAGTTTAGAACTATTTGTTCTAGTTACATGTATCCTATGTAAATAGCAGTCTGTTTTAAGTTGATGGAAACTTAATTTGAAACATTTAAAAGCTTTACCTTTTTACTTTTCCTCACACTTTACATCTTTGATGGCACATTTTACATTTTTTATTTTATGCTTCCCTTAACTAGTTATTAGAATTTTAGTTAATTTTACTACTTTTATCTTTTTACTTTCACGCTTGCTTTATAAGTGATTGATTCACTACCTTTGTTACATATTTACTTTTTTCAGTGATATTTTTGTATGTTTTCTTATCTTTCTTTCTTCTTTCTTAGTGTTATTTCTTTTTGACTTAAAGAAGTCCCTTTAACATTTATTGTAGCGCTTATTTAGTGGTGATAAATTCCTTTAGATTTTGCTTGTCTGGAAAGGTCTTAATCTCTCCTTAAATTCTGAATGGTATTGTTACTGAGTAGAGAATTCTTGGTTGGTAGTTTTTTTTCTTTGAATATTTCATGTTACTTCTTCTGGCCTATAAGGTTTTTGCTGAAAAATCTAGTTATAGTATTATATTATATATATAATCTATGTATTTATATTATATATTATTTATATATTTTATTTATCATATATATTTATATTATATAAATATAATATATAATCCCTTTTGTAATATAATATAATCCCTTATATAATCCCTTATATAATATAATCCTTCACATAATAAAATCCCTTATATAACAAGTTGTTTTTCTCTTGCTGCTTTTAGGATTCTCTCATTATCCTTTTCTTTTACCATTTCAATTATAGTCTATCTTGGTGTAGATTTCTTTTGGTTCATCTTATTTGGAACTTTTTGCACTTCCTTGACCTGAATATCTGATTTCTTCTTCAGATAATGGAAATTTTCAGCAATTATTTCTTCAAATAATTTTTCTGGCCTGTTTTCTTTTTCTGGGATACCTAAAATGCAGATTTTATTCTACTTAATGTTGTTTCCAAGGTCCCTTAAGGTAGCTTCACTGTTCTTAATTCTTTTTTCATTTTGCTGTTCTAGTTGGGTAAGTTCCATTGCCTTGACTTTCTACTTTATCCAGTCTGTTATTGAACCCCCTTTAGTGTATTTCTCAGTGCAATTATAATTTCTATTCATCTTTTCTTCTATTTTTTACTTCTTTGTTGATATTCTTACTGTGTCCATCCATTCTTCTCCTGAGTTCAGTGAACACCTTAATGACCGTGACTTTGACATTTTTATCAGGTAGGCTGCTTATCTCAGCTTTGATTAGTCTTATTCTGAGGTTGTGCCTTGTTCTTTTGTTTGGAACATATTTCTGTCTACTTATTTTGCCTCTCTTTTTTCTATGTATTTGATAAGTCATCTACTTTTCTTAGTCTTGAAGATACAACATAGTGTGGGAGATGTTTTATGCAGCTGAGAAGTACAAAATCCCCTGGTTACCATAGCCAAGTGAGCTCTGTGTACCTTCCTGTACGTACTGATGTGGTCATAGCTGTGGTGCTTAGATGGGTGGTGCTGGCACTCGGTTTGGCTATGCAACTGTGATGGCTGCAGTGCATTTGTGAGTGGGGATGGTCCCTGGCCCTGCTCTGGTGGGCATCTGGGACTGCTTCAGTTGTCATGAGATTGTCAGTGGAGCATGCCCACTGGCATTAGTAGGTGAGAGGGGGAATCCAAAATGGCTTCTGGTGGCGCCAGTATTAGTAAAAGAGATGGTTCATAAAAATGACCTCCACAGCATCTCAGTCCCCAGAGAGAGTCCCTGCTGTTTCCTGCCTCTCCAGCAGAGGCTTTAAGTTTAGTAAATAGGTCTCCTGTACCTATAGTCTATGTGCTTCACAAGCTGGTGTTTTTATGCTGTTTTCTGAATTTGAGTGAGTTTGTGCATTAGCCCTTTTAGAGCAGGTTTTGAGTTCTCTACAGTTTTATAGTTTTTCTGAATGTAATCTCTGTCGACTTTCAAAGCCCAGTATATTGGGAAGAATCTAAGGTTTAGGGTGTTTGAGGTGGAGCTTAATCTCTTGCTCCTAAGGGAAAAGTTTCATACCTTTGTTATCCTTCCCAATTGTGACTTGCCCCAGCTGGGGTGTGGTTTTATTTTTGGTGAATCTCTGTCTTTTCCCTCTTGATGCTGTCCTTTTATCCTTTGTTGTGGAGGCTCTGTTCATTAAATATTCAGTCCTTTCAGAAAGACTTTTTCAGGGTCCTTTCCATATGTAGTTGTAGATTTGTTGTGTCCATACTGGGCAGATGAGTTCAGGATCTTGCCATCCTGCCATCTTGAATCCAGTTCCTAGAATATTTACTTACTTACTTACTTATTTATTTATTTATTTATTTATTTATTTATTTTTTATTTTTAAAGATTTTATTTATTTATTCATGAGAGAGAGAGAGAGAGAGAGAGAGGCAGAGACACAGGCAGAGGGAGAAGCAGGCTCCATGCAGGGAGCCTGACATGGGACTCGATCCTGGTCCTCCAGGATCACACTCTGAGCTACAGGCAGCACTAAACCACTGTGCCACCAGGGCTGCCCTAGAATATTTATTTTTAATCTCAGTGGCATCAGAATATATAGAGAGCTCTACTCAAAATTAGCTTTTTTTAGAAATGGATATGATTTGGGTGATAAATTATTTCTCTAGGAGAATTGAGGGGAAAAAGTTGAAGTGCTTTTTCAAAGAGAAGAGGGAAAAATATAAGATTATGTCAGTTACAGAGAGAGAGATAAAATGAAAGGTCAGTTGTGTTTGAAATAAAAATGAGCTGTCATCCAAGAGACTTCATGACAAGTATTGAGAGTCTATGTTTCTATCTGTGCCAACTTTTCTTTTTAACACTGTGATTCTCTAAGTGAAAAACAGAAAACAATAATAGTTAAGTAATAACTTATTGGGTTATTAGTGTGTTTATTAGTTTGTTAAATTAATTTAGGTAAAATATTTTGTGCTGATATTTTTAAAAATTCCTGATGGAATTTGTTAATCATGTAAACTTGCAATAAGGAAGCCCTTAGGAATAGTAAGATATGTGAAAAGTAGTGTTTTATTTTAAGACTAAACTCAAACAATGCTATGTTATTTTTGTTTCATTTGTTTCATTGTATTTTCATTAAGAAAATATCTTAACTGAAATCTAACAAGTGAGATAATATGTATGAAATACTCAGGGTAAATGATTGACATATACTAAGGGCTTAGATACTGTGGGTTGTTGTTTTTTATTATTCACATGATGAACTTTCTGACACAAGTTTCATAAAAATCACATAGCCAGAGCTTGTGACTAAGATTTCACTTTATTTTTTAAGGAGTTGAACATGAGTAGACTATCCCTCTAAATACTGGAGTGGGAGGAGGGAGGGAGGAAACAGCTTTTTTTATAGTCATTTCAGTATATGGAGTTATTCCTTGTTCTTCCAATTATCTACATTTAGATTTTTATATTGGTGCTTTATTCTTCTATTTGCATGTTTACTCCTCACCAAGAGTGCTGGTGGGGTAAGATGAGAACAAAGTCGTCTAGGTTGCTACCTTTTTTCATGAGTTCTGCTGTGAAAGAGTATGACCTGACATAGAATTAGTTTTTATTTTATATAATCTGTGACTTCAGTTTAGCTTCTTTAAAAAGATATGCTTTGAAGATAGAAAAATTACTAGGGTATGCAATTTAAATAATAAAATGTTCTTATTAGTAAATAGCAGTTCATTTTTTAGACCCTTTTTTGTTATAATGAAATATTAATGTCTAGTGACATGTCTTACAATGGTCTTTGTTGTGAAGCTTTTACTATCCTTAAAATCTATAATCATGTTATTGTGTAGCATGTCAGGTCATTTCTTATAAACACTATTTTATACTCCTGCAAAAGTAGTAAAACCACTTTTGTAAAATAAACACTCATTGAAGAGATTGCCATTTTATATTTTATTATGTGATCCATACATGAAAGAGAAATAAAATTAGCCACTATAAATGCATATGTGTTTTAATTAAGATTCTAAGAGAAACTTCATTCTGTGTTACTTAAAAACCCAAGTTATTTGAATTACTTTGCATCCAATTTTTCTATGTTGTCTTTGGAAAAGATGTACCAAGTATATGTCATTGAACTATATTTTACTTCTCAATGTCTATCAAGGAAGAAAAATAGTTACGATGGTTGGATATCTGTGCCTTTGGACCAGTTGTTCTTAACATACGAGGCCATTGTTGGCGGCCAGGCATCTCTGAGGGCAATAAAGCATATCCCGGAAGTCAGAGAGTAAGACTAGACTATTCTCCATTTTCTTAAACAAAGCTATTTAAAACTGTTTAAACTTTTTAAAAACACAAACTGATCTTTAAGCTTTTACAAGCTGAGTTGCTTTTTTTCGAGATATGCAGTCGTGACCTGAATACTCAAATATTTAATTATGTAGTTGTTAGGATGTTATAAAGTTCTATGTGCCCAGAGACACTGTAAGACATCCTATTTCCTCTAGGATTTTTCTACTTTGGTGAACTGAGCCAGACCAACTATCTTTTTCTTTTTTGTCTTCTTTAGCTTAAGGACTGTGATAGACTAGTTGGTGCTAAATGTCTTTCCCTTTGGTCTCCTCTTCCTTATACATCAGAATACTTAAGTGATTAAGTTATCAGAATCTTTTAGTGTTACCTAACCTCCACATTAAAATATCTAAAACCTTATCATCTCAGGCCCTAGGCTTACTCAATTTCAGTATTTCCTATCTCCAATTCTTTTTTTTTTTTTTTTAAAGATCTTTTAGATTCTGGTTTCTTATCTTTTTTTTTCTTTTTAAATATTTTATTTATTTATTCATGAGAGACACAGAGAGAGAGAGAGAAAGAGAGAGAAAGAGAGTCAGAGACACAGGCAGAGGGAGAAGCAGGCCCATGCAGGGAGCCTGACGTGGGACTCGATCCCAGGTCTCCATGGTCAGGCCCCGGGCTGAAGGCTTTGCTAAACCACTGAGCCACCCCGACTGCCCCCTATTTCCAATTCATTGCTTAATGCCCTCCAATGGAATTGATTTCAAACATATACTAAATTAATCTTATTGTTGAATCCAATTGTCTTTTTTTTAAAGATTTTATTTATTTATTCATGAAAAACGCACATAGAGAGGCCGACACATAGGCATAGGGAGAAGCAGGCTCCCAGATGCCCCCCAGTTATCTCTTTTTAATAAGTCATTCTCTAACTTAATAATTTTGCCTAAGCCCAAAAGAATTACTGATTCTTCTTTTATAACAAAATAGTCCCTTGTTATAAATACAACAAACCCAATCAGAGTTCAAAATCACACTCCTATTTGAAAATCCCTGTTCCCTTTGTTTCTATAATGTTTACTACCTCCACTATGCTCCATATACACTCCTTCTTGAATTTTCTTCTATTTTCCTCCTACTGTTTTGCTTTTCTTGGCAAATTTTTAAAAATGTCTCTTTTGGTGCTTTTGGTTCATGTTGCCTTTTTTTTTTTTTTTTTTTTTTTACTGTGTATAATCTACAAAGTCTTTGGTGAGTACATATATACTGATGAGTGACCAAGATTTTCCTGAGCTGCTAGCACTTCTAGAAATCCTCACTTGGATACTCAGAATGTCTCAAAGAGAATTCATCATGATGCTTTTGTACCACAAACCTCTCTTTCTCTTTCTTTCCGTCTTCTCTCACTTAGTGGATCATGCCATTTCCCCTTATTTCCAAGGCATCTTCCTTGAGGGCAAGTGTAGAAACAGACTTTGTGAAAAAAAATGTGAGCAGTTCCTCTAAAGTGGCTTTTATATGTTGTGAATATGGCAGGGAAGGTGTGTTTGTATTGAGGAGAGAGGAAAGACATGACATTCTGAATCCAAAGTGTGGAAAATGAGATTATGAAGTAAAACAAGTTGGCTTTTGGGGACAATATTGAATATCCATTTGAATTTTTTTCAGCACGAGAACTGAAAAATCACGGAATGACATAGAAAGAGTAGTAATAGACCTAATTAAATAAACTACTTTACTATATCATAAAGGTGGCATTTCAAATTAGTGGAAAGAAATGAATTATTCAAGAAAAGATGTTGAAACAACAGGCAACTACTTGGAAAAAGAATAATGTTGGTTTATTCCTTGCAACATGAACCAAAATAAACTCCAGATGGATTATAGATTTATGTTCAAATATTGAAAACAAATTTATTACACATGTCAACTTAGCTGAGAAAAATAGAAGGCTGTATGATTTTCGCAAATGTAGGTACATTTCAGAAACAGATATGAAGCCCTTGAAGGTATAAATTCAGACTTCTTTTTTACATCTCAAAATTCTTAATATTTATTTTTTAAATATTGTTGACTCATTATACTAAGTAAGTAGATAGTGGGGAAGCCACTAGGTAAAACTAGTATAGATTTTTTCCATTTTCCTATTCCTGAGTTCACTCTACCTGGATATGAAGACATTGGCTGTAATTATGTAGTCCTGAAAATTTTTCGGATACTATTAGGACAAAAACTAGTGATTACTAAGTGAACCAATGAGCAGTTATGCAATCCTTTGGGGAATGAAGAGAGGAGAGAATGAGATGTGTTCTCAAAGTATTTGTCTCAGGACAATATGGGAAAGATCCGTTGCTCATATTCAACCTAAATACCCAGAAGTCTTGAATCAGATGTTTCTCAGTGTTTCAGTTATATTCTTATGTTACTGTTTCGTATAATCTTCAGGAACCACAGGCATCATTAATTGGCAAAATTACATGAATGACAGACAGTAGTGAGATTGAGCCCCAGAAATATTCAAGCAAATGTCTGATTGTATCATGACTGCTTTTAACTTGTTAAATTCATTCATGGCACAAATGACTACTGAATAACTACCACAAGGCCTCCTCCTTGAGGCCTGAGCATACAAGTCCTAATACTTTACATCGAAGAGCTCACATTAAAAGTTAAAGGCGGTAGAGTTTAGTAAGCACTGTAATAGGAATAAAAGATGTGGGAGCACCATCCGGACCTGGTGAGTAAAAGAACACTTCCCTGAGGAGGTGATGCCAAAGTTAAATCACGAATGATGACGGCAAGGGTCAGCCAGGAGCAGATGTGGGGGGAGTGGAAGGGAAAGGCATTTTCAGGCAGAAGAAAAATACGTATATGGTTATGAGGCAAGAGACAGTATGGAGCATTTATAGAGTGATTTAGTGGGGCTGGACTCTAATAGGCAACACTAGGGAGTGGCCAGATGGGGGGCTAAAGGTCTGGATCATAAAGAACCCCTATATCATGCTACATTCATGACTTTATCATTAGGGCAATATGAAGCAGTTGACTTGAGACCATTGTACAGCCATTTCCTATTTTTTCCTCTCCATTTCCCATTAATACCGAACAGTATTTTTGTTCATTTGTAAAATGACTTCAGGAACCAACATAGGGAACATTAGTGGCAGACTTTAGGGTACAAAAATGCCACTTTTAGGAATGGCTAGTGGAAGGTTGTTTTTCTTCACACAGTATTTTTAAGATGTTTTCAAGTTGACAGTGTCATTAAATTTCGTTTAGTGTCAGGATTACAATCAAAGCTGTGAGAAATGTTTCATTTTGTGGGGATGGCTTACTGCAGCCTTAATTCCATGATGTCTAGTGGTTCTGAGACTAGAGGGGGCATCAGAATCCCCCTGAGGGTTGGTTCAGCACAGCCTGCTGGCCTCACCCCAGGAGCTGTGATTCAGCAGGTCTAGAGCGGGGCCTGAGAATCTGCATTTCTGACAAGTTCCAGGGGATGCTGTTGCTGCTGGTCCCACATCACACTTGGAGATCCACCGTAGGGGAAGTGGGGGTTTATCTGCGGCACCAGCGATGGCCATCTGGGCTGCACATCACACACCTCACCGCAACCTGCAGAGGAGGTTGGTTTGTCCAGGTTTTTCTAAGAGATGAATTGAACTAATCACAAAATGTCTTGCACTTTGGCAAACCTCAGTCACACATCTAAGACCAGGACTCTGCCTCTGAGGTACCTGCAACTGAAGACCCGCCGGGTGATTCTCATCCCCACGTCAGTCACGTGTCAGCTGGCCCACTGTCTTGCGTCCGCTTCCTTCCTTCACCACTTCCCTCTACCCTGTGGGCCTAGCTTCTAATTTACAGATTCTTCCACAGTCAGGCCTTCTCTGAATGTCACTTCCACCTTCTTGCATTAACTGAATCCCATTTCCGTGGAGTTTGTATCTTCTCCCTCACATCACATATCTCCAGGAAGGATCCTCCTTGCTCACAGCTCCTGCTTTCAGATCATTCTAACTCTTTCCTCCCACCATTCTGTCACCTTGAATGCTCAAACCATCTGGTTCTACCAGTGTCCTCACTCCTACCCTCCAGCTTGCTAATTCACCAATATTGTGACTCTTTGCTTAAAACTTTTGCAGCCCTGTCATCCTACATCCTGGCCTTCTAGTGCAAGGAACTGCTCACCTTTCTCCACTGCTACTCACTGGCATGGTTCCACGACAGCCTTGTCACCCATGATTTTACAATCTCCAATATCTCAGTTCCAACAAGTTGCTCTCCGGATACCGCCTACCAACTCCCCTTATCTAGGAGCAGTGATTCAACGGCATCAGCCCTTCCAACACATTTACCCATTCTACTTTGTCATCACCACCATCTTACCTCCCTTCTCACATAATTCCTTATTATAAACTCCCTTGTGAAGACCCTCAACTCTCTTGTTCTTTCCCTCAAAAACACCTAGCTGGGCTTTGATGAGAACATTTACCGTTGCTTGCCTTATTTGAACAAAAAGGGAAATATTTTGTGTCTTATAATTTGGAAGTATGAGAATTCAAAACAGCTGGATCCAGAGATTCAAGAAGGATCACTAGCTTCTATGTCTGCATCTCTTTGTTCTGTTTTTCTCTCTGAGTATTATTCCTAGGCAGTGAGAAAGACTCCCCAGCAGCAGGAGACTTAAATAATCCATAAAATCAGGCGACTTAGCAGACAGGAGATCTCTATCAATCACTTATAAATGACTTGACTCTCCTTGCACTCTGTGTCCGTCTCTACATCAATCACTGTGGACAGTGATTTCTTATTAAGAATTCAGTCTTTGAAGACATTTGGGCCCAGGTTCAAACTTCAGTTCTGCTTTATACTAGATTTATGAGTTTAATGGAATAACCTTTCTAAACCTCAGTTTACTCAACGCTAAAAAAAAATAGGGATAATGATAAAATGGGCATAACAATAATATTTTTCTCATAGAATTATTGAGAGGTTTAATTGAGATAATCCATGTACTTGGTATAATATATGGCACACAATAAATATTCAAATATTCAATGAACTGTTAAATCTCATAATCTATTTTCATATGAGATTAGACAATGCTCCTTCAAATAACTTCTGTCTTAGAGTTTAATTTTTCTTATTGTTTTATTTCTAGACTAACACACAACTTAAGAATCATGGTGTAAAGTTTTCAAAAAGCTTTTGTTGGCTCTTTAAGGTTTGTTAAACCTATAGATAAATTGAGTGAACCCATGGGTTCCCCAGAAACATGGTGCATTTATTTCTATATTCCTTGGTAAGTTTAGAACAGCTTTTATATTTCTCATTATATATATTTGTAGATATAGAATAATGTTGGTTGTCCTTGAAAATGGGATTGGTTTTTAAAATCTTATTTTTAACTGATTTTTGCTTGTATATTAATAATCCATTGCTTTTGAATATGCACTTTATAATTTGCCACCTTTCTGAATGTTCTTAGTTCTCAGAAGTTTGTATATTGATTGGATTATGAGGTAGACTGTCTTGTGCACAGATGATTTTCTGTCTTCCATTTTATAACTTAAAACTTTCATTTTGTTAGTACTTTGAGTAGAACTATAAGAATATTTCAATAGATGGCAAGGAATAAGGTGATTACCTTTTTAACTTGTTTCTATAACTTCTAGTGCAGGGTAAGAATGTAAAAATTTACCCAACTGTGCTTTTGGCATCTATTGAAAAGAATATATAATTTTCTCTTTTAAATTATTGATGTGATAAATTATATTAATCAGTCCTTAAAAAATGATTTTTTTTAAGTTTCTAGAATAATGCATACTTAATTGGGTATTTGGTTCACGCTACATAAAGCTGGTTTTAATATGATAATATTTTAATTAGGATTTTTAATTTGTATTCAAAACTAAGATTGGTCTGTGGAATTTTGATTTTGTTTCTTTTGTCATATTTAATATCAAGGTAATTTTAGTCATACACAGTGATTAGGGAGGCGTTCCATATTCTTCTACACTCTGGAATAGTTAAAAATAATATAGGAGTTATATCTTCACTGAAAGTTTCATAAGACAAAACAATTCTCTGTGCCAAAGAATATTTTTTTGTGGCAATTTAAAAAATTTTAACTTTTAGTTACTTTCTAGCATACTTTATATATTTCAATTTTTATTTCTTCCCATTAAGCTTGATGTATTTATCTAAAAATGTTCAATTTAGGAACATTTAGATTTTATTATTACATATTTTTAAAAAATATTTATTTACTTTTTTCAGAAAGAGAGAGCGAAAGTGAGAGAGAGAGAGAACACACCATAGGGGGAGCAGCAGAGGGCGAGGGAGAGGCAGGGAGCCTGATGTGGGCCTTGATCCCAGGACCCTGAGATCACAACCCAAGTCGAAGATGCTTAACTAACTGAGCACCCAGGTGCCCCTTATTACAGAATTTTAAATTGAATCTCTTATTTTGAAAAAAGGTCACTTATGTATGTAACAACTTTCATTTATTTGTGTTTCTTGCTTATTCATTTTGGCAGAGGTGTTGTATTTTATTATTCTTTCAAAAGAACTATTATATTTATTTATTAATTCTACTATTTTTCTATTTTTTTCTGGTAGATTTTTTATGCACTTCTTTCCAAAAAATCCTTTTACTCTCTTTTCTTTCTTTTTAAAGATTTTATTTATTTGTTTATGAGAGACAGAGAGTGAGAGAGAGAGAGAGAGAGAGAGGCAGAGACAAAGGCAGAGGGAGAAGCAGGCTCCATGCAGGGAGCCCGACGTGGGACCCGATCCTGTGTCTCCAGGATCACGCCCTGAGCGGAAGGCAAATGCTCAACAGCTGAGCCACCCAGGCGTTCCTAACTAAAAAATATTTTAAATCTTGTATAAATTTTCATCAGGTTAGAAATTTGGCTGCGTCCCCTTCATTGTTATGTATTCTAACTCTTGGCTTTTTCTCCCTGACCTAAGAGGTATAAAGATCACATTTTAAGTGGTGTACAGATTTTGGTTAACCATTTATTAATTTTCAGGTAAACTAGAAAACTGATCTGAAGTGGGAAAAACCATAAAGGGGCCTAACTAATACAGTGTTAGCTGTGTATGTATGCATTTGCACGTATAGATTTTTGTAAATCTGCATGGTTTTTTTTTTTTTTTAAAGATTTTATTTATTCACGAGAGACGAGAGAGAGAGAGAGAGAGAGAGAGAGAGAGGCAGAGACATAGACAGACGTAGAAGCAGGCTCCATGCAGGTAGCCTGATGCGGGACTTGATCCCGGGTCTCCAGGATCAGGCCCTGGGGTGAAGGTGGCACTAAACCACTGAGCCACCAGGGCTGCCCAATCTTCATGGTTTATTCGTGGGTTTACTTTTACCCTTCTTAACTCATTGCTCAGTCTAAATCCTCTGAGGGTGGAAAATACAGTAATCAGATGGTGTGAAAGAGAAATTACTCTAGGTGTGTAGAGCACAGCTATTATTTGGTTTTAACTGCACTCCTCCCCCCCCCCCCCCATTTCTTTTGTATGACAGACTGATTCCAGAGGAATTAATCCATATTGGGTTTTGTCATCTATGTTAAGGTCTCAAAATCTCTTGACAAAAGAGGAGATCAAAGAATAACTGTATCTGCTTCTATTCAGATACATTTTATTTCAAAAGCATACACAGAGGAGCTGCTGATAGATCCTTAGGAAAACATATTCACATGGAACTTCCAATCACACTGAGCCGTACTCGAAAGATTTTTGAAGGTCAACTCTGACATACACTAACATTATACTGTTTAACCCAGGAATTATTTTAGTCTTTGATTAATGGGCATATGTTTGGTATGTAATATAATTTTGTGAATGTAAATCAAATTGTAACTTAATTAGGTTGATTTAGTGGCTTGGGAGAAAGCTTTAAAAATTCCACCCCCCTCCCCAATTTGTTGCTATTTTTGTCTTTTAAAAAAGTTTTTTACTTATTAATTTGGAAACTTGCTTTTAATGATGGGTCCCTTAATTGGGGACTAATGTGAATGCACTACTTAGCCAGTTTTCTGTAATAATCCCTGCTATCTGGATTTAAAGGTACATCAATTTTTTCTTTTCCTCATTCATTCAGTAGACTCTTACTGACTACACCTAAGTGCTAGGTACTGCACTAGACACTAGACAAATCAATGGTGGCTCAACACGGGGTCCCTGCTTTCAGATTTACAGTCCGGTAGGAGAAACAGAAATTGTTAAAATGTGAAAGTGCATTTGTGATACATGTCACAAGACATACGTGTTGCTATGCCAGCATACAGTAAACAGCCTGGAGGGACAGGGAACCACTGCGGACAGGATGGATCTTCTGCTGAGATTGAAAGTTGAACAAGGATTTGCCAGGAAAAGTGAAGAGAAGATCCTTCTAGGGAGGGAGAGGAGCATATAATGTGCCCTGAGATGGGATGAAACAAAATATATATAAAGAAGTGAAGTAAAGTCTAATGTGGCTCTATTACAAGTCAGTAGGAGAGCAGTTGAACAGAGGCAGGAGAGGAAGATGGAGCCTGCGTTCTACAGGGCCTTGTATGAGATTTGTTCTCTATCCCAAGTGCAATGTGAGGCCCAAGGAGTGCTTTAAACTGGTGGTGTGATCTGATTTAAATTTATTATTTCATTTAAAAAATATTCATCAAGTGTCTGCTGCCTGTCAGACATTGCTCTAGGCGTGAAGTTACAGCGGGGGCTAAAGTAGGCAACAGGCTGTCATCTTGCAGCTTATGTGATGCAATGTTTCATAGGTCAGAGATGGCCTTACAGAGGAAGTGACATGTGAGCAAGAATCTGCAGAAAGTGAGGAGATTCAGGGAGGGAACAAATGATGCAAAAGCCCCACAAATGCAAGTGGACCCGATGAAACGATTGTAGTTGGTCCAGAACGGATACCCCAGCTCAGAGAAGACTGAGCTTCCTCCTGGGATGTTTGCATGTTGGCTCTTTATATATGTACATGCATGCCCATGCAGCCATGCACTGTGCGTGCATATAGTGGGCCATAATTTAAGCAATGGGCAGGGATAAAATGGGTCACAGAGGTAACGTAGAAAGAGAAGAGAGACTAAGGCAAGGTTGTATGGCTGGCTGGAGAAAGATGAAGTGGCTCAGAAGATGGGAGAAGAAGACCCACAAGTCCATTGGGTGATGGAATTCAAGGAGAAAACACACTTGTGGCTACATCGCTAAAGGCTGCTGAGAAGTAAGGATAAGAACTTCAACATATTGTGAATTTAGTAACTTCAGTGTTAAGAAATCCTTCTCTGATGGAGTAGTGGAAGCCCAGGCCATTAGAATGGGATAAATAAGATATGGAGAATGTGAGAATAGGTCAATTTTTGAAAGCTTTTCAAAAATATGAAAAGAAGAGAATAAATTATTATTATTATTATTTTAAGATTTCATTTATTTATTCATGAGAGACACAGAGAGGCAGAGACACAGGCAGAGGGAGAAGCAGGCTCCCTGCCAAGAGCCCTGTTCCGGACTGGATCTAGGGACTTCGGAATCAAGACCTGAGCCAAATGCAGACGCTCAACCACTGAGCCACCCAGGTGCCCCATAAATTAGTATTTGAAAGAGATTGTTGAATTGGAGGGTTTTTTTTTCCCCATAGGGGAGACTGTGGCATGTTTAGAAGCTGATGAGATCAAACTGAGATGGGGATGTTGAATATACACATGAAAGAAGGGAAGATGAATAATAGTTAAATTGAGTTAACTCTAACTAAGCAAGTATCATGAATTTTTGTGGTGGCACAACTGTGGAGAGGCAATGTCTCTTCAGTAAACAAGGGAAAATGACATTATCTTTTCTTAGTTGAGTATTTGACTTTGGTCATTCACTGCCTCATTCTTGCTTCACCAAAAATAAATGAAATCTACATATTCCATACCTTTGCAATGCATGATGGTTTATAAACAGCCCAATTTTAGGAGCTGATATTAAGTACCTGAGTGGAATTTAATCAGCCATTAATCTCTTTCTCAATTCTGAGTTATTTATCAACTTTATGTCAAGGGACAAGGAAAAATTATCCAAACATTGTTCAGTACAATCATCATTAATTAGTTAACACTTACCGAGAGAGGCTTTTAACCTTTTTCTCCCCCAAGGATTATTCTAATGTCAGACTAGAATAAAAAATATCTATAGTGACTCCTAACTCTTCCAGGCTTAACATTTATTATAAGTCAATTAGCTCTCTACTAGAAGCGAGGGGATGAAGGGCTGGTGGGAGTCTGTGTAGCAGCAGCAGAATAAAACAGAAAAGGAAAACAGCTTCTAGGAAAATCCTTCCCAATTTCTCTTTAATAGTTTTATATTTTTGACATGATTAATGACCCATTTTTGTTTATCCTCCATTTCTTTTCGTGGAACTCCTTGTTGATAGGCAGTTACTACATTTAGATTAAGGGTAAATTAGCTTTATTTCTTATACTTTTACAATTTTCAGAATACTATTTACTCTTAAGAGTAGACTCTGAAACACATGGTGTGTCATGTAGAGAGTTACTAAATCCTGGCCAAATGGGAATATTTCAAACCTAATCAACACTAGCGTTCTTTACTTGCACAAACAATGAATCACAGGGGATTTGGGAATGGTTTTCTCACATCTAATAAAACTTTCAAATTGATTTTTCTTTTAATAATTTATTTCCTGGCTGATCCATATGAATCCCTCTTATTAAGAAAAAATGAACTATCTGGGATTCACTGAAGAACCATATAACTCCTTGCTAATCATTCAGGGAAATATTCCAGGCTTAAGCAACTTAAGACTAGATATTGAACCCACAATTTGCCGTAAGAAAACTCTAAAATACAGATAAGGCCCAATAAGTCATCTTTATGGGCTGAGGGGATGGTTAAGTCGCATGTGTCCAAGACTTAAAATTTGCCACCCACTTGCTCACCAAGAAGGAAAAGCTCCAGGTAGAGTAGAACCTGAATAAACAAGATGCTTGTTTCTTTCAGTAGAAAATAATTTACCATCACTGTCTAGTTAGTTTTAGACTGGGTAAATTTAGCTTTGTGATTTATTGCCTAAGACATTTTCTTCTTTACAGTAAAGCCTCATGTCAAAGGAAGTGATTTTGGAGGGTTGCGAACCTTTGATAAATTACCTGCAGTTCTGGCAGTTTGAGCTGAATATTGATTTCTCTATTCCTCTTTTAAGAAGAACATTTATATTTGTTTATTCCTTTTTCAAAAAAAAAAAACTTTGGAACAGCTCTTGCTTGCTTTCTTCTTATCATAGTTTCAGGGATTTGACTTGCTTCTATGAATAAGCTGGTGCATTTTCAGAAATTGTCTGATTAAAAACCCAACTAATGGAGTTTCATTAAATTTTAATTACTATGACTAGTGAAACATATACATCTGTCTTACTAAGGATATTCTACTATAGTTAAGAGTTATAATAATAGCCTCTGTTTAAGATCAGTCACTTGAATCTTTTCTAAGGCTTGTGCATGTTGGAAGTTAATTTTCTTTCTTAGGAGGCCATATTCATTCTTGTAAGCTAAACAAATGAGTTTTATGTCTTAGCTTAGATGGCTTACCACTGTCCACTTGTTCTTCAGTAAGAATCCTATAAAAACATTAACTTTTATTTTTCTATGAGTTTAAAATTCAATGCATGCCTCGTGTGTAAAAGTTGAATTACAGACAGTTAAAACACATTATCCCACTAATGTAGGAGCTAATATTTTGGTGTGTTTTGTTTGATATTTTACATTAAAATATCCTTGCATTATATTTGTATATAATTGTGGACATGTATATACAACCGTGCATTATAAATCTACACTTAAGAACATAAGTATGTGATATACTATTAACTCAATTGGACTATAACTTAGCAATCCATTTCTTTATTGTTGGCTCTTTGGGATTTTCCACCACTGTAATTTCTCAGTTTTATTATGTGAATAATATAGATGTTAAGTGGAAAGTGTAAATGTAGAGAATGACTTTAAAACAAATACTAGTGTATACTTGAAAAAATAGAATGATGCTTCTCTCTTTCCAACCAAAATCTTTTCAACCACTCAAAATCATTGCTTCCCTTTGTCCTTTTCTTTGATTTTCTTATAGTTTTAGCACACCCAGATCTGCTGCTAAGAAGTACCTTTTTCATATCTTTGAACTTTATATGAATGTAATATTTTACATATTCTTTCCCTGCTCTTCTTTTTCTTTTTTTCACAAAACAACATGTTTGGGAGATGCATCATATCTGCGTGTGTACTTATAGCTGATTTATATTAATGGCTTCATATTATTTCTTTGTTTGAATAGATTCAAGGTTTTACTTGTATTTCTGGAAATTTGGGTGATTTTCATTTTTTTGCTGTCACAAACAATGTTGTAAGCATTCTGTATATGTCTTCTGGTGCATATGTGCAAGGTCCTCTTGGGTAAACGCTAGCAGCAAAACTGCTGGGTCATCACATATACATATTTACAACTTTATTTTATAATGCAGTATTTCATAAAGTGGCTGTATTAATTTACATTTTATTAGCAATAGAGAAGAGTTCCTGTTACTTCACATTTTTATATACATCTTTATATCACATATAATAATACTTAATTTTAGACTACTTAACTTTTACCAGGCTAGTGGATATAAAAGAATAATTTCATTAATGAGAATGAGCTTCTTTTGATGTTTATTAGCCATTCTTTTTTCCTTTTTTTGTTCATGTATTTCATTCCTCTTTTTACATTTTTTTGTTGATTTTTGAGAGCTTATTATACCTATTCTTTTTTTAAAAATATTTTATTTATTTATTCAGAGAGAGAGAGAGAGGCAGAGACACAGGCAGAGGGAGAAGCAGGCTCCTCATGGGGAGCCCAATGTGGGACTCGATCCAGGGTCTCCAGGGTCACGTCCTGGGCTGAAGGCAGCGCTAAACCGCTGAGCCACCCGGGCTGCCCTGTTACAACTATTTAAAGTTTATAATTTGTCTTGCCACTTTGTGATATCTTCAAAATATAGAAGCTTTTTATTTTATTTATTTTTTAAAAAAAGATTTTATTTTATTTACTTGACAGAGAGGAGAGAGAGCCCAAGCAGGGGAGTGGCAGGCAGAGGAGAGGAGAGGCAGGCTCCTCACAGAGCAGGGAACCCATAGGGGGTCCATCTCATGACTTTGGGATCATGACCTGAGCCAAAGGCAGACATTTAACCGACTGAGCCACTCAGGTGCCCCTGAAACTTTATATTTTAGTGTAATCCTTTATGCATTTTTTCACCTTGGCATTTGTATTTCTTGATTGTATGACATACTAAAGGTCATAAAAATTCTCATTTATTATTGTGTAAAAGTTTTAATATTTTTCTGGAATCCATCTTGATTTTTGTTTATGGTATGAGATAGGTATCAACTCCAATTGTTTTCCAAGTAGATAACCACTTGTTCCTTTGCTGCTGTAACAAAGTTTAGACCCGTTTATCATTTTCCAGTTCTGTACGTAAGAGGTCAGACATGAGTTTCATGGGACTAAAATCAAGTGGTCAACAGGACTGTGTTACTTTCTGGTGGCTCTCGGGTAGAAGTGATTTCCTTGCCATTTCCAGCTTTCAGAGACCATGAGCATTCTTTGCTTTGTGGGCTCCTTCTCTTATCTTCAAGAGCCAGCAGGGTCACATTTCTCTGACTTTTGTTCCCTTGTCACAATTCTTTCTTTCTGAACTTTGTCACTTTTAAAAACTCACATGATTAGATTAAACCCATCTGGGTAATGTAGGAAAATATCCCCACCGATAGTGTGTATTCTTTATTGTATCAGGAAAGTCCTTTCTGCTTTATGAGGCAACATGTATTCACAGGTTCTGTGCTTAGGGTATGGACATTTTTAAAGACCGTTGCTCTGCCTGCTATTTTACTTGCCCTAACATCATTGATTAAATTGACCATCATTTACTTAGTGATCTGCAATGACATCCCTATGAATTATCAGAATTCATATAAGCATTTCTCTTGCTCTGTTTTATTCTTTTGGTCTCTCTATTCAGACATCCTAGTATGTGGATTTATTACTGCAGCTTTCAAATGAGTCTCAAAACTTGTCAAGGATGATAAGTAAAATGGAGAGTATTGAAGTAGAGAGATTGGGGGTGTTAGACTGCAATTTTAAATAGGATGATCACAACGGCTTCCCACAGAATGGGACATTGAAGAACACACTTGAAGGACATAAGAGGGTAATTCCTGTTTATCTGGAACAAAAATCTCCCAAGCAGAAGCTACCAGAAGGGCAAACACCCTCAAGTAGGAATATGCTGGAGTTTTATGGAAGAGGAAGGAGGCCAGTGTGACTGCAGCAGACTCAGCCACAGGAGAGTTCAGAAATTGAGGCCAGACAGTCGGTATATGGGTGCCAGATGGGGGACATTTCTCAGGCCATTGCAAGGATTTTACTTTTACTGTAAATACTGTGAGAAAGCAGGAGAGGTTCTGGAGTAAGAGTAGTAGCATAAGCTCTTATATGTTTTAAATGAACACTCTAGCTCTGTATTGAGAATAGATCATAGGGGTCAAAAGGAGAAGCAGAGGGGCCGTTTAGGAAGCTCCTGCAAAAAGTTTCATGAAAAGAACAAATCAGTAAAAAAAAGTAGCAAGTCCAAGCTGACTGTGAAAGAGAAACAGAGAAATCTAAATCTTATCTCCTCATGTTGAATCAGTAGGCTAAACCCTCTTTGCAACCAAAAAAAAAAAAAAAGGAAAATTAGAAACAGAACCCAGCCCTGACAGTTTTACAGGAGGAGATCTAGTAAACACGTAAACAGCAGTTAATGTTACAGAACTCAGAGGCAGGAAAATGGGGCACACACCCCAACTAATGTTATGAGAGAGATATAACCTGTCTGTTAAAGTTAGTTAAAAGTAGTACAAGAAAAGAAAATTAAAGGTAGGTCCCTTTCAAGAATATAAACCCCCAAATCATTAGAAAATGGTCACGAATGAAAAAACCGTACATGAGACACCTCCAACTGAACCAGAAGGCCTGGCCTTCACTACACCATGACCAATCTTTTCTTCTAGTAAAGGCAACACTTCCCGTCAGGTTGCTGAGGTGTCTTACGGCCTGTTTCTTCAGATAACATTCAGAATTGAGCCTCCACTATAATCATTTTAGTCCAAACAATTATTTTCATTTTAAGAGGTTTAGTGTGTGGTTCTTTTCCTTATCTTTCTGGATGATTTTTAATTTTCTAATATCCCTTAGAGTTTGATCAGGAAAAGAGAAGCCACACTATTTATTCCAGTAATAATGGTTTATTATTAATTAGGGGCTTAGAGCACCGTTGGGAAAGCTAGGGAGACAGACATGGGAAGAGCAGCTAGACGGGATTAGAGGAGCCCTGCTTTGTATCGGGGATCTCAGCCTGAAGGTCTGCGTGGGGACAAACCCCAGAGCTTAGGGGGATTTCTGAAGAGGCTGTAAATCCCACCGGGATTGAAGTGGTCTGCAAACTGTCCCGTCTGCTAAGCCTGCCACGTCTAATCCCCAAACCTCCTGCATATAAAGAGTCCTCCTCCCTCCCCCTTTCATCTGTCATCAGTTCCTTTCAGTAGCAATCTCCAACCTGTGCACCTGGTCAACACAGTTCCCAGACGTAAATGGGAGTGATCAGGGTGGTGGCAGGCTGGCCATACCACACAGGCTTTTGTTTGTGTGTTTGTTTGTTCTTTACTCATAATTTTGATTCCTTTTTAAATCGCTTAACCTCATTAGCATATTATTTATAATCTATATGTAATAATACAAACCTTTGAAGTCTTTTTCAGGTTTGAGTCTGTTGCCCATGTTTCTGCTCACTCTCCTTTGCTTTTCTTTATCATGTATTTTGTGATTTTTGTCTTTAAGGCTCGTGGTCTTTGAAATTTGATATATGGGATTTCTGAAGGCCTGGTTTGATGGGGGTGTTCTTCCAGAGAGGATTTATTTTATTTCCCTTTTATTTTGTTTCTGAAGTCTGAGGGCTATCATACAAACAGAATCATAAGAATTTATTTCAGCCTTAAAGATTTGCATTCTAGTCTGACAAAATAACATGGACAAAAGCAACTTTTAAAAGAACCAGTCACTAAAAGAACATGATAAATTCTTCAGACTTCAGACTGTTACCAACCTGACACCATTTTGAATTAAATTCTCAGCTTTGCAGGTTGGGGAAACAAACAGGTAGTGTGAATTTTGGCTGAAACCTGCTTGAGACTTGAATCCTGATTACAGACTCCACAGGGAGCACTTTCTCCCTGCACTCACAGCTAAAACCATAGGGAAACTTAACTGGCTGTCTTGCAGAGCTTATTTATTTTTTGTTTCTAGTTCACACTTTTACTGAGCGTGCAACACATATGAGGATCTCAAAACCAGTTTTGTACTTTGTATGAACCCTGGGTTTGTCTCCACCCCTCTTACTCCCGTGTGACTCAAGATGTCAGCTGCTGTAGTCATCTCAAGGTTGACTGGGGGGTGGGTCTTCCTCCAAGTTCCCTCACATGGTCCTTGGCTCAGTTCAGTTCCTCTTAGGTTGTTGAACTGAAGATCTCAGTTTCTTGCTGGATGTTGGCAGGAGCTAGGAGCGGCATGGACCTCTCCACTGGGCAGCTCACAACGCGGCAGCTGGCCTTATCCAAGTGAGTACAAAGAGAGATCAAGGGAGGGAGAAAGGAAGAAGGGAGAGGGTATTTATTTTGTAAGCTAATTTTATAAGTGACATCTTATTACTTTTGTTGTATTCTCTTTAGTGGAAGTTAGTCACTAGGTCTAGCCCACATTCAAGGTGAAAGGACGACATAAAGAGCCTCATGCGTAGGAGGCAGAGATCATTGGAAGCCGTTTTAGAAAGAGCCACAATATCTTACCCAGAGTATGTCATATTCAGAGCTTCGTAATACGATCTCTTCTCTGGTCACTCTAACAGAAATGACTCTTCCTCCTATATACTTCCATCTCTCAAGTTTTCTTTGACTCTCTTATGACATACAGACCTCTATTTTAGATATTTGTGTCTATCTTGATTTTTCAAAGGCATCTAAATTCCGTGAATATTGGCCTGTGGTATTAATATCATTTCATCTCACCAAACTGTAGCAGCCTATTCAATATTGACTACATACTTGATTGTTAATGAATATTTCTTAAGTGGCTGAATTGAATTATTAACTTACCTCTGTTTTTCCCCTAACTGGAAGAAGAATTTATCATGTTCGTTTAGTGACTGGTTCTATTAAAAGTTGCGTTTGTCCATTTTATTTTGTTAGACTAGAATGCAGATCTTTAAGGCTGAAATAAATTCTTATGATTTTGTTTGTATGATAGCCCTCAGTTTGTTTATCTAACCCCTGTTTTTATATGCATAGTTCCTCTTGAAATAGGCCACTGGAGGGAATTCATCAATCTTGGTTTCTCTTCTGAACTATAAAAATAAATATTTAATATTCAAGTTTAGAGAAATAAACTTACAAGTCAAAGGGTTAGGTAGGTTGTGAGACTCACTGGTACCATGAAAGCACAATGCTGATAAACGTGGGTCCCAAGAATTCTGATTAGAATATCAGAGGCAATATGTAGACACTTATTTGTTTTGAGAATGGACCGAAATAATGAGTACATTTAAAGCTATGATAACTATTAATATTCTTAAGTTGGAAATATAATTGATTTCTAACAATAATAACCATTTTTGCTAGTATTATTTTAATAGTATTTTATGGATTTTCAATGCCATTCCATTCATACTCAATATATCACTTCATCCTTAGTAATATTTTAAATTAGGCAAGATAGCATATGCTGTTGTTCATATTTTCTTGCCTTTAATTTTAGTTTCATTGTGGAAAGAACAGTAATATGAGATTCTAGTCTCAACAGATTTTTAAGTATACAACACAGTGTTGTTGTATATGGCATAATACTGCACAGCAGATCGCCAGATGTCTTGGCTTATTCACATTGGTTAAGTGAAATTTTATATGCATTGGTTAATAACCACCCTTTTCCTTCTTTCTCTAGCCCCTGGAACTGCCATTCCATTCTCTGTTTCTGTGAGTTTGACAATTTTAGATGCCTCATGGAATCATGCAGTATTTGGCCTTCAGTAATTGACTGACTTCACTAAGCATAATGTCCTCAAGTTTTATCTATGGTATCACACAATGCATGACTTTCTTCTTTTTTAAGGCAGAATAATATTCTATCATGGAGTCTGAAGTTAGAGTAACAGACTTAACAAGGCCATGTATCCAAGGAAGAATAGACTGGATCAGATTTCTATTTCTCACAAATGACCTGCTTGAGTATAGCTTTTATGATCCCTTTAGCACTCTGTTCTAAAGATAAGACATCCATTTACATTCTTATTCATTCATTTAGTATTAGTTCAGCATTTACTGCATATTCCAGGCACTATTTTAACTGTATGTAGGAGTGAACAAGCGTGGTCCCTGCTTTCATGGAATTAGAGTCTCTTAGCAGAAACAGATATTAAACAATAAAGTCTCCCCAGTTATTTTAAAATTGTAAATGTGATAAGGTACCAAATGGCCAACAGTGGTTCGTAATTTAGTCAGAGAGGGAAAGCAGTTAGGGAAACCCTCCTTGAGCCAATGCCATTTAAGCTGAATTATGATCGATAATTGGTAATTTGTCAGGGAAAATTGGTCCAGGCAAAGAAGAGCAGACACAAAGGCTGAATGTGGGAAGAGCTTGTGTTGGTATCAGAGTTAAAATCTGTGTGAGTGGCTGGATCAGAGTGAGGGAGGAGACTGGCAGGTGCCATATCACCACCCATGGCCCTGTAGTTCATGCTAGGGATTGGGAGTGTCAGTGTGGATACAAAGTGGTATAAGTTGGGAGCAAAAGCAAGATCCCATCAAAACTATATCTCGAAATGCCTTTATTTTATTTTATTTTATTTTATTTTATTTTATTTTATTTTATTTATTTATTTATTATTTTTTTAAAGATTTTATTTATTTATTTATTTATTTATTTATTTATTTATTTATTTATTTATTCATGAGAGACACAGAGAGAGAGAGAGAGGCAGAGACACAGGCAGAGAGAGAAGCAGGCTCCATGCAGGGAGCCCGACGTGGGACTTGATCCCAGGACTCCAGGATCATGCCCTGGGCCAAAGGCACGGGCTAAACCACTGAGCCACCCAGGGATTCCCAGGTTTTTTTTTTTTTTTTTTTTTTAATGCAACTTAAACGTGTGCCGTGTTCACTTTCAAGAAATGTTGAGTGCTTAGTACTAGCCAGGCACAGTCCTTAGCTACTTGCATAAAACATATATTTGAGATTTACAGAATTTCTTTAATGGAGAATCCAAACACAAGGTCCATATCTGTCATCTGGATATTTTTATAAACTCCTTGCAATGATTTTTATTTGTACTACTTTACAGAATTATAATTGACTGTGAAGTAGGTAATGATAATGGTCTTCTCTTCTATTTTTAAAATTTCTAATTATTTAATGGTAAAATTTCCAAATGATGGTGACAGATCTTATATCTCGATTTTGATGCTTACTAAATCTCCATGCCTCAGTTTCCTCATCAGTAGAAAGGAATGGTTGCGAGCAGTGTTTTTCATATTACCCTGCAGATGAGAAGGAGATTTTACTTTCCCATCAATGTATTATTGTTGAGCTGCCTCATTCTAATCTTGGCACAGTTTTTCATTTTAAAAGGTATAAAGATGATTAAACGCAATTTAAATTTTTAAACATATATACGTATTTGCAGGTATCAAATGTAGTTTTGTGGTTTACATTCACAACACATATTAAAATTTCTTTGCTTTCCTTCTCATGCCATTGTTTTCTAAGTGTGTGTGTCTCTTCTTAACCTGTCTCTGATTCTCATTCCTGTAGTCTTCCTCAGCCTCCTTCTATCTGCTGCGTCTCACTTACTAACACACATAGACGCACACCGAACTTGAAAATTATTCTCTTCTGTTTTTCTTAAAGCTTCCCAAAAGTCTTTCAAAAAATCAGCCTTTGTAAACTCTTACTTTGCTCACCCACCCTTCCTCTGCCCTCCTCTTCTTGCTACAATTTTTAACTTATGCTATTATACTAGATAGGGGAAGTACATACTCAAAAAATTTTTATTACCTTTATCGTTATTAGATCTCTCTGGTTCCCATGTATGAGGGACAGGATACAATGCTTTTTGATTCACTCTAAAATTCATCCCACTCAATGAATACCCACTTATTCCTTCTTTTTCTATGATTGAGAGTTCATAACTGTCACTGTCACAAACACTTTAGCATCAGTATAACTGAGCACTATATATCCCTGTTTCATATCCCAAACACGTGCTGGCATCTTACCTGCCCAAAGTTCCACACAGTCCAGTGGTGACTTCAGAGTTGTCCACCCAGGCTTGGTCTGCAAAATGAAAGGAGATTGGCTCCCCATTAATAATAGTGATCTCATTTCTACTGGGTGTACAATTGGCATTGTTTCCTCAGATGTACAAGTGGAGATAATGATTTACCTTATCAGATTATGAAGCATATTTGTCTTCTAGGGCTACTGTAAAAAAGTATCTTGAACTGAGTGGCTTAAGCAGGAGAAATTTATTGCCTTATGGTTCAGGAGAAGTTCAAGAACTTCTCACATTGTGAAAATGTTAGAGGAGGGACCGTGCCAGGCCTCTCTTCTAGGTTCCAGTAGTTCCTTGACTTGTGGTAGCAGAACACAAATGTCATATGGCATTTTTTTTATATAAGGACACAATCATATTGGATTAGCATGTCCCACCCCCATTCATTTTACATAGTTACATTTTCAGTTTCCAAATAAGATTACATTTTGAGGTACTAGGGATTAGGACTTTAACATTCGAATTTATGGGGGGACACAATTCAATCCTTAACATGAAGATTGAATGAAATTATATATGTGAAGAATTTAATGAAATAGCTTTAATATAGAAAACAAAACTACATTATCTCTTCATTATATATTTACACCTTAGTATTATTGGCGTATATGTAGGCTTGTTAAAGATAGAGTTACTCATCTTTGTGTTCCCCACTCCTTCATAGCTGATAGCACGGGGCTACTCCAGGTAGTAAATATTAGATAAATGCTCTTTGATCCTCTATATGCTATTGCACAATTAGATTCTGTATATCTACTAAAGTTGATGTTTCTGTGAGTGTCTATGGCTAAACACAAAGTCGGAAGTGTTTAGTAAATCTCTGGAGTGAGGGAAAATCGCATGGGTGAAATTATCAGCCAGGTTTTGCTCCCTTCAGCTGTGTGTCATGTTTGGTTGGTCAAAAGAAATATCTGAAGTGCAGCCCTGGAGCACACTGGGTAAGTACGCACAGCAGGCGAATGGTTACTGGAAAAAATGTGCCAACTAGAGAGAGAGAAAAAAAGGAATAGTTAATTTAGCATTTGTTTAAGTGAAGAATGATCTACAAGTTCCACTAAATTTAAGTAGTCTTAAAGGACATTTCATTGACAGATTTATCTTATAGTCCCTTACTTTGTGTAACACTGCTTCGTACAAAGCAATTTATTGAACTCCATAGTCTCATTATTCTGGAGGTTTATAAGGTTAAAAATACCTGGAGTTTTGTGAGCGGCAATAGCATGAAGTGGGATATTATTAATGCTGAACATGTATACGGTACCTATGAACACATAAAGACTGAAGCTTGATGGTCAATGACCCCGAGTTAGAAGAAGAGAAAAGAGAAAACTTTATATTAAATTTTTTTTAATGTCAAAAGAAAAGAACGTACCTCCACATTTCTTGGATATTGTATTTTCACAACTTGGTCAGTGGTTCTTATTCCTGGTGGGATGTAGGAATCACCTGGAGATATCTAAAAACCTGCTGCAAATCAATTGAATCATTGCTGGGGGTGGCCCACTGGCAGCCAGGGTTCAGAACCACTTTTGGACCAGAGTTTTTTCTAGTGGCCACTGAGGATAGCAAGACCTCTAGGAAATGTAAATTATAGAGTGGTAACTGAAAACGGTTTAGCTGATCTCCAAAGTGCTGAACATAGTAAACCTAATGGATACTTTGGAGTGACCGAATCCAAGCAAATTCTGGAAATCATGTCCCAACACTATTTCAAGAGCCACACAGAATTTACGTATATACATGTGTTTCAAGAGTGTCGTGGATATACCATTCCTGAAGAAAGCAGACTGCTGAACTGTTACCTGCCTAATGTTTTATTTGTAGTTATGTAACCTAGTTAATCATTATAGAACAACCAACATTGATGGGTAGGTGATGCACAAGTCTGGCATGAAGTTAGGAGGAATGTGATTAGCTTTTTCACCATGGAAGACTAGACTCTGTGAATTTAATACAGATTTATTGTTAATTGCTAATTTTTTTTCTGGAAAAATACCTAGGTTTTGCCTATAGATATTAAAAACGTGGTGCCTATTGTATAGGTAGTGCTTGTAGATTTTTCTCTACCTTTTTAAAAAAGAGCTAACCATTTGACATGAGAATGGACAGATTTTCAATGACCACATAGTTGATTTTATAATCTCATTTATGCTGGTTCATAAATACTGACATATTTTTGGACCCCAAAGGTTAGTATTTGCTTCTATAATCCAAACATGTCATTATTTTTCACCATTAATAAAAGCTTTAAACTTTAAAGATAGCAATTCCCCCAAATAATCAAACCAGAACTATTAAAGTGAGCAAGAAGAGTGATAAAAAATAAATTAAAAAAATAAATTCAGACGTTCTTTGAATACATATTTATAATCAAAGGACTACAGTGTATTTTGAAGCCAAAAGTAAAAATGCATTATAAAATGTCTGCATAAAATGATCAAAACATGAGCCCCCAAGTACATTTCCTTGATATAGTAATTTTTCTCACATTGCAGAAACTCATTTTAACAATTGCATTCAGTGGCAAAGAACTGTAAGACTCAAAAGTAAGATTAACTATAATCCATAGGATAGAAGATGATTAAAGCTCTGAATTAGGAAGAATATCACACCCTTAATTAACTGTGGAACAGAAACCAGAACTCAGATCTCCCAACTCCTAACAAGACAGTGTTACCTTCTATGAATCCAGTCTATAATCTTAAAAAAGAATTTTTTTTGTCTCTCTCCTTTACTCACTGGCTTAATTTCTTGCTTTGATGCTGGCTTTCACTTAAATTATCCAAAATATAAAAATAGGAAAGTTTAAAAAATATTGTTTCTATCTTAAAAAGTCAAGAATTTTATTTTCCTGTATTTCCCTTCAGAACCTATTCAGACACACAATTTTATTACAGTTTTCCTTTCTTCATTTCTTACATATTTAACACCATTTTATACATCATTACATCATATATTTATATATTTTATATTTTGTTTTTTATGTTTTTCACATACATATTTTGTTACTAGCACGTTTTTCCAAAAATATGAATTAGTTATTACGTCACTATAAAATTTTTTTTTTACGTCACTATAAAATTTAGCCTAATAAACTATAAAACAGACATGTTAGAAAGAAAAAAGAAAAGTGTAGAATGGAACTAGTGATTTATCGTAACACATTAGCAGTAAGAAAAAGTTGCAGGTATAAACAGATTTGTGGGTCAGCCTGGGGGCGGGTTGGCTTGTGTTTACATTCAGAATAGGCAGCCTTTCATTTCTGCATCACATTTTAGATTTACTTTTCTTTTTTTTTTTTTTAAGATTTTACTTATTTATTAATGAGAGAGAGAGAAAGAGAAAGTGAGCACGGCAGAGGGAGAAGCAGACTCCATGCAGGGAGCCCAACGTGGGACTCGATCCCAGGTGCCCAGGATCAGGCCCTGGGCTGAAGGCAGCGCTAAACCGCTGAACCACCTGGGCTCCCCACATTTTAGAGTTTCACTGAGTGACTGCGTTGTAATTTTAAGTAAGACTTCACCTACAGATTGATATTTGTGACATTTCCAGTATTTGTAAATATTATGTGATGAACAGTGTACGTAAAGCTCTTTTTTTTTTGTCTACTTTATAAGCATAAGTTCCCATGAAGATGGAAATGTTTGAGCCTTAAAATGTAATATTAGGTTATTTTCCATAGAAGTCACAAATATGCTGGTGTAATCAATTTATGAATACATTGGCTTTCTTATAGCCTTCTCACCCGAGAGTGTCATTTTATATTTTTTTAAAGATAAAAAACACTTAGAATTAACGGGTGATACAGTATGAGCATTAAAAAAATATGATCAAAAGACACACCAAATTGACTGTCTCTGTTTATATTCCTGGCTTTATGTATGTCTTGGGCATAGTTGTTGGAAGTCTTCTTTTAACTTATTTTATAGTACTGGGTTTATTCATGTGTTTGACCAATTCTTGGATTTAGCTTGATTGATATTGTCATAAAAAGTTATTTAGAAAAACTAGACTTCCAAATTATTTTAATAATATTTTTCATGATTTCTTTTATAATACCTAAAGTTTTTTTTTCTTTTTAAAGATTTTATTTATTTATTCGTGAGAGAGAGAGAGAGAGAGAGAGAGAGAGAGAGGCAGAGACACAGGCAGAGGGAGAAGCAGGCTCCATGCAGGGAGCCCGACGTGGGACTCGATCCCAGGACCCTGGGGTCATACCCTAAGCTGGAGGTGCTCAACCACTGAGCCACCTGGGCATTTTTTTCAATCTGTAGTCAGTTTCCCTTTTTTTTTTTCTTTTCCTGATAGTGCCCATGTTTCTTTCCTGTCTTTTCTGATTATTCTTTGAAGATAGTTTTTAAAAATGTTGTTAGCTCATTGTTTTTATCTTTATGATAATATTTTCTCTTTTTCCTTTTTTTTTTTTCTGACTTGTGTTACAAGTAAGTACACATTTTCAGTCTTTTTGTTTTCACCTAGATGCAGTCAGGAATATAAATTTTATTTTGAGCACCACTTCAGATATAACCTAAGATTTTGGAAGACAGTGATATTATTTTCATTCAATTTGAACTTTGTATTCTCTTTTCTTTAATATTTGAATTATAAAATTTCCAGATACTTGGATTCTTGACTCTTATTGTTGCTTTCTAAGTATTGTATTGTGATCAGTGATTAGATAATAACTTTTATGATATAATAAAAAAATTTTCTTGGGCATGGAGTATCTTCCCATTTGTTTGTGCCATCCTCAATTTCTTTCATTAAGGTATTATAGTTTTCAGAGTACAAGTCTTTCATCTCCTTGTTTAAATTTATTCCTAGGTATTTTATTATTTTTGGTGCAACTGTAAGTGGTGTTTTTTAAATGTCTTTATCTTCAACTTTGTTATTAGTATATAGAAACACTTGTGATTTCTGGATATTAATTTTGTATCCTACTGTTTAACTGAATTTGCATATTACTTCTAGTAGTTCTAGAGAATGCCTTCATGGTCTACTAGCTAGTCAAATTTAATAAATATTTCTTTTGTATATTATTAGAAGATTTATTCTCTATTAACTGAAGGCACAAAACAATCAGATCATTTGTTAATTATATCATTCATAACTTCGATGCATATCTTGTTTTTTACAATGCATTTGGTCTAAAGAGTTTCTAAAGAGTTATATGAAGTTATCAAATTTTTATAATCTGTTGACTTTTCTGAAATTATATCAGTTTTTCTGTATATATTTTAAGGATGTAAGATGCATAAATAGTTGGGACTTATATCATTTGGTATCTTTGTCCTTTTGGACAAACTTTTCATGCTCACTTCAGCAGTATATATACATTTGGACAAACTTTTCCTCTTTGATTTTAATAATTCAAGAACTGTTTTTTTTTTTTTTTTCCCAAGAACTGTTTTATTTTGTCTGGTTACTTGTGGCATCCTATTTCTTTTTTTTTTCTTAACAATCTGGTGCCATTTGATTTTAGGTGGGTCTGTTACAAGCAACCTAAGTTGAATCTTGGTACCTGTGATATTCTCCATCTCTTTAATAGTTGAATGTAACTTATTTTATGCATGGTATTATTGAAGAGTTTAGACTAATTTCTGCCATATTATTTTTTTCTACTTTTTTTGTTTTTGCTTGATGTTTGATTTTTTTTTTTCTCTTTTTCTTGTGATTTGGTAGATCATTGCATTTGCCTTTCACTGGTTTGGCATTTATAATTTATATTATTTTAGGGGCTATCCTTAAATTTTTGTTTCTGTTTCTTAATTTTTTCCCAGCTTTATATTTTGAAATAATTATAGACTCATGGAGTTACAAAAATTGGATAAAGATATCCATGTACCTACCACCCGGTTTTCTCTGATGATAACATTTTACATAACTACAGCACAGTCCCGAAAACCCCAAGCTGGCATTGATATATATATATATTTATAATGATATATTGATATCATTATATTATATCAATATAATGATATATATATATAATTTAGTAGTCTGTACATTTCACTAGTTTTTACATGATTCCTTTTTTATATGTGGGTATATATTTCTGTGACATTTACCACATGTAGAGGTTTTTGTATAATCTATACCAGTCAAGATACAGAACTGCTCTATCCACAAAGGGACTCATTCATACTACTTTATGGTAATATTACCTTCCAGCCCACCCTTTGCTTACCACTAATCTGCATCGCTACAATTGTGTTATTATATAAGAATATTATATAAATGAAATCATACAGTCTGTAAATTTTGAGATCTTTATTTTCATTTTGCATCCAAATTTTCTGTGATTCTGTAGTTTGTTTCTTTTTAATGCTGAGTAGTATTCTATTGCATGGATGTCCCAGATTTTGTTTATCCATTGACCCCTTGAAGGACGTTAGGTTATTTTGAGTTTTGGTCTAGTATAAAAAAAGCTGCTATAAATATTTATGGACAGATGTTTGTGTGGACAGATGTTTTCATTTCTTTAGAATAAATGCAGAGGAATATGCTTATTTTTAAAAAGATTTTTAAAATTTATTTACTTGTGAGAGACAGAAAGAGACAGAGAGAGAGAGAGAGAGAGAGAGAGGGAGAGAGAGAGAGGCAGAGACACAGGCAGAGGGAGAAGCAGGCTCCATGCAGGGAGCCCGACGTGGGACTTGATCCCAGGTCTCCAGGATCACACCCTGGGGTGAAGGTGGCACTAAACCGCTGAGCCACCAGGGCTGCCCTATGGAATTTTTTTAAACAATCGAAATCATTAAAAAAAAAGAAATCCATTGGTGCCTTGTGATGTTTTGGAATAAAATTATTTAATTATTTTTCACATGTCTTCCTTAACCTTCCTAAAGTCATCAGTTCATTATTTCATCAATTTTGAAATGTATCCTTTATTTCAAGATTTATTTCTCTCCCATTAAGATTTTATTGTTTTAGCAGGCAGCTATGTGTGTAGTATTGTTGTCTGTGAGAATTCTGCTGGAAGAGTGAGTAAAGCAATATAGAAGTGTTTTCATTGAAGCCAAGTTTTGAATTTTTCAAAATCACCGTGAATCATAAAAGAAGCAGCAATAAAAATTTCTTTTATCAATATTACATGAAGTAATTTGCCTTTACCATCATCCTGATACATAGAGTGCAAAACCACATTCGTTTACATACTGTATAAAACAACAATTTAAAGATCAAAAGTGATCATTATTTCAATGTGAATTTCTCTTTGGCTTGAAGCTAAAATTTGGCATTTGTGGGGTTGTGCAGGATTTGTCTAGGAGAAGGGCCAACAAAGAAAAGCTGCCAGGGCAAACATTATATTTCATTACACATAAACATCCTCAAATGTTCTCAGTCTTATGCCTTATACTTCTTCTTTTTTCTATTGATCATCTCATAAAATGAAAGCAAGAGATTGTGAGTTTGAATTGAGTAAATATAATTATATGTTCTGTGTTTGAAATGGTTATACCTTAGAACTATAGAAAGAAATGGCATTCGAGGCAATGTTAAGCAGAGCAAATTCAAATAGATTTTTGCTAGGGAAATAGAGTCCACAAATGAATAACTCAGAGAAAAGAAGAACACAAGGTTTGTATTAAGTATTTATTTTAATGTAATGATTAGCACATTGTTGACTATTTGTATTCAATCACGATGCTCGTAATAATTGTTCATTGTAATATTTTTCTTTATCTTTGTTGTGGGTCTATTAAATGTAAGAAAAAACGACATCTTTCAAAGCCTTCTCAGTGTTTCTCTCCCAAATTAAAAACAGAACAAAATAAAACAGGGAATAATGAGTTAGCTCAGTTAGCACATGTTTAATACTCTTGGTTGATAGATTTGAAGGCCTTGATTAATCAAGACTCCTCTTCCTCATTGCCCTTTTACATCATAGTTCCTTCTTTTCCTTGTTGTGGCAGTGTTGTTAAAATACTTTATCATCCTATTTTGCTAGATTCTAGTAATTTTTAAAATTTAAACTGCTTTAGTTGTAATGATGTTATTAGTTATTAAGTAATTAAAAACCAAATTCTAATTTATAATGCTTTATGATTAATTGATGATTTTTAAATAGAGAACTATTCAGAATGAACTTAAGATATTTTAATGAGATATAGAAAAGGTTATTATAGCTAACATATTTAGCATTTGTTGTCTAACAGATGAACTTACAAGTTTTTGGGAATGTTTTTTAAAATATGGTTTTCAGTGATTCATTTAGTCAAAGCAGATTCTGCTCTTTAGAAAGGAACATTTCTGTCAATCTTCCAAATATATTCTATAATGCAAGCTTCTAATTAGAAGCTTTACCACACAAACTTTGCATCAGGATTTTGGCATCACATAAATATTGCACATTCTTGGTTTTTTCGTTCCCAAGACACTTAGTCATTTGCGTGTGTGTGTGTATTTCTTAAAAGTAACTGATAGTTTCTCTTTAATTTACTTTGATTTTGAAATCAAAATAAAATCATTATCAAATACCCTAATTTAGTTACTACTTGGTTTTATTTTTTTATTATATTAATACAACTTTTTCTACCATGATGAAAGTTTACACAGTTAATGTTTTATGCTTATAAAGGCTAAGGGCATAGGAAGGTCTTGAAAGCTAGTCACGCCGAGTTTTAGTCTCAATATTTTCATGTACTTACTCATTTATTAATTCATACATTCATATATTGAACCAATAGTTATTGAGTGCCCTTTTGGGCTCTAAATTTGGAGTGGGGCTACAGAAATACTTCAGATACTGGAGCTATACCCCACCTCCAAGTTAGAATCTTTGGACTAGATGCAAGCCATCTGCACTGCACGCTGTCCAAATTCCTGACCTACAAAATATGTAAGCAAAATAAAGTGGTTGTTGTTTATGCTACTAAGTTTAGGGGATTTGTGTTACAGCAGTAGATAATTTGAACAGATGGTAAAAATAAATTCTTGGACAAAATAAAAATTGTTATACTATCTGTCTTTTGATATCTCTGCTGGAGCAGAGAACCTTTGATAGTGCAAGTGTACAGATACTATATCACTACTGTCATGCCTGTTGAGATTCTTATGCCTCGGTAAGGCCTCCTCTCCCAGATTGTCAGTAGACTGACCAGTCACACATCCTTTCCATTGAAATTGCAGTCTCCCCCACAAATGTCTGCCCACTCAAACCAACAGAACCCGTCCTCTTGCACTGGTCTGTAAAGTACCTACAGCAGTGGATGGGCAGTGCTGGGACATGCCCCTAATGATGTGAGATCCTTGTAGAAACTTAAGAGGTTGGAGTTCATTCTGATGCAGAGGCAAAGCATCTGGTAAAAAATGACCTAGTCAAGGAAAGGGGACCCCCTGACCCTACCTAGAGAATCTCAGAGAGCTACCTATATCTAGTTGTTTCTTTCACTATCCGTCCTCCTAGGCTTAAGTAAAACAGTAATGAAAGGGTTACCAACATATATACCATAATTCCATTTCTACAAATAAAAAAATATGGGGGATCCCTGGGTGGCTCAGTGGTTGAGCACCTACCTTCAGCCCAGGGTGTGATACTGGCCTCCCAGGATCGAGTCCCACGTCGGGCTCCCTGCGTGGAGCCTGCTTCTCCCTCTGCCTGTGTCTCTGCCTCTCTCTCTCTCTCTCTCTCTCTCTCTGTGTCTCTCATGAATAAATAAATAAGATATTTAAAATATAAAAATAATATGTGTGTGTTTGAGCGTGTATGCATGAAATCTGTCTGTGAAAGAGTAAAAGCCAGCCTTGGAGGGAACATGCCATATCACCTAGAGTGGATAATTACTTCTGAGGATAGAATTAGAAGAGATAGGAGGGTGGGTTAGAAAATGAGAGTTAACTCTCTGTTTCTGTCTCTATCCTTCTCTCCCTCTTTTTTTCTCCTTTTTTTCTCCTCCACCCTTCCTTCCTTCTCTCTTTTGTTCTGAATATAGCAGAACTAACTCATTACAACTTAGATCTCATCACAGATCATAAAGATCTGTGTGTTTAAAAACTTGGTCTCCCAAAAGTCACGTATATTCCACATTTTATCAGACACCCCATACGTATCACGGCAGATGAGCTCAGTCTCTTTTGTTTCAACTGTTACGCAGCAGCCAGCTCTGCCTAGGTGCCAATAGACATTCTCAGGTGCATCCTGACACCTTTTATCTTATGTCCCAGGTGCATAGCCCTCTTCCCCTGCCGACGGGCTTTTTTGTTGACTCCAAAGTGTGGGTTGCTAAACATTCGTGCAAACAAAATTCAAAAGTGTGAGAGATTTAATAGTCCATCACAGAAACTTTTGACCATTGCAAAAGGGAGACAGTCGGTAAAGATCTTCCTCCTCCACCCACCATGTAATGTCCTAAGATGAACTATGTGTGGCAACTCAGAAGACAATCCTGTAAGATTGCAGTCACATTTAGCCATGACCCATTTGATGAAGCATCCTCACATTATATCTTGCGTCTGTCCTATTTCACTCCCTTTGTGTGGCACTCCTGTTGACTGGGATTGCACTTTATAAAATTATAACATATGAATCTATGATTCAGGCTCTGCCTTCTGCTAAACCTTGTATAAGACACATAGAAAAAAGGTCTTTTTCCATTTTAGGTCTCTTGTCCAAACCTCAGACGCATACTGTCTTGGCAAATTGTTCTCAAAAAGAATTAAGATTGTGGCCAAATGTTAATATAAGGCTTGAACTCAGTGAGTGCTGAGAGTGCACTGGGCCAAAATATCAAGTGAATATTTTTGTATGAATATAAAAATACAAATATAAAAATTAGATTTCTACTATAGTAGAAAACATTTCTTGATATGAGTGGCCAAGGCCCATAAAAATGAGCAGTGAGAATGATGATTGAGATGCAGAGTTCAGATGATGTGGGCATGTAAAGCAAGATGAAGAATGAAGTCTCCATTGGAACTGGTCCTGGAAACTTGTCTAGACAAGTTTATTTATTCAAGATAATATTTATTGTCAAGACAATATTTATTGCGGGAAGCCATCTCTAAAAGATGGCTAAAATTCTTCCAAAGTAAAACCAAATATAATAAAACATATGAAACTACCCCACATGCTAATACCTTAGAGGTCACTTTTAATGAATGGTTTACTATTTATATTCTAATAGAAAAAATTTTAAATTCATGAGTTAAAAAGTGAACTTAAAGAACATCATTGAAAGAATAGAAATAAAGCATATGACTGATGGGTACCAGAGCCGGAGCAGGAATGCAAGTCTCTTGATTCTTTTTCTCTGTGTCCCTTGGGGTCATGCAGTCTTTTAAATGACCAGGTCTGCCCTGTGTTGTAAATTCAGCATCCGTCTCAAGGCCTAGCACCTAGAAAATACTCAGTGAGCATATATTGAATTAATAAATAGCTGTAACCACACCATAAATTTTTAAAGTGAAGATGTTCTCTTGCTACACTTAAAACTCGTACTTACCAAAGCAAGATAGGAAGGAAAGAAATGCTTTCTGTAAGATAATAATGGTATCCAATTAAGAATACTTTCCTGCATTTGGAAGATTTTCATCAATGTGAAGTCAATATTAAGTTCAAGGAAATTGCAGAAAGAAACTAACACACACATACACTTGGAAGAAAAATTCTGTGAGATTTCAAGTTTTCAAGAGATGATCTATTTTAACACTAATGCTTTATGATGTCACAAGTTTGTCACCGGAAATGTTGATGGGCTCACAATTTGGGTGAGTTACCAAAGTCTTCTAAGTACAAAGCATTTTCAAGTTTTGTCAAAGCATTTTCTTGTTCTCAAAGCAGCTTTTTTTTTTTTTTTTTTTTTTTTTGAGAGAGTGAGAGAGAAGAGAGAGAGAATCTTAACAGTCTCCATGCCTAGCACGGAGCCCAACAGGGGCCTTGATTTCACTACCCTGATCTTGAGATCATGACCTGAGCTGAAAGCAATAGTTGGATGCTTAACCAACTGAGCCACCTAGGTGTCCCTCAAGCATGTTTGAATTAGTGCTAGTGTACTGTGCCCAACAAAGCAGTCTGTACACTGTGTAATCCCACAGGAAAATCAAAGCTGTTTAGGACTGCCTAACTATAGTCATGTCAAACCACATGATTAGGAAGATCTCTAGGGAGGCATCTTTTATTTTGATATACTACTAAAGTTTTTTTAAAAAGTTCTCAAGTACTGAAAGAAAATTTATGAGTAATAGAAAAATTGGACCATTGGCAAATTTTGAGATAATGTTTTTAAAACTGTGGTATACTTTAAGTATAGGCAAGAATTAGTACATAGGTAAAACTATGCCTTAATCCACACAAAATAGATGTTCCAGAGTTCTTGCAGTAAAGGTCAGGACACAGCCATTTTGCCCCTCACTCAGAGCCTCTTCACCTTTATTGATACTCAATTTAAATAGAACTGTAGGCTGTGCCACATGCAGAAGAATGAAAATGGACCATTTCCTTACACCATAGACAAAAATAGACTCAAAATGGATGAAAGACCTAAATGTGAGATTAGGAATCTTTCAAAATCCTAGAGGAAAACACAGGCAGCAACCTCGGTGACCTCAGCTGCAGCAACTTATTGCTAGACACATCTCTAAAGACAAGGAAAACAAAGACAAAAATGAGCTATTAGGACTTCATCAAGATAAAAAGGTTTTGCACAGCAGAGGAAACAGTGGTCAAAACCAAAGGACAGCTGACAGAGTGGGAGAAGATAATTTACAAATGTCTTATCAGATAAAGGGCTAGGATCCAAAATCTATGAAGAACTTATCAAACTCAACACCCCAGAAACAAATAATCCAGTCAAGAAATGGGCAGAGGACATGAACAGACATTTCTCCAAAGAAGACATACACATGGCCAACGGACAGGTGAAAAAATGCTCCGCATCGCTGGGCTTCAGGGATATGCAGATCAAAACCACAATGAGATACCACCTTACACCAGTCAGAATGGCTAAAATTAACAGGTCGGGAAACCAGAGATGTTGGAGAGGATGTGGAGAAAGGGGAACCCTCTTGCACTATTGGTAGGAATGCAAACTGGTGCAGCAACTCTGGAAAACAGTATGGACGGTCCTCAGAAAGTTGAAAATAGAGCTGCCCTACTACCCAGCAATTGCACTAATAGAGGTTTATCCCAAAGATATAAATGAAGTGCCCTGAAGGGGCACCTGCACCACAGTGTTTATAGCAGCAGCGTCCACAATAGCAAAACTGTGGAAAGAGCCCCGATGTCCATGGACGGATGAATGGAAAAAGAAGATTTTTATATATATAATGGAATACTACTCAGCCTGAAAAAAATTTGAAATCTTTCCATTTGCAATGATTATGCTAAGCAAATTAAGTAAATTATGAGAGTATTAGGCTAAGCAACATAAGTAAATCAGAGAAAGACAGTTATCATATGATCACACTCATGTGGAATTTAAGAACAAAACAGGCTCATTGAGGAATGGAGGGAAGAATAAAATTACAAAATCAGAGAGGGAGACAATCCATAAAAGACTTTTAATCACTGGAAACAAATGAAGGTTGCTGGCGGGGAGGGGAGTGGGGGGATGGGTAACTGGTGATGGGCAGTAAGGAGGGCACAGGAGGTAATGAGCACTGATGAATCACTGACCTCTACCTCTGAAACTAGCAATACATTGTGTGTTAATTGAATTTAAATTAAAAAATGAATACATTAAAGGCTCCCCCCTCCAAAAAAAGAACTGTAGGCTGTAAGATAGAAAAGCTTAAGAAATAAAAAGGTTTGACACTAATAGAAAAATCCCTCATTTAACCAGAAAAATAAGTAGCCAATTTGACCAGAATTTGGCTAATTAAGGTTTTATGTTTCTAAATATACATTGTTTCATTACAGACATGCTTTCTTTCTATAGAAACTCATTTAGTAACTATTTTTCTAGATTCAGTTATAATATTGCTGCTTGAAAAATCTCTTTCAGGCCCATATTTTGTTAAAACTGTAAAACGGGCACTTTTTTAACCTTTTCAGATGATGTTTAGCTTCAAATCTGTCTTCCGAGGAAGATTTAAGGGCATAAATAAATATAAATTTACTTCATTAGTGAACAAAATGTAAAATCATCAAAGGATGTCTTCTGGAGGGCTCAGTTCTTTCCTTGTGAAGAACAGAATATGCCACCCCCAAAATATGTCACTTTGGCATGTGGATTATTTTCAGCTAAAGGCAGTGAAGATACAGCTGATTCAGGAAGAACTTTTACCTCCCCCTTAAGAGCCTAAAATAATTTAAATAAGAGGCCAGGCCCAGAAAGAGATCAACTACCAGGATGTAACTTTTTTTTTTTTTTTTTTTAATCTGAAAGACTTAGCAATATGACAGGGGAAAGATGTGATTGCCAAACATGTGTTCTTTTTATCTTCCTGGGAATTCTCCTCTCACCTGTGAAGGCCCAGACCCCCATGCCATTCCACACTCAGGATAGTGTATAAGCTTCAGTTGCCTGACTGCGTCTGGATCTCATATTTTTATGGGGCTCCTGGATTTAATGGAATTAAATATGTTTTTGTTCTGTCATTGATCTTATGGCAATTGAATTATTACACCAGCCAACACACCTAGAAGGGAAAATAAAAAAATTCCACCCCTACACTTATAAAGTGATCCAAACTGTGCCTCAGTGGCAGGGTTAAGGTGATTCACATTTGTAAACTTAAGCCTTTTCATCTGCAAAATCTTTTAAATGTCAATATGAATAAAGCTAATCATTGTTAGCTAATGGATGTATCACAATTTTTCTCTGTTGGCTGAGTTTCTGTTTAGATGTTCAGTCACTACAGAGACAGAGGAATGGGTTCTCAAATGCCAGAGTTTTCTGAATATGTTTTTGAATTTTGAACTCAGAGTTATCAGCTCAATGGATTATTTTTTCAAGAAAAAACTATGGAATGTCTCTACTCTAAAAGTTGGGAAACTATCAGTGCTAACATGTTTTTAAATACATTGATTCCATGTGAATTTCTACTTAGAGCTTCTAATAGAGACCCTATAAGTAGTAGTATCTGAGAACATTGTTATTTTTGTTCAATTGTTTTGAATTTTAGAGTGGAAATAATGGCTTCCAATCTATAGATAAATCAACAATATTTAAACATTTCTTGAATATCCCTTAAAATATGTCACATGAATCAATATTTCATTGAGGCTTTCCAAAGTACTTTTTAGCAATCTTTTTTAAAAAAGAGATAATAGGTTTTTATTTTAGTATTTTTAAAAAACACATACTCTTAAATCAATCCTTCTTTTTTAATATTAGTAAAAACTCCATTCCTGAAATATATTTATGTATCTTTTCATGTTTTAGTTTGGCAACTATTAGGCCAACTCTAGATCAAAGCACTGAGCTTCATTTAGGAGGGATAGTTTAAGGTCAGAAAGAAGCTCTTTTTGAGTGGCATTATTTTTTTAAAAAGAGAAGAAATGTTAATAGAGTAGAAAAGCAATATCAAAATTCTTTGCAATTAATAAGGGAAAGAATTATTTTACACATTTTTATGTTAGATATTTTTATATTTCTGTGTGTGGATACGTGCGTATTGTAAGTCATAATACAGAATGTATTTGATATTGTGGGTTGTAGACAAATAACGAAACTAAAACAATTTAGTAACAAGCTTGATGTAAATTATTCAAGGGAAAATAATCCATGGGTTGAGGAAGTACAGTGTCTCACCAGCAGTGGAGCGCTCTTTTCTGAGGGATTTTGGCCAAGAGCTAGTTTTATAGTGCATTATAGACAATGTGAAAAGGGGCAAGATTGCCTGGGTTTATATATTAATGTTACTTGGAAAGATCAGGGAACAAGGAAGTAAGTATGGAACTCAGAGTTAGCTTGGTATTTGAGGTTTGGCTAATTGAATATACTGTTTCTGGTCAAGTAGAGCATTTATAGGAGCATGTAAATTTGATATGCTGATGTGGCATGCCAGGCAAGAGTGACTCTGTCTTGAGCCTAGAAATTCATTTCAGTGGAGTCAGAATATTTGAAGGTCCTTAGTCTTAGAGATGCCTACAGATAAAGGGAAAAGAAGTAAAAGTAGAGACAGTTACAAAGATAAGGAAGCACAAGACACGGCAACATCAAATGCTAAGCAAGAAAGGGACGATACATGGAGTGATCAAAATTATCAAAGGGTGGACTAAGTGCTTCATGTTTAAATGAATTATAAGCCAAAGCCATCAGATTTGACAGGAAAAAGGTTTTTGGTGTCAACGAAGAATGTAATTTTAATTAAGCGTTGGATGCGATGGCCAGACTTTTTATTTTTATTTTTTATTTTTTAATAATAAATTTATTTTTTATTGGTGTTCAGTTTGCCAACATACAGAATAACACCCAGTGCTCATCCGCCAAGTGCCCCCCTCAGTGCCCGTCACCCAGTCACCTCCACCCCCTGCCCTCCTCCCCTTCCACCGCCCCTAGTTTGTTTCCCAGAGTTAGGAGTCTCTCATATTCTGTCTCCCTTTCTGATATTTCCTACCCATTTCTTCTCCCTTCCCTTCTATTCCCTTTCACTATTATTTATATTCCCCAAATGAATGAGACCATATAATGTTTGTCCTTCTCCGATTGACTTATTTCACTCAGCATAATACCCAGACTTTTTAAAGAATTAAGGGCTTATAAGGAGATGAAGTCATGTCATCAGGTATAAGTGATATCTTCTAAGATTTGAAAATAAAGGAAGTGAGTAATAGTTAAAGAATAAATCATGGTATAGGGAAAAGTTGATCAACATGGTAGAAAGTTCAGTCTATTTGAGAGAGATGTTTGGGTTTTGAAATTTAAAGAACCAAGTGAGAGAGAGGAAGGTGAAGTAGTTACACAATGCAGAAAGCCAAGGTGGATTTACCAGTATAGAGAAGGAAAAGCTTTTCTCTACTTATGAGTTCTTTTTGCTGGTCTCTTAATTAAATTGACATAAAACAGATTAAGAGGAGAAAAGGAAATTTAATTTCATTTGAATGAGATCTCCTTGAAGACATGAGAGGCTCAAAGACAGTCGGGCAGTGAGGAAGACAATTCGTAGGAAGATGGGAAGAGCAAATGTTTGGTAAACATACGTTCGCCATGTCATGCAGAGACTGTGGGACCCAGAGAGGAATTTGAGCAAGCAGGCCCTGCCTCGCTCCCCCCAGCTTGCCACACCGAGCCCTTGTTCTTTGTAGTTGTATCTGCTGACAGCTCTCTTGCTGGGCCCTCTAAATTCTTAGAGTCATTGGAGAGGGGAAGTAAAATCTCTTTCCGAGCCCTTGATGTCTTCAGTGCAAAATAATTCATGCACCAAAATGGCACATTTTGGGAAAGGACATTCTGGACCCCTTCATGCCATGCAGTTTGCGGAAATAGACAATGACCAGTGAAGTTGGAGATAGGCTCAAATAGGAGGGTACATTCAGGAATGTATCAGATTAACCCAGTTGGTAGAGTCAGAAAAATTAGCCTTTAAATTTCAAAGCCATCATTTGATATGTGTTCTAGTTCAGCTTTCTTTATTCATGGATTCTGTATTTGCAAATATACCTACTCACTAAAACTTCTTTGTAACCCCCAAAGCAACACTTTTGGCATGTTCACTGTTGCCTAACATGCACACAAAAGCATGAGTTACTGGATCCCGACGTTCCCAGTGACACTAACTTCTTGTTTCAGTCTTACGCGGTGAACGAGTCTCCTTTTTGCAGTCTATTTTGTGGCATGTTTTCTACATTTTTTTGTGCAATTCATTCGTGATCTTACTGTGTGGAATGGCCCCGTTGAAATGGCCCCAAATGTAGTACTAAAGTCTAGTAATTTCGCGTTCAAGAAGGCTGTGCTATACCTTATAAAGAATGTTAGAATAAGAGTATGTTAGCTACAAGCATCATTCAGGCATGAGTTCTAGTGAGTTCAGTGTTAGTAAAGCAACAGTGTGTATTTAATTCAACAGAAGCAGGCATGCAATGAAATATTTTTTGATCAGTTGATAGAAATATGACCAGATAATCACAGAGACCTAATATATATAGTATTTCTCCTAGAAATGGTGGTTCAGTATTTGCTAATCCAGTGTTTACAGTGACTATTTAGAACATAACTACTGTGAATGACAAGAATTAATTTTACTTTTAAATAGTCTGTATTTAAATGGATTATTTACCTGGAATATTAATAGTCTTTTAAAATATTTCTCAGTTCTGTTTTATTGTGCCTTAATATTTTTTTGACCAGGGGGCATAGTATTTGATAAAACATTTTTCATAAGTTTCTATACTGAAGCAAAGAAAATGTATTTTATCTTTTCACAAAAACCCAAACTAATTATTTGGAAGAGACTTCATAATAATTGATTCAATTGTATGGATATTTCAGGTGATAAGCATTAAAAATGATTTTTGTGTTGGGGCACCTGGTGGCTCAGTTAAGCATGTGATTCTTGATTTAGGCTCAGATCACGATCGCAGGATCATGGGAAGAGACCTGCTTTGAGCTCTGTGCTCGGTGGGAAGTCTGCTTCTCTCCCTCTCCCTCTGCCGCTCCCCCTGCTTACACTCTCTTTTTCTCTAAAGTAAATAAATCTTTAAGAAAATGATTTGTGTGTTAAAACGAATTTTTTAAAAAAAGTTCTAAATACTATTATCAACGTTTATGCTATAAATAATAGCTTTGGTATGCATCAGTATGGCATATATTGATACGTGTGTTTTCTCCATATGAATTTGTATCTCTAAGTAAAAATTCATTTATAAAGTTTGGTCAATAGTGTGAACAATTCCTTGACGTTTTCTAAACCTTCTGTTTTATTGGTTCAACTATTTTTTCCTACAAGCATTTTTACAATAATGTTACTATTTATATTATCAGCGAGGAAACCTGCTAGAGAAATGAAAAGTACTTCAGGGCAGTAAGCTTTAAATGTTTTTGGTGGGAAGTATGGAATAAAAATGTTTGAGGACAATCTTCTTTTTTAAAAATTTAGTTAAGTTTTGCTTAGTTAACAGAGTATTAGTTTTTAGGTAGAATTTAGTGATTTGAGGAAGACCTAGACATGGCCAACAAGCACATGAGAAAATGGTCCGCATCACTGGCCACCAAGGAAATACAAATCAAAACCACAATGAGATCCCACCTCACACCAGTGAGAATGGGGAAAACTCACAATGCAGGAAACCACAAATGTTGGAGAGGATGTGGAGAGAGGGGAACCCTCCTGCACTGTTGGTGGGAATGTGACCTGGTGCAGCCACTCTGGAAAAGTGTGTGGAGGTTCCTCAAAGAGTTAAAAATAGACCTGCCCTCCGACCCAGCAATTGCACTGCTGGGGATTTACCCCAAAGATGCAGATGCAGTGAAACGCCAGGACACCTGCACCCCGAAGTTTCTAGCAGCAATGTCCACAATAGCCACACTGTGGAAGGAGCCTCGGGGTCCATCGACAGATGATGGATCAAGAAGCTGTGGTCTCTGGAATATTCCTCAGCCATTAGAAACGACAAATACCCACCATTTGCTTAGACATGGATGGAACTGGAGGGTATTATGCTGAGTGAAATAAGTCAATTGGAGAAGGACAAACATTACATGGTCTCACTCATTTGGGGAATATAAAAAATAGTGAAAGGGAATAAAGGGAAAGGAGAGAAAATGAGTGGGAAATATCAGTGAGGGAGACAGACCATGAGAGACTCCTAATTCTGGGAGATGAACAGGGGTAGTGGAAGGGGAGGTGGAAGGGGGGTGGGGGTACTGGGTGACGGGCACTGAGGGGGGCACTTGATGGGATGAACACTGGGTGTTATGCTATATGTTGGCAAAATGAACTCCAATAAAAAATAATTAAATTTAAAAAATGGCCAAAGGGGAAAAAAAAAGAATTTAGTGATTTGTCACTTAAATACAACACCCAGTGCTCATCACAAGTGCCCTTTTTAATACCATCACCCATCCAGCCAATCCCTGACTTACCTCCCTCCTATGGTTTGTTTCCCTCTTTCTTTTCTTCCTCTCTAGTTGTATGTTCCTATGTTTTTCTTTTTTAAAACCTGTTTTCATTCTGAGAATGAGATCATATGGTATTGTCTTCTCTGACTGACTTATTTCACTTAGCATAATAAACTCTAGTTCCATCCATGTCATTGCAAATGGCAAAATTTCATTCTTTTTGATGGCTGAGTAATACCCCATTGTATGTATATACACCACATTTTCTTTACTCATTCATCGTTTGATGGGCATTTGGTCTCTCTGCATAGTTTGGCTATTGTTGATAATGCTGCTATAAGTGTCCCATTGCGTGTATCCCATCAGATCTGTATTTTTGTATCCTCTGGGTAAATACCTAGTAGTGCAATTGCTGGATCATAGAGTAGTTCTATTTTCAACTTTTTGATGAACTTCCATACTGTTTTCCAGGCTGCACCAGTTTGCTTTTCCCCCAATAGTGTAAGAGGGTTCCCCTTTCTCTGCATCCTTGCCAACACCTGTTGTTCCTTGTGTTATTAAGTTTAGGTATCTGACAGGTATGAGGTGGTATCTCATTGGGGTTTTAATTTGTATTTCCCTGATGGGTGACACTGAGCATCTTTTCATGCCTCTGTTAGACATCTGGATGTTTCCTTTGGAAAAGTACCTATTCATGTCTTCTGTCCATTTCTTGACTGGGTTCTTTGTTTTTTGGGTAGCTGAGTTTGATAAGTTCTTTATAGGTTTTGGATACTAGCACTTTATCAGATATCATTTTCAAGTATCTTCTCCCACTCTGTAGGCTACCTTTTAGTTTTGTTGATTATTTCCTTCCTCGTGCAGAAGCTTTTTATTTTGATGAAGTTCCAGTAGTTAATTTTTGCCTTTGTTTTCCTTGCCTTTAGAGACATATCTAGAAAGAACTTGCTATGGCCGAGATCAGAGAACTTACTACCTGTGTTCTCTTCTAAGATTTTGATGATTTCCTGTCTCACACTAGGTCTTTCATCCATTTTGAATTAATTCTTGTGTATGGTGTGAGAAAGTTGTCCAGTTTCATTCTTCTGCATGCTGCTGTCCTGTTTTCCCAAGACCATTTGTTGAAGAGACTGTCTTTTTTCCATTGGATATGCTTTCCCTGCTTTGTTAAAGATTAGTTGACCATATAGTTCTGTGTCCATTTTGGGGAAGCCAGTAAAATTGGGAGTAATTTGGTGTGCAATATATATAACTAATAAATTGTTTATTATTATTACTTTGGATTAAGTATTTAAATGTATTTTTGCTTGTATTGCTCACTGAGGTTTTTGAGGAGTAATTGAAAGTAGCTTTGGGGGTGCCTGGGTGGTTCAGCCAGTTAAGCCTGCAACTGCTGGTTTTGGTTCAGGTTGTGATCTCAGGGTTGTTGGTTTGAGCTCTGCATTGGGCTCCATGCTCAGTGTGGAGTCTCCTTAAGTTTCTCTCACTATCTGCCTCTGCCCTTCCCCCTGCATGTATGTGCACACATGCACATGTACTCTCTTACTCTCTCTCTCTCTCAAACCTTTAAAAAGAGAAGAAAGTAGCTTTGTACAGGTTGGGGATGGTCTAGATGGGTGATGGGTATTAAGAGGGTAGTTATGATGAGCACTGGGTATTGTATGTAAGTGATGAATCACTGAATTCTACTCTTAAAACCAATATTGCACTGTATGTTAACTAATTAGAATTTAAATTAAAAAATTGAAAATAGAAAAAGCTTTGTACTGAAACTCTAGAATATTTGGAGTATCAGGAAGATCCTAATCCTAAAGAGGATTACTTTCTACAATAAATACAAAAAATAGCATGTTAACAATAGAATAGAAAAGATAGAACACAAGATAGAACACAAGCTTTTCCCTGTTTAAATATGTAAAAGATGTAAATACATTAGTACATAAAATAGAACAGAAAAAATAGAATACTGCTTATTTACTGTAAAAGGCCAGGATGTGAAAAGTGAAAGAAGAAGGAAAAAAGAATTAAAAAAAAAAAAAAAAAAGATTCTGCATCCAGCCATGGAGCCCAACGTAAGGCTTGACCTCACAACTCTGAGATCAACACCTGAGCTGAGATTGAGAGTTGATGCTTAACCAACTGAGCCCCCGGGAACCCCTAAGAATGAATTCATTTTTTAATGTCAGTTACTACATATAACTAGGTTTCTTGTAGTTTCTTTCTAGTTTCATGTAGCTTTGGTGGAGAAAGAAGAGCAGCAAAGAAATTAAGCTAGAACTTAAGAAGTAAACTACAACTTTTATCAAGACGTTCTAGATCTCAGCATTTATGACAAAAGGAGCAAAACACTAGGACTAAGTTTTAGGTCAGGCTCAAGAATTTTCCTGAAGTATAAATATAGTTGTTATGTATCTAATACGTTACAACTAGTATGAGCTAATGTGAATATGAACTGATAAAATTCAATGTTCTAAAAAGTGAGTTGATGCTCTTGTATGTTTTTGTTCTGTAGCACCATCTAAGATTTGGAATTTGAGATATGGGGAAATGGGGATTATGTCCGTGGTTTTGTATGTCAGGAAGACAGGAACTAAGCTGGATATAACGAAGAATACATTCTTGGAAAGTTTGCATTGGACACACATGAGGGGAGAGTGAATTAAGAGAGAAAGAAGTCTGGGGGGAGGGCAGTTTTAAGGAATGTCTTATGGAAGGTATGTGAGAAGAAAGAGGTGTGTGAAGGAAGAGAAATTAGAGCAAACTGGAGCAGGAAAAACAGAGAATAGAGTGCTGCAAAGACATGGATACCTCAACTTGATTTAAGATACAGTGAAACTTACGTTGGTGTAAAACCACGTTTTTCCTCTTAATCAGGTCCCAGCGAAGACTGTCACACTGTCTACCTCACTAAACCTGCTGAGTAGAAATTTGGTTGCTAAGGTAAAGAAGGATTCTGGTAAGGGTGGTTTAAGTGGAAACCTTTCCCATTTTATCTGATGTTAAATATCTTTTTAAAAAATTCTGTATCTGTCTTTGATTCAACATCCTATGGAGCCTAGAAATCACATCATTTTCATTGTATATTTCTGTGGATTTAAGAGATTAAGGAGAATTAGTTCTAATACCAGGGCATATCTCGAAAAAGCTTATTTCAAATAAATCCATTGTAAAATTTCATCATCTTTATCTTTGAATGTTCCCCTTAGAAGTGTATGAAAGTAATGCATTTTGTCAAGGGAAAAAGGACACGTAGGCTGAAACCCCGTACTGGTCATTTATCATGACTACCATAGAGGTGTCAATAAAATAATTTTACTGACTAAAGCAAGGTAATGAATTAAAGATTTGTATTATTTTTATGATCATCTCTTGTTCATTTCACTTAAAGTTTCTGGCAAAATTAATTACAGAAAAGATACATATGAATATATTATGGTTTTGAAGGCATGCACCATAAATAGCTCTTGTATAGTTTATTCAGCATGTGCATACATTATAAGACTTTAGAAAAAGGTGTTGGAAGCCTATCAGATGAAATGTATTTTCTGTTGTTTATCAAGATATCAATAACTCTAGCTTTTCAAACCATTCAGTAGTATCCAGAAGTTAATTGTTATCTTTCATAGTAATTTTAGATAGGAGACAACTCCGGTGTGAGTTTCCCATGGGTGCTCTCTGCTTCATCTTTATTTTTTATTTTTTTGATTCATCGTAATAGAACTCAATTGATAGAGGCATTCCAGAAGTAAATATTTAAGGTGGTAAAGCATAAATTCTCATTTAAAAAATATTTCAGAAATGATTTGCCTTCTGATTTGAATTTCAATTCACAAAATCTATGTGGCAACTACATTATAAGAAAACATAGCTTTCTTGTAAATTAAGATATTTATAAAATGGCTTTTTAGAGATAACATTTACATTTTATGATTCTGGTTTCTTTTTCTGATGGTGATGATAGTATTGGTGAATCCTTCCTTAGGTTTCAACAAATTATTTATAGGATTCAATTTCCAAATATATAAAATAAAGGAGACATTTATTTTTCCACAGACTGATCAGCACAGTAATATCTCAAGATCTGCTCTACTTGGCTGGGCAAGTTGTAGAGACAGAGACTGCGAGGAGTCTACTCAAGGCCTGGTTTTTAAGGGCATGGGCACCATCCATAGGTATTAGTCTTGTTCTATCATTGGCCCCGAATCCTTCAATCCAGGATAGTGGTGTGTTATCAGAGGCAAGCAGAGCCAGGCCCTGCTGAGTGCAAGGTGGGAATGAATAGAAGAATCAGGCAGGCAGCCATGCAGACAGATTTTGGTCTGTAAGTGGTGACTGAGGAAAGTTCTGGGGATTTGGGTGGGATAATGAGTAAAATGTCAGGCCCCGAGAGATTATGTCATTGCTCACATTAATAAGACAACAATTCAGAAACAAATGAGCAAGCTTGGGATCGGGTTATCAGTACCCTCTGAATAGTCCGGATGTCACCTTAGAAACAAGCAGAAATGAGCAGTCATGACTGCTGCATCCCAGACTAAGAGCTAGAGAGCAGACTTGCAGATCTCTTCTATTCACGTATTTAACAAACACAAGGATGCTATTAAGTACCAAATACTGTGTTAATGATTCTGACTCCAAGAATGATTCTGAGTCCAAGAATGCTGTGTTATAGATGCTTAAAAACTTCTGTATAATGTCAGCATTATTTCTAAAGCAGAGCTGAACCTATGACTAGGGTTCAGGGAGAATTTTTGTGGAGGTAGGAGATGAGAAGGACTTGACAAAGGTAGTTACTCTCAGTGCTGAATCTCATCTTAACTGTGCAAGAAGTTGTATAAACTGGGCCATAATACATCATAAGTGGATGTGTTTTTGTGTACGTGCATGCATGTTGTGTAACTATTGCATTTCGCACTGACACTGAAGATACAGCTAGAATTGTATATACGTAAGATTTCTCAAATTTTAATACTCCTTGACCAACCAAGCATAGGATGAATTATTTTATTGCCACAATTGAATCTAACATATTAAAAGACATTTTTATTATGATATAATTCAAGGGTTTTTGTTTGTTTGTTTTGTTTTGTTTTTAAGGCCAGGGTTTTTTTTATTCAGTATATTGAGATCTTGTTCATGGGTGAAAAGAATAACCACATATTAAATACAGTATTGTCAAAGAATCTATAAAACAGTTGAATGGCTGCCTATAGGCCAAGGGTGAGTTTGTGGTGTAGGAATAGTATTTCTAATCTTCAGGATATGAGAGACAGGAATTTGTATTTTTTTTTGATTATCAGTTGTCATTAATTGACATAAATATTTCTGTGCCTGATGCCTGTCACATATACTTCTTTGTCATCATATAATCCCTTGTCATCGTGAGACATTACATGAACCCGTGACTTCATAGACTCCCTTGTCAACGTGCGCACGCGTGTGTGTGTATGATAAGTCTTCATAAACACAAAGACACAGGTAGATTCACCTGTAGTTCCAGGAATAATATTTAAGCACTGTGAGAAATTTGTGGTGCTTTGCAGCAAAGATTATAAATGTAGTATAATATCTCTATATATTAACCTTCAAAAACTAGCAATCATTTTTGTTCAGCAGTCAAGTGAAGACAGTGATTAGAGCCAAAAGATGATGAATGAAAATGATATGGCTTGATTAAAATTAGGTTTTACTAAAATTAGTACTGACTTTGTTCTTTGTGAACTAATCAAGCTTGTCATGTAAGTTGTTGCCTTTTTTTTTTTTTTTTTTAGAATAGATTCTATGTAATTGAAATAATATGGTGATTTAATTCCAAAAATTTCACACTGGTCAGTCATCCTATTATACATTTTATAATACCATTACATGAGTTAACTCAAGATACTTACTGATGATATGACTAGGGGTCATTTAATCATTTTTATTATAATTATAGCATTAAAGCATATATAAGTTGTCCATAATCAGTCATAAGAACCTGGAAGTAGAGTTGGTTATAGAGTTAAGAACTTATTCTCCTGTTGAAATACATTACTCTCACTTACCTTTATAAGTCTGACCTGTACCATTACAGGTTCAGGGAAAAGAGTACAGAAGAGAATGCATTCCGTTAGTAATTTAATGTTCGGTATTCATGTGTAATTTGGGCCGAGAGTTAGGAGCAAAAGACAGGAAATTTGGTCTACAGCCGCGAATTTTGATCCTTAGCATTTAGTCCCCCACTGCACATCATCAGAATGCCTACACACATTAATAACTCTTTCATTCTGTTCTCCTGCTTAGGATTGTGTGCGTCAAGCATGTCAGGGTGTCCTGTTCATATGTCCCTGCTAGACTTAAAATATGACATATTAACTGTTTCAAAGTTTGAAGGATTTACATGTTAGATTTGCTCTTTTTTGATCCAGATTGCAGGAGTGCGTTCAAGGGGAAAGGGAGATTCTAACCTATTAAGAATCTAATAATTGGAGTTTCTAAATTTTAGCAGGCTTTAAAGAAATCAATTCTTCATCAATGGAATTATGGAAGAAATAATTATATTATAATATGTGAGGAGTACTATAGAAGAAAATTTCTGTTGCGATGTGATTGGGTGACCTGTACTTTTATCTTACCTCAAAACTGTATTATTATTACTTTAAAAAAAATCTCTTATACTTTTTCTTTCTTTATCAAAGTAATGTAGACTCAACAGTAGAGAGAGAATTTGGACAAGGTGAAGAAAATGCATCATTTCTTTTTGCTCCTCACCTTAAGTCTCAGACTTTTTATTTAGATTTTTTTAGTCTCAGACTTTTATATCCATCCACATCTTGTTCACTAAGCTAGGATTTACTACTTTTACGGAGGAACTAGAATTCCTTACGCATTTATATTCTATTTTTATATATGTATTGTTCTCAGATTTCGAGGCAGCAGTGCTTTCAGGGATAGGATTGTTCTGATATTCCAGGGATTCTAAAATTTTAGTACGATGTTTGTTTGAATTAATACTTCATTCTTGTTTCACCAATCTGTACATTGAGCAATAAAAATAAATGCCCATTTAAACTCTTTACCGAAAGTAGTAACGGTAGCACATATTAATTATTTATTGCTGCATAACAAATTACTCCCAAATTCAGCATCTCAAAACAATTTAAGAGTGGCTTAAGTAGGTGATTCTTGCAAGAGTATCTAATGATATTGTAGTCAAGATAACCAGTCTGGGCTACAACCAGTGGGAGGCTGAATGGGGCTGGAGGTTCCACTTTCAAGAAGGATCACTCACATGACTGTTGACCCAAAGGTTCAGTTCCTGACTGTTGACTCAAAGGCTCAATTCCTCATTGGCTGTTGGCCAATGAATACTAGAATACTAGAAATGTCCTGAGGCAAGAATAAAATTCCCTAAACTGGAATATTAATTTCTTTGAATGCTAGTGGGTAACGTTAGAGAGTGCTTTGGGTGCAAGTAAACTTAGAAACTCAACAACCAAACAAATTTATCAAATTAAAAGCATTTTTTTGCCAGAATTTTCAGAGCTTTTAATTTTTTTTTTAAGATTTTACTTATTTATTTGAGAGAAAATGAGCCTGAGCGGGATTGGCGGGATTGATGTGATGAGGGGGTTCTACCCCAGGACCCTGAGATCTCAACCTGAGCCAGACGCTTAACCAGCTGAGCCACCCAGGTGCCCCTGGAGCTTCTAATTTTTTTAATGTGAGTCACTATTCTCTAAGAGGAGACTATAATATGTATGTTATATGTCACTAAGTATGTTCCCAATATATATTTTACCAAGCAACACTTTATTTAAAGAGTGGTATCACTATTTCATGAAACACACTGGTAGGCTATCTCCAGAGGGATTTGACTGCTAAGGAATTTGAACTCTGTGTGGCGGCATGAAAATCACTCCTGAGAGCATTTCCATTCACATTTACAATGAATAGTGAAATTTTTTATGCATGAATCTTCTCAGAACATTAGGCCTAGCTCACATAAATATCTGTTGGCTGAAGAATGAACTCAACAATATTTTTCATCTGCTCTTCCAATAAGTTTATATTATTGCACGCACCTTTCTGTTGCCTTTTGAAGAAATGCTCGAGTCCTCAAATGTTGCTAGGAACAGCCAGAGTTGTTACCATATATATGTGTTTGCATAATAGCTCCCAGCTTCTCCCTTCATATTCTGGCTAAATCAGAATGAAACAATAAAATCATATTTCCTCCCTATAGGTTTACTGTTTTTGTTTTGCATTTCTAATACTTCATTATTGTTTCAATTCCACAATGTTCCCAATGAGGTCTTTCCTCAAATTTCTCCACCTCCTTTCATATTCCTCCTGTATAAACTGATAAGTAGTTCATGCCCTCTATCAAATACTGCCCGTAAGGTAGCGTAACACATGTCATCAACCCTGAGCATCATCATTTGTAAAATCTACAATCTAACCTTACTGTTTTTGATTAGTCACACATATGTTATAAATGATTTCTCCCTCTCTCCTTCCTTCCTCTACCTTTTCCTCCCTCCCTCCCTCTCTCTCTCCATTTTTAACTATTTGGCAAATGGTATAAATGGTACCTGTGAAAAGCTGAGTGATGGGGATCACCATGTCTGCATGTGCTAACAGGGCTTATTTCTTTAACACAAGCTCCTTTTTCTTTAACACATTATTTTACTTACAATTTAGTCTGTCTACCTTCTTAATACACATAAATCATATATTTCTTTAACATACCTGGAGAGCCACCTTTTTTTAATGATGTCCTCCTTTTTTTAAAAGAAGATTATATTTATTTGTTTGAGAGAGAGAGAGCCTGGGGAGGGGCAGAGAGAGAGGGAGAAAGGGTCTCAAGCCGACTCTTCACTGAGCATGGAGCCTGATACAGGGTCTGTCTCTATTCTGATACAGATCTCAAGACCAAGACCTTGATCTGAGCCAAAACCAAGAATCAGCTGTTTAACTGACTGTGCCACTCAGGACACTCTGCCCCTTTTAGGACATCTTTCTGCAATATTTCCCATAAATTAACTTCCTCATACACATAAAGCATATAGAACTAAACTAAATGAACAGGAAGGCAGGAGAAAATAAAAAGACACATGTTGATTCAAAATCTGAAATGCTAAAAATATCAACTGCTATTCTAAAGAAAAGTGTTGACAGGTGGTATTCAAATACATACATATATTTTTTTTTTACTAAAATGACAAAACAGCTCACATTTACCTTCTATAGAGAGTATAATAATAAAGTGTACCTGCCTAACAGATTGAATTAATTTAAAGATCACCTACATAAAATTTCAACCTTTCTAGCTTATTAAATTATAGTCAATTTCTGGAAGATGTTTGATAGCAGACACCAACTGTTATCTCCTTATCATCCTGGCCCGTCAAGGCTTTTTCATTGTTCACTGCTACCTAAACCTTGCTTTCTTCAGGTATGGGTATATGTCCCTTGCACTCAGGGAACGTGATTCAGAGAATTATCACAATTTATCAAAAATAATCCTGATAAACTCATTTTCCTGAGCGCATGATTGGTCTGGGAATGGACATATTACCCGGTTTTGACCAATAGAATGTGAACGATCTACTGGATAGCATAGCCACTTACCCCTTCCCCTTTCTTTTTGGAACACAGATGTTCAAAAGTGTAGCAGCAACTGTTTTGTGACTTTGAGGTAATATGCAAGAGTCTAGAAGTCAACAAAGTATTGATGGAGGAAGGGAGAGAGAAATCCTGTTTTTCTGAAAGCTTCACTGAGCATCTGTAATCAACCCTGGGTTTCTGTCTCTAAATGTCTATTTGAGAAAAATAAATCATCATTTGCTTAATTCACTGTAGGCAGGTTGGTTGTTTTTTCAACTAAAATAATATCTATTAGATGAAAATTTGATGCCGTATATTTATTTTTACTTAATTATGGTTTACACGAATTAAGTTACTTTTTGAAAACTAAGTTAATGCTGTGTTTTCATGAATTTTATTTTCTACTCTTCCCTGAGATATCAGTTGTTCTCTCTGATATTTAGTTCTCCCATAATCACTATCACAGTTTCATGCATTTTGCCCCAGTTATAATATAATTTGTATAATTCCTTATCTAGTATCTTTTTTATTCATTAGATATTTGCTATCTTAGATGTGTTGAACATTAGAGCACAAGATATCCCATAATGTTGATTATGAAATCAACTTAAATCTAACTTTTACATTTAACACAGTAATACAGATTTACTCCTGTGTGTCTTCAAGAATGGTTTCAGTGTGGAGGTGATGTTCTTCTTGTCAAGAATTCATCAGCAGATTCATATACTCTAAATGCCATGCACAAGATTTAATAATGTCCATTAGTGTATGTTTCAAATTATGGAGTGCATCTTTTGAAGGATAAAAACTACTTTGAAGTCTTCCAGACTCCACTAAGAAAAAGAGTAGAACAAAACAAAAATATTTTGAGAGAGCAAAGGGAAGTTACCGAAAATGCCCCTGAAACTATTTTACCCAATGATGTTCCTGCTGCTTTATTTTTGTCACAGTAGTGGGTTTCATTTCTAATAGCTTTGACTATGATCTGTAGGGATGACAAAGTGTAATTTCCAAAAAATTAGAAATGTAACCCTCATACAAGTACAAAATGTTTACTATTTTATTCAAATAATTAATTAGATAAGACAGATAAGATGGCAAACCAGGAACAGCTGGGAAACTGGGATTACTTAGTCCATTTGCAAAAGCATTAAAAAGTGTCAGAAGAAGGTTGCTTAGGTTACACACACTCAAAGGTGGTCATCGTGACTTCCAAGGCAATAAAACCATCTTTTCTACTGGATACAAATCTGAGTTAACATATAGTTTCACAACATCTTTAATTAACTATAATTAAATAGACATGGCAAAGTCAAACAGGTACATTCTCCTGGAGATTTAAGTAATCCTTGAGTCGTTTGCTTAACTATGTACTGGTGTAACATTAAGAGAGCATATTGACCACCAGTTTTTTTTTTTTTTTAGTCGTTTTTCTGAGTTTTAATTAAATTTTAAGAAGTTAATCAGAGATACTCTACAGTTCACAATTTTTAAAAATGTTCAGAGGTACTGAATTTTTAAATAGCTCCCTTTGAGTTTTGATAATTCTTGCTTCCTAAATCATTTTAGTGTTATGAAGGCATAACCCATATACTACCTCCTACCTTGTGTTAACATTTCATCTGTGAGACTGAATTGAAATATTGTGCTATAATATATCTCTCTGAAATTCATAAAATGAGACTGGGTCAATGTATATATGAAATACAGTGGAATGTAAAGTTTTGTATTCTAATTGATTCTTCATTATAGAGATAAAATTGATGCCTGTTCTCTATATCATATATTACCATATTGCTTCAAAGAAAATTTGAAGATCATTCATTTTAGACTAGAGATTAAAAAGAAAGAACCTGAACTTCAAAACTGATTTCCAAAATGGGGTAAAAGCAACTGGTGTGGGAAGACAGATCTCGTTTTATTAATGGATTGCTTGTTTTTTGAGCCATCTTATTCTTTAGCTACTAATTGTGATAACTATAGGACTAAATATTCAATTTTAATAGTATTCTATATGATTAATAATAAAAATATGCTTCACATCTTTATAATTCTCCTCATTGGAGGCACAGTTGAGACATCCCTAGGAACACTCACGTAAGGGTTTCTTTACAAAAATGCAAGTCTCATGTGAAACAAAACTAAGATTATACTTCTCAAGAGGGAACTTAAGAGTAGAACATTAGGGATAAAGTAATATCTGTCATAACCCAAAGACTAATGTCTGGATATCCTAAGAATTCTAGTCTTTTGGATACCTTCTACATTGATAGCTAAGTAAAATGGCTCATGCCTAATTTTCTAGCAAGGATTCTGTGTAGGCTGGTCATCTTTGCACCTCCTTTTCCTAACCCCATTTCCAGCTCACAGTTGCACCTCCTGTGGCTCCTGTCCTTTCACCCCATTTCCCTTTATTCTCCATGCTCATTTAATGCAAACCTGTGAACTTGAAAGACTTCCGAAAGTTTGAGAGTGAGATAGAGAGATGACAACATAGAAAAGAATAAAAATACCACCTAAATTTGATTACTTAATACTGCAGTTCTCAGGCTCTGATGGTCCTTTCTCATTACAGAAAAGTCATTTCTTTTCTTTTTTTTTTTTTTTTAAGATTTATTTATTCATTAGATAGAGTGAGAGAGAGAACAGGAGGGAGGGGGAAAGAGAATCTGAAGCAGACTCCACACTGAGTGTTGATCCTGACATAGGGCTCAGTCCACAACTGCAAGATCATGATCTGAGCCAAAGCCAAGAGGTGAATGCTTAACTGAGTGAGCCTCCCAGGTGCCCAGAAGAGTAACTCCTTAATGGCTATTTCCAGTAAGGTCTCTTCTTCATTATTTCTAGATATTTCACTATTGTTCTAGTCTCATTTGAATGTCAAGTATTTATTTCCCTCTGTATAATTTTATTTGCTTTATTATTGGGGGAAATTTAGCACATTATCTAAACATTTTTCATAAAGGCTTTGATTATCCATTGAGCCTGGCCTATTTCAATTAAAAAATATTCTTAAAACGTATTTTTAAAGAAAAGGCTTGAGACTTTTATGATGAAAATACTTTCCCTCCCCTAGATAGCAGAAGTTAGACTGTCTTTTTTTGAAAAGGGTCAAGTTTATTTTCCTCTTCCAGTTATTAACGTATACCTCCACTAAAAACCTTCTTCACACGTGAGCCCTGCTTTCACATGGTTTTCTCATGGAATAAGATACCTGGGGGGGCATAGATAATCCCTTCACTCTGGGAGAGTCACCGGGGTGAGGGCCTTTCCTCAGCTTGCTCTGGGAAGTTTTTTCATCGTTTATGTGGAAAGATAGGAATACTGATGTGTGGGGAGCACCTTTCACATTGCAATTTGGCTTCCTGGGGATGTACGTGTACTGGAGCTCATGAGTCTGCTCTTCCCCTTTGTGTTGTAACTATTTTAATAAGCCTTATAAATGTCTGAACAGGACGTACTCCTGAGACAAACGTAGGACACCAGTGCTGGCATCTGGCACAGTCTTTATCACCAAAGGTGTCATTAGTCATTTCCTGGCAAGAACTATTTTTACTTACTTGATTGTAATTATTTGAAAATGACTGGTTTTGGGCACCTGGGTGGCTCAGTCAGTTAAGCATCTACATTGGGCTCAGATCATGATCCCAGGGCCCCGGGATTGAGCCCCACATCCAGCTTGCAGCTTAAAGGGGGGCCTATTTCCTTCTACCTCCACCTGCTGCACCCCTGCTTATGCTCTCTGTCAAATAAATAAATGAATAAATAAAATCTTTAAAAAGCGAAATAAAAATGACTCTTTTTTTTCAGAAAAAAAATGTTTTCCCTTTGTAATAGGTTATCTTCTATCCTTAGTAATACTAGTTGGCACTTTTCCCGAAGCTTATATAGAGCTTTTAGCCTTTGATAGAGAGATGAATGAATGGTAAATGAATACACGGAGTATTTTTTTGTTTTGTTTTGTTTTATTTTGTTTAACAAATGTCTTAAAACTTTTACCTTTAGTCTTATTGTATTCCAGGCTAAATCAATTAAAGCTTACATCAGTATCCCAGCTAGTAGAATGTAGGCAAATGATACTTGTCCCAAAATTGTTTGGGGAAGTTATCTGTTGTATTTGAATGAGGTTATCCAGAAAAACCTGGCTAACTACAACTGAGTTGTAATTTAGTACTAATATTTAGTCTGAAGTAGTGGAATTTTATTCAGCGGTAGAAGAGAATCATCGGCAAGCTATTGAAACATTGACAAATTTTTGTAATCTCTGATAAATGAGAGTGATAATGCGCTTGCTCTAAGGTTTCCATTTATTTCTAGTAGTTCTAATCCTGCATTTGTATCCAACCTATATTTATTTTCATGCTATTGATTAAGGTGTAAACATTCTATTTCTGGAACATTTATGAAAATAAATTTGGTAACTTGTAATTACATATATTTTAAAAATTAACAAAATTAATATTCTTGGATTCCAATAATTAATAATATTTGTAGATCACCGAGAAAGACGGAAGTATTATCACTTAAAAAATATTATCATCTTTTTAAAGGCAGAAATTTTCCCTACCGCAGCAGAGACCTTTATAAGAGCCTTGCTTTCACATGGTTTTTTTCATGGAATGAGATACCGGTAGGACATAGATAATCCCTTTATTTTTCAAACCGGTAAAAAAACTTAAGAGTATAAGGTCTGTATTTTATAATGAAGCTCAGGATAATTAAAATTTAAATATTTTTCTTCATCAGTAATTAATCTAATCCAAGAAATGACTTCACTTTATTAATAGAAAAATTAACTAAACTTGATCATTTCTTTGTTAGTAATTGGGTTCCAGCTAATTAAATTTTCACATAATTATTTTTCAATCTGCCACCATGTCTTGTAAAGCATATTTTTTTCTTCTTTTTCCTTATTAGCATCACATACCCTTTCACCTTAAATTGGGAGATTTAATGAAATACTAATGAGACTTTCAGATTCAAAAGAATATTAAACAATGTTATTTTCCAAGGCATTTAGAATAAAGAGCTGTAATTGCACATCATTTTTTCTTTGGCTACCTGACAATTTCTCCTAAAAGACATTTTTATTTCCAAACAAATCAACTTACAGTGTTAATACTTATGGTGTTTTCTTTGATAAAGGTCAAGGGAGAAAATGGCTAAGCCACAAAGGGAAATACTTTCATGTATTCAAATGTCGGCATAATTACAAACACATTTTTTTTCATAAGGACTTTCAATGCGGTTTAGGTTTATTCTGTCCTTGGGAAACATTTCCTGTGTTGCTGACCCCATGCAAAATTGAGTCCTAAGTATTCTCATTAATTATATAGGCCTTAGATGAGAACCAAGTTAGTTTTATTTATTTATTTTTGCTGTATATTCTTTGATCACTTCTAATTATATTGCAGCAGTTTTATTGCATGATTTTTTATGGAATAGGAAGATAGTTCAGAATTTTCTCCAGCATGGCTGAGTGAAAATTGTTTTTACTGCTGTCACTTTAGAACATTACATTTCAACTTTATAACTTATTACTGGTAATACTGTACAATTCTATGGGACTGCTATCAGTTTTCTTGATTTATTTTAATGTTCTTTTTTAAAAATTTTATTTATTTATTCATGAGAGACACACAGAGAGAGGCAGAGATACAGGCAGAGGGAGAGGCAGGCTCCCTGCAAGGAGTCGGATGTGGGACTCTGATCCCAGGACCCTGAGATCATGACCTGGGCCAAAGGCAGGCGCTCAACCACTAAGCCACCCGGTCGTCCCTTTTTATTTTGATGTTCTGGTATTCCTGCTTAGCCTCATCTCTTTCTTCTCAAATCCTTTAAATTTTAGATTCTCTCTCAATGTCACTTCATTAGTTCTTTAAGTTTTTGACCAGGTATAGCACAATCAAACTATGTCAAGAGTCAGATCGGTAATGGGAAAATATGGTAAGGAATTCAGACAAGAGGAATTGGTGGGGATGGTGGTGAATCAGAGTGTATGCCTTATCTAAAAGGCCTTAAGGTTTTGTTGTTGTTGTTTTAAGATTTTGTTATTTATTTATTTATTTATTTATTTATTTATTTATTTTCGAGAGAGAGAGAGAGAGAGAGAGAGTGCAAGTGTTGGGGACCAGCAGAGGGAGAGGAGCTTCACATGGGGGTTGATCTCACAACTGTGAGATCATGACCTGAGTGGAAATCAAGAGTCAGAACCTTAGCAGACTGAGCCATCTACGTGTCCCTAAAAGGCATTTAAAGTGTTGAAAATATACTAAAACTTTCTGCTTACCAGAGGAAAACAGATGCTTGGCTAGAAGTTGCCCAACAATCTACCAAATTGTGACATGTCTTCTAAACTGAGAAAGAATCTGAAGATCAGAATTTTAAGCACCTCAACTACTGACAATACTGTGGTCGAGCTACCAGTGGGATCAGGATGAGTCCTTTACACACTCTTTGATCTGAGCTCGGGATCACATCGTCAGATCATATTGGGCATTTGAAAACTAGAGACATTTTCTTGAGGATAATGGGGGTTCAGTGAAGTGAAATGATAGTAAACAAAGGTGTGTTTTAGAAGGAAATTTTGTTTATACGAAAAAATGGATCGTAGGCTTGCAAATACAATATGGTTTCATGTTAAAGAGATAGGAAGCTATCAGGGATTTGTGTCACAAATTGTGAATGTAGTTGCTTAAAACAACATCCGTTTATTATCTTAGAGTTCTGAGGTCAGAAATCTGACTGGCCGCCACCCAAAACTACTGCTGCAACTTCTCTTCTAATAATACCATTTCTTTCCATATTGTAGTGCCTGGATTAAGTACCTTATTTGTATTTGCTTATGTAAACATCATAAGAACACTGTGAAGTTTTCAGTGTTGTGCTCATTTTAAAGATGGGGAAGCTGAACAGCGATGGTTACTGGAATTTTTTCCATCAGCAACTGATATTTCTCCCATCGTGCTCCCTTTCCCACCTCACCTAAAAATGCAAAGGAAATAAGGAGTTTCCTAGGATGCAGGAAAAAGTCGAGCTATGGCTGGTGTGCTGAGTTATTCCTCTCCCTACTCCAGGGTATTAACGGTGTCACTTTAACATTTAGCTGAAGTAGTGCCGTCCTTTCTCCTCCCAATGACTCAGAAGTAACTTTTCATAAAAGTCCCATAATGGATCCCTCATCGTTCATGCAGGAAAATGAGAACTATTACAAATATTGCGAACAATTACAGGGGATTTCTTACAAAAGTTTTGGGACCGTTGGAGGAAGATGGAAATTGATGTATCTCTGATATTAATAATTCTTAGAAGGTTTTTTTATCCTGTTGAGATAAAAAAAAAAAAAGGAGGGAGTGGGGAAACCAGAGGCCAAGAGCAGTTCTGCGACTGGAGTCCACTGCTGCCTAAAGACTGACACTGCAGACACTTCAAAGGCCGCTCGAGTCTCAGGCCACCTGCTAGTGACAGCATGACCACAGACTCCACTGGAGGCAGAAAGAAGAAAAGTTTCTGCCTCTCACTCCTTCTTTCTAGTGTTTTGCACTCGTAGAAGCCAAACTAATCCAGCAGGAAGGAGAATCCAGAAAATGTGATTTGTGGGTTTCCCAGTACCTTGAAATAGAAAGGGCCTGGAATCGTCCAATGACTGGGATGCTGAGGACAAAGGCTATGGGACACTGGGACAGTTCGGGAAGCTGTTTGTTTCTTCTTCATACCCATCTTCCAGTCTTCTCCATCGATCCTTCATTCTTTTCCTCTGTTTTGGAGGTTTTAAGGGAAGGAGATGTCTTTTTTTTTTTTTTTTTTTTTTTTTTAAAGAAAGGGAGAGAGATTGCAAGAGCAGGGGAGGGGTGGAGGGAGAGAGGGTCTCTATCCCAGGACTCTGGGATGACCTGAACTGAAATCAAGAGCCAGATGCTTACCTGACTGAGCCACCCGGGTGCCCTGTCCATGTATTTTTGAAGAGTCCTTCCCTTGTTGAATTTCAGCGCCATCTGCATTGCTGGAGTCTTCCTGCTTCATGGTACAGTCCGGACACAATGTCTCCTTTTACCCATACTGTCCACCCCAGGCCTGTACTACCGTAGATCTTACTGTTTTTATTTTGGGAGAGAATTCTTGAGATCAGTTTGTTTTCTTAAATCTGGTCTTCCGATTGAAGTTTTGATTGCAAAAATGTTCAATTATAAAGATATTCTCTTACATGTTGTCTAGAAGCTTCATAGTTTTTGCTTTAACACGTAAATCTACAAGCCACCTCAAGTTGAATTCTGAGTACGGGATGAGATGGGTGTCAAGACTAATTTTTTTTCCATAAACACATTTCTTGTTACAGCATCATTTGTTACAAAGGCATTCTTTTCTTTTCCCTGTATATTCAGCCAGATATTTTAAATATTCCATTTTTTCCTTTTGAAAGTCTTTTAGGTGTATTTATCTTTATTTTTATGCTTGCAGTAATTTAAGAAGCACTTACAAAAATGTCTGCTTTTGTTTGTGTTTGCTAACCATGGAAAATTAAATAGTGTTCAAAGCATGCCAGTAAGAACAGTATCTTTGTTTCCGAATAAGAACAACCTTACACTTGTAAATTTATTTCAGAAGAGCTCCGCGTGACGTCTAGTTGATCCTTTATAGTGCCACAAAATACTCAATTGAATAGGAAAAATAAGGTGTCCCTAGTAAGGGATAAAAAAAAAACTCTCATTTCAATTTTTACCAATCACAGAAAAATATCCAGAGTTAGACATTTTAATTTATCCATTGTTAGTGCCAAAATGGTAACATCTCTCCCCAACTTTTCTAATTCTCCAGGGTGCTGGCTATTGCTTATAGCTAACTCTCTCTCAAAAGATATACAGAGGAGTGAATGGGAAAGTACTAAATCGGACATGCAGAGTCGTTCTGCTGTGCTTAAAGCCCTATTAAGGCTCAATATTTCTGTTCATCTATTGATTTTTAATATGCATATCACATTTTTCTCATTATGCATGTCACTGCTTTAGTTTTTGTGTTCCATTTTTAATTTAGTTTTAATTCACAATTTTTTAAAGTAACAATGCCATGAAAGTATGATAACGAGTATCATTTTGTGACTTAGTCATATATTTATTTTTATGAGAATATTCTGATTAGAGTATATTTGTTAGTACTGACAATGTAAAATAGACAATTTGCTTCTTGAAAATTTTAATTTCACTATAATCAAGAGTACAGTATTTAGTTTCAAATGTACAGTATAGTGATTCAGCAATTCTTTTTTTTTTTTAAGATTTTATTTATTTATTCACAAGAGAGGCAGAGACACAGGCAGAGGGAGAAGCAGGCTCCATGCAGGGAGCCCGATGCGGGACTCGATCCTAGGACCCCAGGATCATGACCTGAGCTGAAAGCAGATGCTCAATGGCTGAGCCACCCAGGTGTCCCTGATTCAACAATTCTAGACATTAGTCAGTGCCCATCACAATAAGTGTACTATTAACCCGCTTCACCCATTTCACCCATCTGCCACCTCCCTCCCATATGATAATAATCAATTATCTATAGTTAAGAGTCTGCTTCTTAGTTGGCTTCTCTTTCTCTTTTTCTCTTTACTCCTTTGTTTTGTATATTAAATTCCACAAATGAGTGAAATCGTATGGTATTTACGCTTTTCTGACTGACTCATTTCATTTAGCATAATGCCCTCTAGGTCTATTCATGTTGCTGCAAATGTGAAGATTTCATTCCTTTTTATTCTTTTTTATGGCTGAGTAATATTCTGTTGTGTGATCACCTGTACATTTATGTGTGTGTATGTACACACCACAGCATCTCTGTCCATTTATACTGCTGCAGTAAACACAAGAGTACGTAAATCTATTTAAATTAGTTTTTTTCTATTCTTTAGTAAATAGCCAATAGTGGAATTACTGGATCTTAGGGTAGTTTAGTTTTAATTTTTTGAGGATCCCCATACTGTTTTCCACAGTGGCTGCACCAGTTTGTTTTCCCACCAACAGTAAACAGGGTTTCCCCTTTCTCCACATCCTCGCCAACACTTGTTGTTTCTTAGTGCTTTGATTTTAGCCACTTTGACAGGAGTGAAGTAATAGCTCATCGTGGTTTTGATTTACATTTCCCTGAAGGTGACTGATGTTGAGCATGAGCATCTTTTAATGTGCCTCTTGGCTATGTAGGTCTACTTTGGAGAAATGTATGTTCATGTCCTGTGCCCGTTTTTATTTTATTTTATTTTATTTTATTTTATTTTATTTTATTTTATTTTATTTTATTATTTTATTTTATTTTATTATTTTATTTAATTTTATTTTATTATTTAATTAATTTAATTTTATTTATTTATTTAATTTAATTTAATTTAATTTTATTTTATTATTTTTTAAAAATTTTATTTATTTATTCATGACAGGCACAGAGAGAGTGAGAGGTAGAGACACAGGCAGAGGGAGAAGCAGGCTCCATGCTGGGAGCCCGATGTGGGACTCGATCCTGGATCTCCAGGATCACGCCCTAAGCCAAAGGCAGGCGCCAAACCGCTGAGCCACCCAGGGATCCCCAAGCCACCCAGGGATCCCCAGTGTGCCCGTTTTTAATTGGAATTGGATTATTTGTTTGTTTTTGGTGTATAAGTTCTTTATAGTTTTTGGATACTATTCCTCATCAGAAATGTCATTTGCAAATATTGTCTCCTATTCAACTGCTTGTCTAAGAGTTTTGTTGATTGTTTCCTTTGCTGTGCAGAAGCTTTTTATTTTGATGTACTCCCAATAGTTTAATTTTGCTTTTACTTCTCTTGCTTCAGGAGACATTTAGAAAAATGTTGCTACGGCCGATGTCAGACATTACTGCCTGTGCTCTCTTCTAGGATTTTTATGGTTGCAGGTCTTATATTTAGGTCTTTAATCCATTTTAAGTTTTTTTTTTTTTTTTTTGTATATGGTTTTTTGTTGTTGTTGTTATGGTGTAAGACAGTGGTCCAGTTTCATTCTTTTGCATGTAGCTGTTCAGTTTTCCCAATTCCGTTTGTTGAAGAGATTTTTTCCCAGCGCATATTCTTGCTTCCTTTGTCAAACATTAATTGACCATATAATCATGGGTTTCTTTCTGAACTCTCTATTCTGTTTTATTGATCTATATGTCTCTCTTTGTGCCAGGACCATAATGTTTTGATTACTATAGCTTTGTCGTGTATCTTGGAATCTGGGATTGTGATATCTTTAGTTTCGTCTTTTTTTTTTTTTTTTTCCCTAAGATTGCTTTGGCTATTTGGTGTCTTTTGTGGTTTCATACAAATTTTAGGATTATTTGTTTTAGGTCTCTGAAAGATTCTGTTGGTATTTTGATAGGGATTGCATTAAGTCTGTAGATCGCTTTGGGTAGTATGAACATTTTAACAATATTTGTTCTCCCAATTCATGACCATGGAATATCTTTCCAATTTCTTTGAAGACACAGAAACATGGAAAGATATTCTATGTTTCTGTGTCTTCAACTTCTTTGATCAAGATTTTATAGTTTTAAAAAAAACAAAAAAAAAACCAAAAAAAAAAAAGATTTTATAGTTTTCTGGGGTACCTTGGTTAAGTATCTGTCTTCAGCTCAGGTCATGGTCCAAGGGTCTTGGGACTGAGCCCTGAATTGGGCTCCCCGCTCAGTGGAGAGTCTGCTCCTCCTTCAATCTCTGACCCTCCTTCTGCTCATGCTTGTGTGCTCTCTCTCTCTCATTGCTGGTAATCCCAGTATTCAAATTTTTTATTTCTTCTTGATTTGGTTTGAAAGGTCATATGTAGACGTCTAGCAATTTATCCATTTCTTCTAGATGGTCAAATTTGTTGGCATATAATTTTTCATAATATTCTGTTATAATCCTTTGTATTCCTGTGCTGTTGGTTGCTCTTTCTCTCTTTCTTTTCTGATTTTGAGTCTTCTCTTTCTCTTTCTGTCTTTAATGAGTCTGGCTAAAGTTTATCAGTTTTGTTGATCTTTTCAAAGATCCAGATTCCAGTTTCACTGATGTGTTCTATTGTTTTTCTTTTAGTTTATATTTTGTTTATTTTCACTCTAATCTTTATTATTTCATTCATTGTATTTGTTTTAGCTTTTGTCTTTTCTACTTTTTCTAGCTCCTTTAGGTGTAAGCTTAATTTGTTTATTTGAGATTTTTTCTTCTTGAGGTAGGTCTGTGTTGCTGTAGACTTCCTTCTTAGAAATAGTTTCATTGTATCCTAAAGATTTAGATGGTTGGGTTTTCATTTTCATATGTCTCCATATATTTTTGGACTTCCTCTTTGATTTCGTGGTTTCCCATTCATTGTTTAGTCATATGTTATTTAACATCTATATGTTTGTGTTCTTTCAGATTTTTTTTCCAGTGATTGATTTCTAGTTTCATAATGTTGTGGTTAGAAAAGATGCATGGTATGACTTGAGACTTTTTGAAATTGTTGATTTGTTGAAACTTGTTTTGTGGACTAATATGTGCTGTATTCTGGAGAGTGTTTCATTTACACTTGAAAAGAATGTGTATTCCACTGTTTTACCATGAAATGTTCTCAATATATCTCAGAACCATCTGATCCATTGTCTCATTTAAAGCCATTGTTTCCTCACTGATTTTCTGTTCAGATGATCTATGCATTGATGTGAGTGAGGTGTTTAAATCCCCTACCATTATTGTATAACTATCAATAACTTCTTTTATGTTTGTGTTTAGCTGCCTTATATATTCAGGTGCTCCCATGTTGGGTCCATAAATATTTATAATTGTTGTATCTTCCCGTTGGGTTGTTCCATTTATGCTTATCTTGTTTGTCTCTTGTTACAGCCTTTGTTTTAAAGTCTATTTTATCTGATACAAGTATTGCTACCCTGGCTTTCTTTTCACTTCCATTTGCATGATGAATGCTTTTCCATCCATTCACTTTCAACCTGCATGTGCTAAGGTCTCTTGTAGGTTGCATATAGATGGCTCTTGCTTTTTTATTCATTCCATCACCTTTTGTTTTTCGATTGGAGCATTTAGTCCATTTACATTTGGAGGTATTGTTGATAGGATTATACTTACTGCCATTTTGTTACTTGTTTTATGGTTGTTGTTTTTGTAGTTCTTTTCTGTTCCTTTCTTTCCTTGGTCTCTTCTCTCACTGTTTGCTGGCTTTCTTTAATGATGCACTTGGAGTCCTTTCACTTTATTTTTTGCATATCTATTACTGGTTTTTGATTTGTGGTTACCATTAGGTTTACATGTAATATTTGTTCATAGAGCAGTCCATATGCAGTTGATGGTTAAGTTTGTACCCATTATGAAAACAGTAAATTTTTACTCCTTGCCCTATCCCCTCCGTGTTTTCAGTAAATGATGTCATACTTTACATCTTTTTATGAATCCCTTGTCAGATTTTTATAGTTATACTTAGTTTTACTGATTTTATGCTTCTAATTTTTCTTTCTCTTGCTTATGGTCTTTCCTTTCCACTCAGAGTCCCTTTTAACCTTACTTGTAGGGCTGGCTTATTGGTCTTAAATTCCTTAACTTTTCTTTGGGTTGCTCTTTCTCTGTCTCTATTCTGAATGATAACATTACTGGGTAGAGTATTCTTGGCTGCAGATTTTTTTTGTTTCAGCACTTTGAGTATTTCATGCCATTTTCTTCTAGCCTGCAAAATTTCTGCTGAAAAATCAATTTATAGCCTTATGGGGTTTTCTTGTATGTAACTTTTTTTCTCTTGCTGCTCCTAAAATTGTCTCTTTATTACTATTTTTTTTTTCCATTTTAATTACTGTGTATCTTGATGTATACCTCCTTGGGTTAATTTTGTTGCAAGGGGCTCTCTAGGCTCTCTTGCCTCCTGGATCTGGATTTCTCTGTCTTTCCTCGGATTCAGGAAATTTTCAGCTATTGTTTCTTCAAATACGTTTTCTGCCCTCTTTTCTCTCTTTTTACCTTCTTTCTGGGATTTCTATAATGTGAATATTATGCTTCATGATGTTACTGAGTTCCCTAAGGCTATTTTGAGTTATCATTAGCCTTTTTTCTTTCTCCTGTTCAGCTTGATTGCTTTCTGTTAGTCTTTCTTCCAGATCACTTCTCGCTTTTTCTGCTTCCTCTAATCTACTATGTATTTTCTTTGGTGTATTTTTATAATTAGTTATTGAGGTCTTCATCTTGATTTTTTTTTTTGTTTGTTTTTTCGAATTTTTGTTGAAGGTCTTAGTTAGTCCTCCACTCTTTTCTCAAGTCCAGTGACAATCTTTTGACCATCACTTTAAATTTTCTATCAGGCATATTACTTACCTCTATTTTGTTTAGATCTCTTGCTGTACATTTGTCCTGTTCTTTCATTGAGCCATATTCCTTTATGTCCTCATTTTGTCTGATTCTCTGTGTCTATTCCTGTGTATTAGGAAAATCAGCTCTGTCTTTTGCTCTTGAAAGTAGTCGCCTTATGAAGAAGATGTCCTTTGGTGCCCTGTAGTGCAATGTCCCCTGTTCACCAGAATGTGGTGCTTCAAGGGTGGATCCTATGTGTGTTGCAGGTGCCCTACTGCTGTGGCTGAGCTTTGTTTTGCATTCAGTCCAGTAGTTTCAGTGCTTCTCTTTGTCTATTGTTGGGAGGGTTTGGTCCTGTGTTGTTTTTGGCCTGTCTGGGTTACCTTGGGTTTCTAAGACAGGCATTCTCACATGTCAGTTTGCTTCCCAACTGCATCTTTGCTCTTCCTGTTCTCTTTTATGTGACTCCGTCTCTCCATTTAAATGTGGAGAGTCTGTTCTGCCAGTCTTTGATTTGTTTCCAGGGTTATTTATACAAATGAGGGCATTAGCTAGTTGTAACTGTAGGATGAAGTGAACTTAGGGTCCTCTGACTCTGCTGTCTTCCCTGGAGGTCTAATCATATATGATTTCTTATTGTGATGAAGAATTAAAACATTTCATTTGAAAGTTCAATCTCAAAAACTCTCAACTATATTTTTTTAACTTAAGGTATTTATTAAAATCTCCCTTTCCTGATGTCTAAAAGTTATTCTTGCAAACCAGTTGATATAAGTTACACTTTTCAAAATTTTATTTAAAATTATTGTATAATTGGCATATAACATTTTATTAGTTTCAGGAGTACAACATAATGCAGTATCTGTATATATTGCCAAATGATCACCATAGTAAGTCTAGTTAGCATCCATCAACACACACATCATGAATTTTTACTTTTTACAGTGAAAACTTTTAAGATCTCTCTTAGCAACTTTCAAATACATAAGATAGTATTATTAACTATAGTCACAGTGTTGTACACTACATCTCTTGTAATAGTTTATTTTATGGCTTGAAGTTAATCTTTTGATCATTTTCACACATTTCTTTTACTCATTACTCTTGCCCCTGACAGTCACCAGTTCTGTTTCCATGAGTTTGGGTGTTTTGTTTTATTTGTCTTTTTTTGAATTCCACATATAGGTGATATCATATTGATATCATATGGGATTTATATTTTATTATGTGATTTTTTTTCACTTTGCCTACTGCTCTCAATATTCATCCATGTTGTCATGAATAATAAGATTCCTTTTTTATGCCTCAGTAATATTACATTGTGTGTGTGTGTGCATGTGTGTGTGTGTGTGTTACATCTTCTTATGCATTTATCTATTGATGGAGACTTCGGTTGCTTCCTTACCTTATTTAGTGTTTTCATTTTTTTTTTTTTTTTTTTTGTCTGAATGCCCAGCAGTGCAATTATAGAGTCATGTGCTATTTCTATTTTTAATTTCTTGAGAACCCTCCGTCATGGCTGCATAAATTTACATTCTCACCAATGGTGCATGAGGGTTCACTTTTTTCTCATCCTTGCTGACACTTGTTATTTCTTGTGTTTTGTAATAGTCATTCTTTTGGGTGTGAGGTGATATCTCAATTTCATTTTCCCAATGATTTTTTAAAAGATTTTATTTATTTATTCATGAGAGATACAGAGAGAGAGGCAGAGACACAGGCAGAGGGAGAAAAGCAGGCTCCCTGCAGAGATCCTGGTGCAGGACTCAATCCCAGGGCCCTGGGATCAAGTCCTGAGCTAAAGGCAGATGCTCAACCACTGAACCACCCAGATGCCCTACATTTCCCCAATGATTATTGATATTTAGCACTTTTTTTTATGTACCTGCTGACCATCTGTATGTCCTCTTTGGAAAAATGTTTATTTAGATCTTTTGACCATTTTTAATTTTTTTCTTTATTTTTACTTTTGAGTTATACACATTCTATATAGTTTGGAAATTAACCCCTTAGATATATGATTTGCCAATATTTTCTCCCATTTGGTCGATTGTTTTTTTCATTTTTTTGATGGTTTCCTTTGCTATGCAGAACTAAATTACATTTAAATTCATAAGGTTTTTGTTATTTATCATATACATATTTAGATTTCTAATTATACTTTCATAGAGCAGAGAATTAACATTGTAAGATAATAAAATTTATTAGGCCCAAAGGACATCTCATATTTGATATGTATTCTTTAAACTTTTCTGAAATTAGTTTCTAGTTTTAATTTCTAAGGATATTAATAATATAATATAATTTTATTAGCATATATTTATATTACTGATATCCTTTTTTTTGTTGCCTAGGGTCTGTATGTTATTTATAAGTTTTAAAAATAAAATTTTGGTGAAAACTGATTAAAGGCATTTTGGAAATTTATCTGAGTTAGGAAATGGCTTATGATAACAATATTTATGTAGCATAAAAATAACCAGTATATACACACACACAGACTTATTACCTTCAGTCACATTTTTTTTTTAAATTTTTATTTATTTATGATAGTCACAGAGAGAGAGAGAGGCAGAGACACAGGCAGAGGGAGAAGCAGGCTCCATGCACCGGGAGCCCGACGTGGGATTCAATCCCGGGTCTCCAGGATCGCGCCCTGGGCCAAAGGAAGGTGCCAAACCGCTGCGCCACCCAGGGATCCCAACCTTCAGTCACATTTTGACCCTTTGCTATTTTGCCCTCCTCCCACATATTTTTGTTTGTGTGTATTTATATATGTGAATATATTTGTAGATATTTGTACACATATATATATTGGAGTCTGAAATAAGATGATGAAACAAACACATGTGTGTCTTTCCCCAACTCAGGAAAGAACAGAAATTAAAGGAAAAAATCTGTTGACATCCTTGGAAAGATTGAAAAGAAAAGAAACTTTTATTAAATAGTTTAGAGCACAAGCTCTGGAGATAGACTTATTGGAATTTTCAGTATTTGACTTATCACATAATGGTTAGATGATCTTATATAAGATACCTTAGTTTTCATCATTTCATTCCGTGGCAAAATGGGGCAATAATTGTTTCTTACATGACTGTCATGAGGATTAAATGGGAGAGATGTGTGCCAAGAGTTTTGCATAGTGCTTAGGACGTAGTATAAGTTCAGTAAAAGTTGTTGTTGTGTTGTTCTCATTATTCTTTTTCTCCTTCTGCTTATCAGCATCATAATCATTGTTAGAGAAATTATTAGTTACTTTCAAAGAAGGCCAAATTCCACATGACACCACAACAATCTTCCTTCTCAGGGACTATGTTTCATCGAATTTTTACATTATTTCCTTGATCTCTCTCTTTCCAATTTTCTTTCCTATTAAGAATTCAAACATGTTGTAGTGTCTTCCATCTTTAAAAAAATACTCATTTAAATCTGCCTCTGCTCTATCACTGTTCCTTCAAAGCAAAATTTATCAAAAGAATTGTATAACATGTCATCTTTACCTTCTTCCTTCCACTTTTGATTTCAGCCATTACCATATGGCTAATGAGTTGGACAAATTCTACAGCTGTGTTTCTCCTTTACTCCCACACCCAGTACTTCTGATACCATATGTGTGGGTTTTTCCCACACACCAAGCAATTCTCTGTGATACTAACTGAGTGTCCTATAATTCAATTCTTTTTTTTTAAAATACACCCTAATTTAAAGCACCAGGTTTAGAGTTTATATGAGACTTTGTTTGTTTTTAAAGATTTTATTTATTTATTCATGAGAGACACACAGAGAGAGAGAGAGAGAGGTGGAGACACAGGCAGAGTGAGAAGCAGGCTCCATGCAGGGAGCCCGATGCAGACTCGATCCCGGGTCTCCAGAATCATGCCCTGGGCTGAAGGCAGCGCTAAACCGCTGAGCCACCTGGGCTGCCCTCAATTCAATTCTAACCCTAGTAGGAGTTAGTACAAACACCACAAGTTAAGGTCTTAGTCCTTCACTTCATAATTCAGTCACAATTCAGTCCCCTGGTTATCCACAACTTTGGTCCAACTTGGCTGCAAATTGGAGGTTCCCATAACATGTTCCTTGATCAATTTGCTACTTTAGCTCACAGAACTCAGGGAAATGCTTATGCTTAGTTTACCTGTTTATTATATGATAAATGGCATAGCCAGGGATATAGATGAACAGTCAGATGAAGAGATACATGAGGTGAAGATTTGAAGGGTCAGGCAAAGCAATTTTTGTCCCCATGATGCCACCCTCTTGATAGATGGATGAATGTCTCTGAATCCCAAAGTATGTTGAGATTTTTTATGGAAACTTCATTACGTAGGCATGATTGATTATTAGCTCTATTTCTAGCCCCCCTCCTCTCTCTAGGTAATGGAGGACTGAAATTGGTAAGTTTCTAATTATGGTCTGGTCTTTTTGGTGACCAGTTCCATCCAGGAGCTACCAGGAGTCTTCTTATTAGAACTGAAGACATTCCTATCACTCAAGAAATTATAAAAATCTTAGGAGCTCTGTATCAGGAACCTGAATCAAAGACTAAATGTTAGAACAAAAGATTCTCCTAGCACTCCTATTTGCAAGTTTTCTTTATGAGCTCTGTATCAGGAACCAGAGGCAGAGACCAATATACATACTGATTTTCCTTCTGCCTTTCTGACTGTATTTTGTTCACATTGCTGGCTCCTGCTTCTTTTTAAAAATATTTTATTCATTTATTTAACAGAGAGGGAGAGCCAAAGAGCACAAGCAAGGGGAACAGCGAAGGCAGAGGGAGAAGCAGGCTCCTCACTGAGCAGAAAACCCGATGTGGGGCTTGATCTCATGACCCTGGGACCATGACCTGAGCCGAAGGCAGACACTTAACTAACTGAACCACCCATGCACCCCATCCTACTTCTTAATATACCCTTAAATATTGAAGTCCTTAAGGCTTAGTACTGGATATATCTGCTTATTACTTAGCTTTGTTCATCTAATCTCACAGTATTAAACACTATGTCTATGCCAAGGTACGTTAATATCCATATCTCCAAATGATTTGAATCTTCAGAGCTCCAGCCCATATCTACAACTGTCTACCAGACTTTCCCTCAGACACACAGGTATTCCCACAGACACACAGATATCTCAAACTTAATATGCCCCAACCTGAACTCTTAAATTTTTCTTCCATATCTGTCCTCTAATTTTCTTCATTTTCATTTATGGAATCCACATTCATCCAATTGATCCTTCTAGAAGCTGAGGTTAGCCTTGATATCTCTCTTTCTCATCTGCCCTATGTATATTGCCATAAAACTGTCAGTTCTACTTTAAAAATGTTCTGTAGCTTTAAGTCATCAACTTCTCTATGTCAGCATCTCAGAAATGCTGATAAATGATCCAACTGTTCTCACACATAGGCAAATGTAATCATCATTTTCTTATCACTATATTTCTTCCTTGTAATCAATACTTTTTATTGCGATCAGAGTGATATATCAGTTTTTCATTATATGTTCTTTACTTTATACCAAAAACTGAAATAGTCTAGTAAAACTTTCTTTTGCACCACTAGTGGAAGGATAATTTTCAAGGAAAAAATAGAAAACATTTAATTATATGTAACTGGCCTAATCAAGATGTTTATTCAAGTAACTCATTTCAGAGCCAATAAGGCCTAATTATTTATTCTTTTTCACTGTTCTTTAAATCCTTTTTTTCTTTTGGTGGTTTAAATTCTTCTCATCGTTAGTTCTAAATTGCACATGCTTTTCATGAAACCTAACATTTCTTCTAGTGGCCACTCAGTAAAATTAATTAAGATATTTTTCATATCAGTAAAATATTCCAATTATAGATACATGTTAAATGAAGAGGATTGATTTTAGAAGAGGCAGTGATTCATGAAAGGAAAAGGCAATTTGTAACGTTATATTTATATAATGGGGACAATTAAAAGCACTGATATGATTAAAATATTTCTGGAGAAGACACACTAATCTGCTTTTTTTACTTGCATTTGCCTACATAACATTAGTCTGAGGAAAAGTGTCATTTCTTACAAGCTGGACCAATGATCAAGCAAGAGAGAAAAAGATAGGACTCTTTGTAGGTGTATCAGGTAAGAACAGTGCTACAAAGTAGAACAAAAGAGTTCTTGTTTTGTTTCATTTTGGTCTTGGCCATTCCTTGTTCTCCATATATCGGGATCTCTTTGCCTTGATGTTGGTTGCTTTCCACCATGCATTTTCCAGAAATATATCCTAAGTCAGCTTTGTAGTTTCAGAAACTGTCTGACTACTAATCCAGCTACTTCCTCTTCTCCCTGGGTACACAGCTAGACTATCTGTACTGGACTTCCATGATATTAGTATGACTGAGTTCCCGCCAGTGAACTAGGAACTGTGAATTGTAAGAAGATTCCAGCCCTGGGTTTGTAAGCTTTCTTTGTGTGATATTCTATACTCCTGAGGCTTGATACATAGGTGAGCATGGAAATCTTAGAAACCACATTTGGAGGGAATTGTTCCTGAATTACCATTTAGTGGAGAGTCATCTGATGAAGAAGAACATTTTGTCTTTACCTTAATATCAAGCCATTGATATTTTTGATGCTGTATCCATCAAAAGAGCAATGCCTTGCCTTACCTTACTTTACCTTACCTTACCTTACCTTACCTTACCTTACCTTACTTTTCCTTACCTTTTCCTTACCTTTTTTTACCTTTCCTTACCTTTCCTTACGAATACAGGGACACCTGGGTGGCTAAGTGGTTGAGTGTCTGCCTTCAGCTCAGGGCATGATCCTGGAGTCCTGGGATCAAGTCCCACATCAGACTCCCTACATGGAGCCTGCTTCTCCCTCTGCCTGTGTCTCTCTCTGTCTCTCTCTCTGTGTCTCTCTGTTGAATAAAAAATCTTTTAAAAAATAAATAAAGTTAAGAATACAAAGGAGCTTAAATGTCCAGTTTTCATTATCTAGAGCTTTCACTCATTCCCTTCTTTTGAAATAGCACTGTTTTTATATGAATCTGTAATGGTTCTTATCTTTACTCTCTTGCTTGATCATTTGTGCAGCTTGTGAGGAATGGCAGTTATCTCCAGACATGTTATGTAGACATATCCAAGTGAGGGAGCAGAGAGTACTGTGTTTCTTTGGCAAATATCTTTATTTTTTTATTATTTATTATTTATTTATTTATTTATTTATTTATTTATTTATTTATTTATTATTTTTGGCAAAATCTTTAGATGGCATCTGGGAAGACACAGATTTAACTTAAGTTTAACCTCTGCAGTTGGTCCATGGAGGTTCAGGTTCAGTTAAAATGCCTTTCTGGATATTTAAGGCTGGGCATTAAGTAAAACTGGTATTTCTGAGTTTGCAACGGGAGCTCCAAGGAGATAAAAAGAATCTAAGCCCAGGGGTATCAGAAGAAGCCATCTTTTGTAAATGTAAAATTAAATTCTGGGACTTCCCTTCATAGAACACTTTGCACTTACCTTACCATTGCACTTGAGTCAAATTTCATAGTATTCATGTGGCCTACCAGGCCCTGGCATCCAGTCTGGCTTCTTAGCTTCTTCTTAAGATTTCTCTAGTTTGTTCCACTCCCATAAATTATTCCATCCCTTGGAGAGCTCTTTAATACTGGGGATTCCAATATGTAGTCAATCCCCCCTTGCTTGGGATGCTCCTCTCTGAAAACTTTGTCTAGAAGCTCCTACCTTCAAGGCTTGGCTTAAATATCACTTATTTAGTGATGTCTTAACTACTTCCATCCCAGTCAAAATTGTGGGTTTTTAAAAAATTTTTCTTAATAAAGTATTGTTTTCTGTTATTGAGGTGATCACAGTTTGTATTTATAAATTGACTTTTGTGGTGTTTTGCTGTTTATTTTATTCCCATATGCATTTGCTTATTCCCATATGCATTGCCTATAATATAGTATTAGGAAATACTTGTCAAGATGAATAAATGAATGAAATTAAAACAGAAAATTGAAAAGTCTATTAAATTTGCTGGCCTACTATTGAGTAAACATTTCCAAATTGGCAATGCTATACCAGTGTGATCATGTTATACAGATGTATTAGGAGATAATGTTTTTATGCGTTCTAAAATGCAAAAATAATGATGACTTCATTTTGGCATATATATTATTGTTCTTCAGTTTTGTTAAGAATGGCCTTCATTTTCCCTTCCTCTCTTAAAAATAAAATCAAGGAGGAGAAGTACTTTCTGTTGTCAATGAGTTTATGCGATGAATACTTAGTGCCTTTATACAGTAAGTTCTTGGTAAATATTAGGTATTATATCACTATAAAAATTTTGTTTAGTATATATGGTACAATTTAATGAAGTTATTATAAATTTTCATTTGGTAAAATACTTATAATTTTATAATTAAAAAAGATTTTATTTATTTATTTATTTGAGAGCAAGGGAGCATGAGCGCAGGAGATGGGGGCAGAGGGAGAGGAAGAAGCCGACATCCCACTGAGCAGGGATCCCCACCTGGGCTTGGTCCTAGGTCCCTGCAACCATGACCCGAGCTGAAGGCAGATGCTTAACCGACCGAGCCACTCAGGTGCCCCAGATACTTACAATTTTAAATTTGTTTTTTCTTTATGTGTTTTACAGGGTAATTTTTGTAAAGTGTTATTGATTTACACTTTTAGTTCCAACAGTTACTATATATAATTGCTACATATAGTGCTTATTATTCCAATTAAATATATGAAGATCCTATGTTTACTTACATAAAAAAATATAGCCTAATTGTTAATAATAAGTAATTTTAAAGGGATTGAGGCACTGATTCAAAAGTCACTTTATGAATTTTTGAAAACTAATCTTTCCTTGTTTCAATTAAAGATAAATGTAGAGTTGGATGTTACAATAAGTTTTAGTCTTGAGCTTAATTTTTATGTTTACATTATTAAAGTTGAGCCTATTTTTAGTGATCATTGCTGAAGTATGAATTTAGTTGTATATCCTCAGAAGATAATTACTATGAAATATATCATTCTGAAAAGTTCTGCCAAATTGTGTAGTGTGGTTGGATTTTTAGTTTCCATTGATTACCTTACAGTTTATTTTTATTATCTTTTTATAGTTGTAGAGATATCTGTCAGTGTTTTAGGCTAATTGCATTTCAAGAATAATTAGAAAGATGTTTTGTTAAGTGGTAAATTCTGGCTCACTGTATCAGTTGGATAGTCAGAGCAGAGATATTACAGAAACATTTCAAATTCCTAGCAAGTATTTTAGAGAAAACAAACAAACAAAAATGATCCCTTCGTACCATCTAGTCCCTGGTGGTCTGAGTGGCATCTATGTGATTGCTCATTCAGGACATTTTTGTCTATTTATTTATTTATTTATTTATTTATTTATTTATTTATTGTTTCTGAAATTTTATTATTTTTAATACATACATTTCACAAATAGAAGCTTTCAAACACCACACACAATCCCATAACCAAATGTTTCAGTTTTGTCAACATTCTTTAATTATTTACACTGTTGTCACACTTTTGGTTATTTTAAATTAAGGAGAAACTTAAAATCTTATATTACATAAACCTTAATCCAAGAAAATGGACAATGCCAGTTTGTTTCATGTCAGTGTATATTCCTTCATAGGAAGAGACAGCCTAGTGATTTTAGAGCAGGTACTTAGCTACTGTACAGACCAGGGTTCAAGTCTAGATGTTTCGGTGTGACTCTTGAGAATTTACCCCACACAAACCTTATTTTTGTTTCTCTAATGCAGATGACAGTAGTGCTTCTATCACTGAATTGTTATAAGTAGTAAATAAAATAAAAGTTTTTTGTATGAATTGGGAACATACTGACTGCTTAATAAATACAAGCTCTCATCATTACTAGGTAGGGAAAATGCAGCCAATTTTTATACACAGGTTGTCTCTCTTTCTGTCTATGACTAACAGTGAAATTAATTCTTAGGTATCAGTTTTTAATGCAGGATTAAGAGTGAGGTTTTCATTTAGGATTAAGTAAGAATACAGGATTTTAAGGCATTAAATCGTAGGAAAGGATACAGTAAAACACTAGATGAGATTAAAACACGTCCTCAAAGAAAATGTTCACTGCATTTGGTTACTTTTTGTTTTAAGATTATTCGATACTATTTTATTCATCTTTGTTTATACTAAAAGAAATTGGGTTCCTTGATTGTACAGAGACATCTAATACCAGAATGGTAGGAGAGAATTTCGTGTCGTAAATGTAAAATTAAATATTTAATGCTCCCATTTAAATTTACAAGCCCATGAAGAAATTGCCTTCTGATGAAACTGAATGAGGCTGGAAGTATTGCTGCAGAGAAAATCCTTAGTACTCTGCTCTGAGTGTCTTTTGACACCTTCAGCATTACCTTTGACATTCTTTTCACAGCCTACACCATTACTAGCTTTCTGATGCCTGTCATAGGATGCATTTTCAGGGTTCCAGGCTTTCTGAATCAGACAAGTTTCTTGCATATTTTATTAAGCACAAAGTTTTTAACACAGAATGGTTAGATATAACTGGGTCATTGCTACTGAACAGTGAATGACACATTTAATGTCATTTTTCACTGGCAAAATCTGCTCTGTACTTACAGTGAAATATGACTCACACAAAGTGAAAGGCTCATATTATTTTCCTCTTGCCAGGCTGTCTCAAAGAGTGAAAAGTAAAATCGTGATTTTTAAAAAACAAGTTCCTTTATGGAGGTACATGCCTAAAGTCAGGAGGAAAACATTATTCATCCCAAACCATTTCTGTAAGTGAAAGACAGGTTTTTTTTTTTTTTTTTTTTTGGCACTGTTAAACATATATTTTTAATGTTTGTTCTTTTAACTGTGTTCAAAATGATGAACAATCAAGATGTATCATCTTTTGCTTTGAGGCAATGACATTAAATCTGGGAGATTTTTGACTTATAATGAGACCTCATGCAGCAAGCTTTTATGTAGCTTGCTATCAACTGTATCTTAGCACATAAAGAATAATAGAGCCTATTCCTCATATTTAGTGAGAAGAAAAAGTCCCGTTAAAACAATTACAGAAGAGACAATAGGTGCTAGTACAGTTATGTTCAAAGCATTATAACGAAGTAATGATTTTGGAATTATAACACATCTGTTAATATATAATTATTTTATTGCTTATAATTAGAATTAACTTGCCTGTGGATCTGTATGTAAACACAATAGTTGAATAACACAAATTTTATAAGTTATATAAATTATACATTTCTATTTCATTTATACTTCATTTTCAGTTTTCTTGTCTCTTCCACTTTCTCCCTGATATGCCTCTACCATCATGGATATCTATTCTCCAGTAGGGGTGTTTTTGCCAGGGCTCCAAATAAAAAGTGAGACATATCTCTATGATTTTCAAAATTCTCCAGGAAGGGTTAATTTTACATGTCAATTTGGCTGGGCTCTGGTGCTCAGATGTTTGGTCAAATATTTTCCTGGATGTCTCTCTGAAGGTATTTTTTGGCTGAGATTAACATTTAAATTGGTAGACTTTGAGTAAAGCAGATTGCTCTCCATATTTGGTGAGCCTCATCCAGTCAGTTGAAGGCATTAACAGAACTAAGACTAATCTACCCTTAGCACAAAGGAATTTTGCCAGCAGACTATCTGTGGTTTCAAACTGTGGCTTTTCTCAGTCTCCAGACTGCTGGTCTACCCCATCAGATATGGATGCACTAAGCCTCTGCAATCACAAGCCAATTCCTTAACATAAATTTCTCTCTATATATACACATTCTGTTGGTTCTGTTTCTCTGGAGAACTGTGACTAACACAAGTCCCCTAACCAGCTTAAGTTTCTGTGGAGTTTTATATCACCCCTGCTGTTTGGCCCTGAAGAGGGAATATATACAGCAGGGTCCCACATGATCATTCTATAGGTATCATCTTCCCATCTTCCCTTCTCTTCTCCTGACCCTTCAGAAACATTTGCCTTCATCCACTTCTTCCCCTTCCTTCCCTCTTCCTCTTTTCTTCTCTTCCTCTCTCCCTCCAACTTAACTTTCCTTTCCTTTCCTTTCCTTTCCTTTCCTTTCCTTTCCTTTCCTTTCCTTTCCTTTCCTTTCCTTTCCTTTCCTTTCCTTTCCTTTCCTTTCCTTTCCTTTCCTTTCCTTTCCTTCCCTTCCCTTCCCTTCCCTTCCCTTCCCTTCCCTTCCCTTCCCTTCCCTTCCCTTCTTTCCTTTCTTCTTTCCTTCTTTCCTCCTCTTTCTACATCTCTTTCCCCCTCTCTCTATTTCATCTTTTCTGAGTATCCAGAAAGAAACAGCTCTATTATCTTATACCCTCCCTTCTCTGTGGTTAATTATAAGCTTTCTGCTTGAGTCTGCAAGGCTTAACATGTAAATTTTTAAGGCAAAGCTCTTATAATTCTGAAAATCCCACAAAACCCCAGTTAATGCCTGATTCAAAGCATTGAAATCCAGGGCTTTCATGATTACTTTCCATATCAAGAAAGGAAAAAAAAAAAGAAAGAAGAGCAAACAAACAAGAATCAGAAACTCAGTCCACTCCTTTCTTCTGTGTGGTGTGTGTGTGTGTGTATTGCCAGTTTGTTTTAATGATGGATAGAATTAGGTCAAAAGAACTCTTTAAAAGAATGAAAATTACATTGACTACATCAAAATGCTCTCCCATTACAATTACTGTAGGTTGGCCAAGGAAATTCAAAGGAAGAAACATATGACTTAGTTTCGAGGGTTCTGAAGAATGCTCTTATGTTTTGCAAATGACATAGCAAACAGTTGGAAGTATTTGGGGACTATGATTATTATTATCTGGGTATAGCAGAAGGAGGTAACAGGACATAAAGTAGCAAGATACGGTGGAAGGGTATGGATTTTAATCATACAAAATTGGATTTTAAATGCTGGTTCTAATCCTAGCTATGTAACTTGGACAGGTTTTCTTTTGTTTTCCCCCACAAGCTAATTTTTTTTCATATATATGAAATATATATATGAATATATATATATAAAATGAGATTTTTTTCATATATATATATAAAATGGATCACCACAAAGCTGCCTGATAAACATTTTTGGAAAATCTATTTTTACACGTTCTAGTCTTCTAAAAATGCTTATCAAATTATACCATTCTTTGGCTTTATATATCTTGTTACATTAACAAGGGTTAGAAAACCCTATTTCCTATCATCATAACCCATAACCACTTCCTGCCTCTGTAATGGTATTTCAGCCTACTTTTACCCCTTGCCCTCTGTGATTCAGCCATATGGAACCATCTTAGTTCATGAAATCCCCTGGCATTCTCTCACCTTTGGGTTTTGGTATAGATTGTGTCCTCTCCCTGTGACTCTCATTCAGCTCTCTTCTTAGCTTAGGTAACTCCTGTTCACCTTTCAGATCGTTTATGCCATTTTGTTGGATAGGCTTTCTAAATGCTCTAATCAAATCAGCTTCCTGAACTGTAGGCTCCCACACTGAAACTAATTCTATGTAACTCTCATAATACATGAAATTACTTGTTGCATGTTTTTCTTCTCTACGAGTTGCAAACTCCAGTATAGCTAAAATATTTTTGTTTTGTTCACTGTTATATCCCTAGGACCTAATGTAGTCTTTGACTATGAATGCTCAATAAGTATTTGTTTAAGTGAGTAGAAACATAAAACACCAAATTCAGAGGATGAAATTATCTTTGGTTATGTTTTCCCTTTATCTCCCTAATATTTTTAGAAATATAATATATACTTCATTTATACCAAAAAGAATTAAGACCTTCTACATTATACTAAGGAATTTGGATATTAAATTCAAAGAATTCTTTCCACAAACAAAATTCTTAATTTCTATCCTCAGGTTTCCCTGTTCTTCCCCGTTGAGTTGACACCACCATCCCTCTGGTTGCTCAAACCAAGAATCAAGATGCTGTCGTTAATTATTTCTTTCCCTTCACTCTCATATGCAATTTATTAACAATTCTTTGTGACTACCTTCTAAGTCACCATTGTTTCCCTTTTCCAAGCTACTAACGGGTCTTGATGGCACAGCTGCAGTAGCCTTCCAACTCTTGTCCGATTAAAAATCCATTTTCTCAAAGCAGTCTTTTAAAACATAGATCAGCTTTTGAACTGAGAAGACTTCAGTATCCTCTTGCCATTTTAAGATAAAATCCTTGTGCTTTTTCTTGATCTGTAAGGCCAGTGTGAGTTACTTCTAATCTCCTCCGCTGACTCTTTCCTCTGTCTCACAAATTTTAGCCAAACTGAGCTGGCTTTCTTTTTGTTTCCCTGTAATCCAGTCTTTTCTGCCTTGTGCCTTCACACTGGCTGTTCACTCTGCCTGGAATGCTTTCGGCCCTGGGTCTTAGCTTGGTATTTACCTTCACAGGAACCAACCTTCAATCTACATGAATCTCCAGTTGCTCCCTGTAACACCATTCTGTTTTCTTCTCTTCCTAGCACTTATTACTATCTGAAATGATCTGTTTTGGTTGCTGATTTATTTTTTTCTTTACTCTCACTGAGATATATAAGATCCATTAAAGCAGGACTCTCTGATTTTGTTTAACTGCAGTAAACTCGGTGCTGAGGTTGTGGAAGACATTTGGTTTTTGTGGAATGAATTATTGAAGAAATATATACCATTTTTGTAGAGAGATAATCGTGGGAGCAATTTAGTTTGCAAACATTTGTTAAACTATTTGTGTATCTGATAAGAGATGGTGAGGACTTGGTAGAAAAAGGATATGAGAACAAAGAAATATGTTACAGAACTGTGCCTTGAAAGATTAAATACAATTGAACTAGTTAGGGAAGAAGCACATCCACAAGAAAGCACAGGAAACAGATACGAGATATATTTAGAAAATATATCTGAGTATAGCTCAGAGCACAACACATCAGGGGGTGGGGAGGTGAAGTGCACCTTATTTTCTTGGTTATCTTAATCTTGTTAGGACTTACGCTGTCCTTGTTACTTCTTTTGGAAAACATCTCAAGATGACTGTTTAATGTTCACAATGATGTTTTACAGACATATAGTGCATAAATAATATGACAGGCATAGGAACCCAAAATAATGTGATGAATAAATCATTGTAGAGGGAAAGCCAGATAGATAGGCAGCCAATGATACAGTGTAGTAACTGCACTGGTACAAACATCCATACCATGTTGTGTGCACAGAAAAGGGGCACTTCTTGGAACCCAGAATCACCCAGGAGGACCCCCTAGAGAAGTGCTATCTTAACTGATTTTTATAGAAAAAGTAACCCAAAAGCAGCTGGGGAGTACGAGGAGGTCTCAGGCAAAAAACACATGAGTAAAGGCACATAGATGAAAAAGTACAGTGCTTTTGAGCACAGTTTCAACATTTCGTTTCTTCTGGAGAATATAGCTTTGGGTACCAGGGAATGAGGGGGGACTGAACCATATACCCAGGGCCCAGAGCACAGAGGACTGATAATATACATCCTGATGAGCCGATTGGGAAGACGCTGGGAAGCCTCTGAAACTTCAAGCAGGGGACAAACATGGTTATATCTGTACTGTAGAAGTATCATTTTTCTGTTAGCCTGGTAGATGGATTTGTGGGATGCAAAGTAGGGGATAAAGTTCAGTATCAGAAGTTTATTGGGTAGCTGTGTACAAAATAATGTTGAAGGTCTGAAACTCAGTAGTGACAGTGGGGATGTACAGAATGGAAATACTTTGGGAGTAAACCAGGGAAATTTATAAATGTTTATTTTCGAGACAGTTTACTTATGCTCATTAGGATTATTTCTCTTGCCTTGTGTGGGTTATAGGATTTGGAACATATGATCAGTCTAAGCACACGTAAATCAGCAATCCAAACAGGAGTGTTAAAATCTATAAAAATTTTACTGCTGGGATTTGGGATAATTTCTAGTTGCTGTTTCTCATTTTATTTGAACATATTGCTTATATCCTTTTAGTAAGGGTTTTAAGGAAATTTATTCTATTTTCCTGGAGTTGTAAACATTTAGCTCATACTTCTCCTTTTTGGTTATGGCACCTATTAGAAGGTTGGACAAAATGATCCTTCTCGATTCACTGATTAGAAAATAAGACCAACTCCTCTGCCCCAACCCACCACGGTATTTACGCAAGGCCTTGGAGGCATTTACTGCTGGAATTATGGCTCAGACACAGATTTCCGAATGCTTATTCTAACTCTTCTCAATAGATCTCTGTATTGAGTTATCTTCTTCCTAAATATCTTTCCCCTAAATTCTATACACTGTGAAAAAATTATTTGAGGGTAAATACTCTTTTTAAATAAGGTATAGTTAGTAAACATAGAACACATGCCTAGTAACTGCTGAAAAAGATCTCATGATCCTTATGTAAGAACTAATTAAAACCAGTAATATTATTTGCTTTGATTACTAAAACCAGAGAAGTCTCAGAAAGGAGAAAACTATTTCTCTGTAGAGGGGTATATATGGCTTTGTAATTTTATTCCTGTATCATTTGCCATATGTAAAATGGTTAAATGTTTTGGTTTAGTTATAATTTGACAGAACAGATACAACTGAGGTGACATTATGAGTGAGTGAAGTCACATTTATGATATTTTATAGCACTTTAATTACATTTTAGAAAGCACCAATAAAGGAGAGATTTAGCTTTTTTAGAAGATTATTTTAATATTTTGTTTGTTCTTTCATTTGAGAGGAAATCACACCAATGTCCTTTTCTGCTTTCTGTGCTATTTATTATTTTTTTAAAGAATTTATTTATTCATTTTAGAAAGACAGAGATGGGGAGAGTGCAAGCTGGGGAGGGGCAGAGGCAGAGGGAGAAAGAGAATCCCAAGTTGACTCTGTGCTTAGTGCGGAGCTCCACACCAGGCCCAATCCCTCAATCCTAGTCCATGACCCGAGCTGAAACCAAGAGTTGAATGCTCACTTACCTGAGCCACACAGGCATCAATCCCTGTGTTATTTATTGTCTGCTATGCATATTCTCAGGTTTCTTTTAATCTAGTCTATAGATTCAGGGATAGAATCAACCAGTTCCAGGTCTCCAAAATTGAAAAATCAAATGAGTGATTGAGAAGAGTGATTTACTGATAGTAAGACAGAGATTCTTGTGCTTTCGCAAATTATCTTCAGTGTGGGCATCAGATAATATATCTTTTCATCTTGAGTCACACACAGCTTTTTAAAAGGAAGCTATAGGTGCTAGAATAATTTGTCTGCTTGACCCGTTTTACCTGTCAATTCTTTCGCACATAATATTAGAAAGTATTAACTAGGACAACAGTTTTATAGAACATTTCACTATCAATTATCTTTTTTCTCTCATTCATTCTTTTCTTTTTTAAAATTGTAACTCTTATATAGGAAGGCACTATAACTTAGTTAGGAATTTTTGCTCCTGCTTTCAAATGAAATAAGCTTTGTAATGAAAAGAAAAAATGGAAAGAAAAAATTTACAATGAAAGTGTTGATGAAAAGATAAATTACAATGAATTTATTGCTAAAGCAAATTTTATGTAATTTTGGGGAAGATGCCTATTTTGCTTTATATCTTATTTTATATTTTATTTATTTTGTTATTTTTAAAGATTTTGTTTATTTTAGAGAGAGAGTGAGTGCATGGGTGTGAGAGGAAGAACCTTAAGCAGACTCCCCACTGAGCATAGAGTCTGATGTGGGGCTTGATCTCATGACCTTGAGATCATGACCTGAGGCAAAATCAAGAATTAGAGGCTTAACCGACTGAGCCACCCAGGACCCCTCATATTACATTTTAATTAAGACTTTGATTTACAAACCTGAAGAAATTCAATACAATTATTATTTTAATAGTATGTCGGAAATTACTTAAGTGGTGCAGAATCATTGTATAGAATCAGCGAAGCATCCTTGGGAACATTATGCATATATCCATTTTAGCAAAAAAGTGGGTAAAAGAGATATCCTAGAGAGTAGTAATAACTAGCAATAATCAATAGCAATAAAAAGTAGTAATTAATCATAGGAATAGCAGTAATCTAACAGAGGACATCATCAATGATACCTTTATTAATCAAGGCACATAGCAGTGTATCAATTGCTGGAAAAATGCAGCATCACAACTATATCGAACTTGAATTTTTGGTACTGACATCTTTATTGTTAATATAATACAGAATTATAAATCTCAATAGATTCTAGTCATGTCAGTTTTAGTTATTAATACCAGATTTCAGTTGTTCCTAACTCAAAGATACTGTGTGTAAAATTAAAAGTCTATATAGAATTTCAGTAAAAACTCAGAAAAGATTTATAATTTTTGATTAGTTTAAAAGCCAGAGAAAAGGAAAATGAACACAAGAAAGGGAAACTCTAAGGAAAAGGAAAAGGAACACAAGAAAAGGAAACTCTTTAATATGACCATAAAGCTTAGAAACCATGTTTGAAGTGCCATTTGTCTATATTTATAGAACTTTAGTACTGGTCTAGATAGTCTATCAGATTCACTTTAGTTCTGTAATTATCTCATTTTTTAAATGATGAAAACAAGACCATAAGCGTCTCAATTCTGGATCTAGGAACAGGCCAGAGAATTTGAGAGCCAGGATGAAACCACAGATTATATACTGGGTCCCTGTGCTGCACAACAGAATAACTTTGTTTTCGTTGTCATGGAAATTGTTGGAATTAAAAGATTTTGGAGATCTTAAGATTTGTACTTTACTTAGTTTCACTATTTTTACCTTATTAAGCTAGCTAAAATATTTTTCATATCCTAAATATATCACATTTTCTATGAAACATAAATATAAAAAATCCATATCTCTTTTTACTTCTTTCTTCTTCTTTTTTATAGTAGCATGAGAATCTTGAGATTTTACATTTAATATTTTATTTGGAAAAACACCTTTTTTACTCCATAAACATATGAGTGCTTATTACATGAAAATCAATTAGCTAGATATGGGGGTTGGTGGTGCAATGATTAGTAAAACATGAATAGTATTCTCAAAGAACTTAGTGGAGCGAGTATAAGGAAAATGTTTTCTTTTAATAGTAGAATTTTCAGATGTGTACATTGGTGCATTAGAGTTTACCATAATAATTCATTTTAGAATTTCTGAAATACTGAATTTTATTATTTGATATCAATGGTTAAAGCCATGCTTTTCTCCTTTCTTATGAAAACCTATTAGATGCTCATAGAACATGGCCTTAACGTTTTGATATTAATTAATAGTATCCTGCTAAATTTTATTGTAGAATGACAGCATATAATTAAGAGATGTAGAGTGTGAGTGTGAAAAGTTAATTAACTGCAAGATTTTGACAGACACCAGGTAATTAAAAATTAAAATGAAAATAGTTTTTTAAAAAAATTTAATTATGCTTTATTTCATATTATGATGCTAAGAAAAGTGAAAGGGGATGTTTTCCATTAGCTAGATTTGTTCATCCATCATGGTAGTTCTCACATTATGCTCCCAATGAAGTCGTAATGCACTTCCCACCTGCAGTGCCCTTAATCTGTTTCTGAAAGTAATTTTAGAAATTAGAATACTGCTGTGGCATTAAAGTTTAATACTTCATTGGCACCATAGGCAGAAACCACTATAAGAAAAAAAACCCTACAAAATTGAAAATAAAATAATGTTTCTTACCCTTTTCTCTTCACAAAGAAATGGAACTTGTGTGTAATACAGTCATAAGGACAAATAATTTAATTTGTGACTCACTGTAATGCTCTGGTAGCATTAGCTATTCCTTATTACGTTTTGCTCTCAGTTTCCTGATATTTTCATTTTGTCGATGATTCTGATTGATGTTGCCAGATTTTGAAGGAGCTCATTCTTGTGAATCGTGGACCATGATCATTAGGATCTTTAAAATGGGCTCTTGTCTAGTGCATATTGAAATCTTTAGACCACCAACACCACTTATTTAGAACTTCTGACCACAAAAATAAGATTTCTTGGAGTATGTGAATAAGAGCCAGTTGCTTGGATAACACAAGGCTCTGTTTGGGGAGTCAGATGACAGGTACTGGACTAGTAGCCTAAATGTTGCAGGTCTCCTTATAGGACTCTAATTGACAAGTGCTAGAAGATTCAGGACAGCATTTAGTTTTTCACCAAGTATTTATTATTGAGTGTTTACTGTGTGATGATTATTATTCTAATACCGAAGATGAAATGGTGAGGAGACATGTAACTGCCCTCCTGGAGCATCCATTGGATTGTCCGTACTTAGGTGGACAGAAGTGATTTTGATTCATGAAGTGAAATTCATTCATTCTATTGAAGAAAATCATGTTAAAAGTATCTTCCCTTTATCTTTCTTGGAAACTCAAAATTTGTCTAGAAACTTTTCATAAGGAAGGTGTCAAGTGGAAGACAAAAATCCTTGGCATAGTAGCTGAATGCCCCTAGTGTGGACTAGTGTTCTGAGTAATTTCTTAGTGGGAATAGAGGAATTCTTAATATGCCTAGAGGAATTCTTAATATGCCGAGTCTAATCTACCTTTACCAATTTTACTAAATATTTGTATTTTAAAATTCTATAATTTATTATTTTTTAAAGCATTAGTTGGTTTTAGAGAAAAATGTGAAGAAATCTATTTGCTTCAACTTTCTAATATATTATGTATTTTAGAACTATACCAAATAGTGATTTTCACAAGTACAAAAATCACATTTTTAGTATAAACTTGAATAATTCTGTAATCATATTTAGAGTCATTGTTCAAAATTGCACTTCTTAGAGCAAAAATAAAATAAATAACAGATTTCCAACAAATATATATAGGCAGTTACAGAGGTAATTACAAATATACTCAGAAAGTAGAACAAGTTATTGGTGAAGTTTCTTTGTTAAATAATACTGCGCATTACATATTATAGAAAAATAATTAATTTTTAGCATGTGTTGTAACAAACATTTGTTTTATAGCTGAATTAATCAACTGATGTGCTGATTAAGAATCAGCTCTTGGGCAGCCCTGGTGGTTCAGTGGTTTAGCGCCGCCTTTAGCCCAGGGCGGGATCCTGGAGACCCAGGATCGAGTCCCACATCAGGCTCCCTGCATAGAGCCTGCTTCTCCCTCTGCCTGTGTCTCTGCCTCTCTCTCTATCTCTCTCTGTCTCCCATGAATAAATAAATAAAATCTTTGAAAAAAAAAATCAGCTCTTGACATATGTGAAACAGAGAATGAGGTAGAAGTGTTCAGTGGAGATTCAGGTCTACCTATATAAGGATTAAGAAAAGACATACTTATTTTGACGTGAAAAGATTTTGCACTGAGTTTAATCCATACTCTGAGTCTTGATTATATTGCATATTGAAGGAAATAGTGAAAATTACTATTATGGTCTTGTCACTACCACCAAATATTATTCTTTTAGGTATGCCAAGAAAACCATGTAACTTTGCTTGTCAACTCTGAGGTCAGCTGACCTTTGAAGATAAAGACAATTTACCAAGTGTTGGAAAGAAAACAAATAAAATCAAAAACAATATGAAAATGAAAATATTGTTTCTTGATACCAGAAACACAAGACAAGTTCTGTGATTTCAAGGAACGTGTCCAAATAACCATCTTAGTAATTAATGTACCCTAAGCCCAGAAAAGCCTAAACCTAAGCTTCAAAACTGAAGGAGACAGATTTCTAATTTTTATATATCAGGGGTTTCCTATGAAGATGAAGTTCAATAATCAAGAATTTAACAGTCTCTTGATACTCATTCTAAAATTTTTTCCTTTGAGAAAATATTTTCTCTGTATACTTGGATATATGCAAGAAGCACAACAAAATGTGGTAAAAGCAGGGATAAATAGTTTCTAGGGAAAAAAATAGTTTCTAGGGCTGTACGCATTCAAAAGTCAGATTTGAATTCTGTGAACTGCCCGTTTTTCCCTTTTTCTTCTCAGCTTTCTAGTTTTGAGTGTGTGCCTTGCTCACTGACTGCTTCTGGAGTGCTAGAAATGGCCCTTAATGAGAAAACATTCATACTTTCTGAATCCCTACACGACCTGAGTATTCTGAAAGGCTTTACCGTGCCAGAAATGATTGCCATTTATAGTAATTTATGTTAGATTAGATATTTTCAATTTCTAGAGTCAAACAGAAAAGATAGGAACACTGATAGGCAGTAGAAGCTCTTGGCCATTGAGAAGATTGAATAGATCTATGTTAATGAAAATAATCATAAACAATATAATTCCTTTCATTATGTAAAACAATTGTGACAAGTAATTCTAAAAGATTGTGCTTTATTTTTATTGCTAAATATTATATTAATTTTTAAAAATTTATCTATAATTGAGATGCACAGTGTCAAGCACTCAGGCAGGTCCTAACATTAGCAACTGTTGCCGCCGCTAGGTAGGCCTGTTAGGTTTCCATCAATTAACCAGTAAGAGGACAACAAGCCCAAATGATTTAGACAGTTTCCTCCTTATAGAGCAGCAGGCGGCATGAGCTCCAGGTCCACGTCAATTCCTGATATGGAGGAGGCCCCGTAGACACCCTAAACACCGTGATTCTGTGTCACAGCTGAGGAACTCAGGAAATCCCTGACTCACAACAGAGCTGCTACTACACCTGCTCCTCCTCCACTTCCGAGAGGGACATTATCCATATCCTGCTCTGGAAACCACTCTGCCCTCTGGCCCAGAAGAGACCCTTTCTTTATTATCCTGTAATAGCCCCAGGAGAGGGAGGAGAACCTTATTATCCTAGTTTAGAAGCAGATCTGTAGCCTGACCCACAGCAGGTATGTCAAAGTCCTCAAATAAAACCATTGAAGTCCTTTGCTCGGGTGTATGGAAATATCAGAACTATGGGGAATATTTCCCAATGCACACATCCATCCAGTACCCATAAATGTGGTCAGATGCTGAGAGCCTAAGTAAGATTAGAATATAACATGCATTATACCCAGATGATGATTGCCTCAGTCATAGTTTAAGGCAATTTGATGCCATTTCCAATCATTTTTAATATAGTCTTACAAACATAAAACATACTTTTGACACACTTAGGCCTCCTTGACCTGATCCTTGATCATACCTTTGGACATACTCTCCCTTCTTAGCTTTGGGATTTAGTCACATACCTTCAAGGCCCTGTCCAATACCAGATACCAAGGTATTGGTATCTCTTGTATTAGAAGAAACTGATAATATCTAATTAATTAAATGGTAGGAGATAAGGATGAACTCCTCTGAGATCTTTAATTTACCTAAAACCTAAGATTCCCTAAATAGCTCAGCATTGCCCTGAGGCTTTTACTCTTATGGGCCTCTCCTAAGAGGAAAGTCTAAAAAGGCATAGATATGAGCAAATCTTAATTTTTTAAATCTAATTTTTAATTAGAAATGAGAGAGCTCCTTCTTTTCTCAGATCATACTGTCTCCTGTTTTAAGAAGGATTTGACAGTAGAGCAAGGCAAAAAGCTTCCTTCCAAACGAGTACCAATAAATGGAAGTGGCTTGTAGAATGGATCACCGCTTCAATGACAGTCAAAAGGAAGAAGCTAGGAGTGAGCAAAGTATCTTTTCTCAGAATCTCATGCAATTGGGTCATATAGAGCCTGGCTAACAATGATATAGAGTCTTCAGGGATGGCAGATTTTTGAAGGGAGAGCCGTCTACTAATATAACAATCAATAGAAGCATTTTTTTTTTCTATCCTTGAGAAGACCCTGAACACTAGTTAGGCACATTATTCACCTGGCGGTTGTGGGGCTTCAGGATTATTCCATGTTCTCAAAGATTATTGAAACTAGAAATCCTATTTTCCTATTATGCCCTATTGTCCTATTAAGCCCTCAGCTAAAATAACAGACTGTTGCCAGGAAATGTAGGTAAGACCTTACATATGTTTTTTGGGTAACTAGTTCTACTATCTCCTGCGAAATCAAAGGAATTTTAGTGTTTATTTTCCCTGAAAATAACTGACTTATTTTTGTAAGTCACCTGGGTATATTCTCGACCTCAGTGAGGAAAAGTTTTATATTTGTATCTCCCCAGAGTTAGTAGCGAAGATTTGTGTAAATAGCTCTTCTTTTAGGAGAACGGAGTCTCAGGTGACTTGAAAACAAGCATGAAATTTAATTGTTGAAATACATTGCTTTCCTACAATCTATATATCTCCAACGACTTAATGTTTTTTCAAAGAGTAGATGGCTCTATGGTAAAACCTGTTGTGCTAGCGCATGGCAACATTAGATAAGACCTCCCTGCTGTGTGCAGAACTTAGAAATTGATTAACCTTGGAAAAAAATTTCCTAATAAGGTTATTGAATATAGTAATTGTAATATTTCTGTTATTTAAATAAAAGCTAAATTCAATAAAATAAGCATTCACCCAAATGCCTTATGTGTGCCATATGTTTACCACATAATATCAGCATTAGAGCCTTAATCAAACTAATTTAGTATGCTAATGCTGACATAAAGCAAATCCAAACAGAAATAAGCCTCCGAGTAGGGATTTATTTGGTATTTTTGCTTTTTCTTAACACTCATCCTTGTTATCTCAAGATAATTCTCAAAGAATTTATGAGGGCAACCAAATTTATTTAGAATGACTTACTGTTTCATACCAATGTTAATTTTATTTTGCTTCTTAATTTTATTTTGTACTTTTTAAAACATTGTGGTAAAATACACATAAAACTTAACCGTTCTCACCATTTCTATGTACGCAGTTCAGTCGCATTGAGTACTCTCACTTGTGCTACCGTCACGACATCCACGCACAGAACTTTTATCATCTTGCTATACTAACATTTTTATTCAATCCACTCTCTGCTGGTTTGGGTATTAGTATCCAGTCCATAATCACTAAGAAGCTGGGCTGTCTCCCAGGCATTGTGTCTAGCTTAAGACAAAAGGGACAGTCTGGTTCTTGCTCTGTTCTCTCGTGTATGCCAGATGGTCAGCTCAATATCGAGAGCCCATTGTCGCCTCCAGAGCCATACTCCAGGAGAGCAGTGTTTGGTTATGTCTGTGCTTAAGGATATTATTCTATACTGAATTTTAAACCAAATCATTTCTTTTTCATTTTGTTTTATTTATATTTTATTTAAATTCAATTTGCCAACATACAGTATTACACCCAGTGCTCATCTCATCATGTGCCCTCCTTAATGCCCTCTTCCATTTACCGCATCCCCCCCTCCCAACCTCCCTTTCTGTGACCCTTTGTTTGAACCAACTCATTTCTGTGGAAGGTTTTCCTTTCTGTCAGGCAAACTCCTGGCTGCTGTTGAGCATTGGTATAACGTTTCTCGTTGCTTTCTTCAGTGCAGATTGTATCTTCTTGTGAATATAACTTGACGGTGGTGGTGTAAGTCTCGGTAGAGGGGAAGACTGACTTTCTCTTTCTTGTGGAAGCTAAGAGTTGATTCCCAACCAGTAAGTAGGTAGCGTAGCAGGGAAAGGTTGAAATCAGGTGTGTAGTAAAAGCATAAAGATAATATTTGCTGGAGATGCTATCTTTCTCAGTTTATTTCAAATCAAATCTTGCGATTTTATACAATCAGTGGGTGGTGGGAAGAGACAGAAACTGTAAGTGGAAAACTAAAAAGCGGTTTAGGAGAAAATTGGAACATCCAAGTGGTTTGCCATAAGGTATACGGAACTTTGCAGAGAGAATATTGTGTTGCTGAATAAATAGATTTACATTTTAGTGAGTCTCTGCCCTTGTTGCTGAGAAAATATCTATATCTGAACCTCAGGTTTTCCATTCCTAATGATTTCCCATTACTCTCAGAAAGATGTCCAGACTCCATACCAGAACTTTCAAGAGACCCCAACAACTGGTTGGGGTCTGGTTCCTTCTACAAAGGAACATCATCTTGGAACACTCTTTCTTCCTGCTTCTCTCTTTCTCTTTCAGTTAGCTAATAAAGCAGTAATTTCCTTTCCTGCCTCTGCTTAAATGTCACTTTCTTGTGAAGATATCTTTCTCCTTCTCCACACTTGATTAAATCCCCCGGTATATGCTCTCCTAAAACCAAGAACTTTATTTCTCATGAAGTTCGTTGCACTTTATTTTTTTAAATGCTTTTATTTATTTATTTGAGAGAGAGAAAGAAGAGAGCACAAGCAGGGGGAGAGAGAGAGGCAGACTCCCATTAGCAGGACTCTGGGATCACGACCTGAGCCAAAGGCAGACTTTAACCGACCAAGCCATCCAGGCGTCCCTCATTGCATTTTATTTAAATTGGGGCTATGATTGGCTTTCTTCTCTGCTATATATTATATTCTATGATGGCAGTTACCTGTAATCTTGTCAGTGTTCCATCACCAGCGCTGTGTCTGGCTTATGCCATCAGCCTGGGATACTGATAAAGTACATAAATACACATGTAAAATATGTGACAGTAAAAGTGCTGAAAGAAAACATAAGATATTTCCTTTATAACCTTGGAGTGAGAAGGCTTTTCTAACTCTGATTCAAAATTGAGAAGACTGAACGAAAGAAGAGATTGATGGTTTTGACCACATAAAAATTAGAAACTTGTACATAGCAAGAAATCCCATAAACAAAGCAAAAGGCAGGTGACAAACTGGGGAAGAGATTTTCCACTCCTATTACAGACAAAGGGTTGTAAAGAAATAGAACAACATCTCAGTGGATCAAAGAACAACGCATTTAAACAAAGAGTTCTTTGACATACTTTTCATGCGTAGCATTGGGAGAGTTCAAAGGTTGGTAATACACTTGTTTGGTGAAACTGGGGGGGAAAAGGCTCTCCCCCATTTTCATGATGGAGTGTTTGAACATTCCCTGTAGACAATAACTTGTCAATAATTAAGGTTGCAAATTGACTCAGTAATCCCACTTTTGAGTATTTAACTTAGAGATAAATTATATTTTATAAATTATATTTTATATTATATAAATTATATTATATAGATTATTATAGTAACAAAAGATTTAAAATAAATCAACTGTCCATCAATAGGTCACAAACTGAATAGATTAGTGTATTCCTAAAATAGAGCACTATGGATGAGAGAATGGAGAAGCTCTTTGGTTTTTAACATGGGCATGTTTCCAGGCACCCGGGCGGCTCAGTGGTTGAGTCTGCCTTTGGCTCTGGTAGTGGTACCAAGGGCCTGGGATCATGTCCCACATCGGGCTCTCCTCTCCACAGGGAGCCTGCTTCTCCCTCATCCTATGTCTCTGCCTCTCTGTGTCTCTCATGGGTAAATAAATAAAATCTTAAAAAAAAAAGTGGGCAAAAATAAATAAATAAAATTAATAAAAATAAAATAAAAATTAAAAAATGGGCAAGTTTCCAAATTTTATTGTTTCAAATAAAGTTTTAAAATTCTTTAATATTGTTTAAAATTATAATATGCTATATAAAGTATAGCATATTATCTTAGGTATCAAAAAAGAGTAACTCTCTACTTTCATATATGACTACTCTGTGTATAGCCTCTCTAAAGAATAGAAGAAGATAATAAGTGTGATTACCTACAGTGAAGAGGGAGACACTGAGTAGATGGGAATAAGGCTGGGAAGTGAGTTTTTCAATGGTATACATTGAAAAATGCTTTTTAACTTTTTCATTTTTGAACCTTGCAGGCATATTATGTATTAAAATTTGATAATAAAACAATTAGAGAACGGAATATGTTGGAAGTTTTAAAAATATTAAATACAAGGAAAGTATAGGAAATGAGCTTGTTTATATCAGAGGGAAGTTAAAGCTAAATGGGCAATAGTCTTCAAGCTTAATTCTTGGACTCAAAAATGAGGGATTTAGACCTTGATATCTTGGTCACTTCAAAATCTGAGACCTTATCATTTGTCATGAAGGTTTTTTAGAGAACCCTTTAGAAGTTATAGCCCAATATTTTCTATCTCCATTAAGAATAGCATGAAACAGTGTGGGAAGGAAAAATATGATGTTGGAAAAATCCTAGGAAAAATATGATGTTGGATTCAATGGAAAAATATGATGTTGGATTGGGAGAATTTCAAATTATCCGTTTCTTATAACAACAATCTTGACTTACCCATGTTGGGCATTACTATGTAATGACTTTGAGAGCTTCCTCTTTGTAGAAGTTAAAATAATTTACTTATAAATAACATCTGATTAATGTTATGGCCTATAGTAATTTAAAAGTATATAAAGTTAGAAAAATGACTCCAACTTCTTCAGTCCTATTCTGCAAAGATAATTATGATACTGTAACTGTTTTTTCATGCACAAACATCAGACATTAAAATATGTGCATATGGTATATTATGGAAGTACAGAAGAGAAGGAAGGAAAGAAAAAAGGGAAGAAGAGAGAGAGGTTTTCTTTGCAAAAGAAGGAGTTTATCATATAATTCTTTGCAAGTTGCTTTTTTCACTTATACATATGGCTTGTTTAAACTTGATACACCTACCTCAGAAGATATGTTACATATGATTTTTGCTTTTTGAAATTTATTAATGTATTACTCATACCTTAAGGTGGCTGATTATATTTTTGCAAAAATTGTGTGAGAAATTAATGGGATAAAAATTGCTACATAGCAGTAAAATTGATATTTATATGTATAATATTTATGTATCTATATATATACATATTTTGTGAAATTATTTGATAAATATAGATCTACTTGTGTAGACTGCAAGCTCCATGAAGGCGGAGATTTGTACCTCTCTTCTGCTCATCATTTTATCTCTACTTCTGAGCTTAATTTCTGGCATGTGCTAATGCCCAAAAGTCTATCAACTACGTGCGTGAGTCCAAAATTCCATGGTAGGGAACAGATGGGCAAATGAAAGAACTTCAGTTTGAGGGCACAAAACAGGTTTCATAAGATAATTCTGAGATCTTACAAGATGGAATCCCCCCCCCAAAATCACTTCAAAGTTATTTATTTCCATGATAGTTTTTAAATGAAGTTCCTATAATGAACAGTGCTGAATTATGATGCTTCTTTGGGAAGGTGATTTTATTTTTTGCACCATCAAATGTGCTAAGTGCTGCTTAGAACATGACAATATAGTCTCAACTCAAAGATTTTCTTTAAATAAAATGTATTTTTGTTCCTTAGATTTGTCAGCTTCTTTAGACATTGCTGCAACACAATTCACAAAGTACTGTTATTTTTAAGTTCTGTGTCAAGTTAATGTATTTCAGCTGTGACTATGTCACAGCTTCTTGAAATTCTGTTTGTAGTATCACATTACAAATTCCCCGAATGTAAACAGAATCAAATCATTTGCCAGCATCAGCCTTCTCTCTTGGGACTCAATCATGCATACCACCTACAAAAGATGATGTGTGTTGTAAATTAGGACTTTAGGCAAAAGGTGAGTTTTCCCTTCTTTTTCTATAAAGCTCATTAAAATGGACCAACGAACAAAATCCACAGATAAGCATTCCATCAGTAATGAAACGCTTAATAGCTACAAAACACTAGGAAGCTAATCACAAAGGCATTACAATTTCTACCAAATCAGGGTCCTTTTAGATATCTGTTCATTTCCCTAGAGGGCACTGTGCAGTGGGAGATGCACACAGATTAATAAAATGAATAAAGGAAAGATAATGTAGAGAGGATTGTAAAGCATAATACGTATAAATATATTCCTTACCTTACATACCATACAATATATATAAATTTATATATATATCTAGTGTGTGTGTGGTGTACATGTGTTTGATATACACATAAATGTATATACCAGAGTGATAAAAAGAGGTACATAAGACCATGTTGGGAGCTAACATTGAAGGTTGAGTAAGAGTTCATTAGTCAAAGAAGGAGGTTAATGTATTCTAGGCAGAGAAAATACTCAAGCAAATGCTTTGTGGAGACAAAAAGTTGGTGGGTGTGGGGACTTAAGGAAGGCTTAGGTGGCTGACATGAAAAAAGAAAAGAAACAGCCTTGCGGGAGCTTGCAGGCCATACTAAAATTTTGCTTTTATCCTAAGAGTAATGGCACTCTAGTAAAGGATTTAAAGTAAGAAAATGAAATGCTGAGATTTTTATTTTGAGAAGATTTCTTTGGCTGCAGAATTAAAAATGAGTTTTAGGGAGGAAAGTGTTGCCTAGGATGGATGCAAGTTGCCCAGGCATAAGACTATTATTATATGATTCAGGTAAGAGGGATGACAGGTAAACCCAGTGCAGTAGAGACAGAGATGGTAAATGGACATTGCAATTCCACCGGCCTTTGTCCTTCAAAAACTAAATTCTACATGAGTCTAAATTTTACTGCTCACTAATTAATTACTTACAAAGTCTTAACAGATAGTAAGATTTAGGGGTGCCTGGTTTGCTCAGTCAGTGAGTGTCTGACTCTTGATTTAGGCTCAGGTCATGGTCTCAGGGTGGTGAGACGGAGCCCCGTGTTGAGCTCCACCTGCACCGTGGAGTGAGTTTGAAAGTCCATCTCCCTGTCCCTCTGCCCCTCCATCCACTCAAGTGCTCGCTCCATCTCTGTCTAAAATAAATAAGTAATCTTTAAAAAATAGCAAGCTTTAAAGTAACTTGTAAACCGAATTTATTTCTGAGGATTAGGGTGAATTAAGCATACCTGTGTATTTGTTGTCTGGATGTAAATAAAATGTTTGGTATCTGCTTAAAGATGATATATCACTATCCCTTTTGCAACATAAGTCCCCTTATAAAATGAAGGAGAATCATGTGAGCTATCATATCTTAATAAGCCTTAAGCCTCTATTCTATTGTTTTTTTTAATTGTTACCAGATGCTGTATAATTTTCAGAAGAGGTGCAACCCTAAATTATAATTTAACTATTATTAGGTGAACATTAAATAGACATCAGATTGCAATTTCATATGATTGACCTTCTTGGAAGATTAGTTCAGGTAATCTTCAGTTTTACAAACTCCTGTGTAAAAGTGCAAATGACAAAGCTTTCTTCCTCTTTTCTTCAAATTTAACACATGCTGACTCGCTGAGAAATCTGTATCTATTACATCCAATAAAATTCTTATCAGAGCAGAAGCCATAATTCAACATAAGTTCTGAACTTAAAAAAAATGTACGTATGTGCCTCATCGTGAAATTTTTGACAACTATACTTCAGAAAAATTTCATTTCTTTTTTTTTTTTTTCATTTGTCTTTTTATTTCAGTGCTCTCATTACTAAAAGATGTGACCTTTTTTGGAATTCTGTGATTTCAGTCAAGAAGCAATTATTCAGCACTTATGAGGTATAAATACTAGTCATTGCTGGAGATTTGGTGGTGAATGAAGCAAACATCCAACATGGAGAGTTTTACCCTCCAGGATGGAGTTACATTTTGCTGGTCTGTCCTTGCTGTAAACAATCAGCCGGTATTCAGATTTTCCTGCCACTGGAAATTACTGAAATATTCTTAGGCTGAACAAAACTTTCTTCTCAGTACTTTTCCCATCCTCTTTAGTCTTTTTATAGGTTATAGACCATCTAATTGTTTTTATGCAAATCAAATTTTCTTTTGAGAGAAAAATATCTCCTAGAGATTTTACCAGATGGAGAGTAATTAACTACAAATGAGAAGACATATTAATAGTATCTTATAAAAAGGACATTTGTCATAATAGCCTTTCAGAAAACATGTATAAAGTTTTCTTATTAAAGTGTCCTTTACAGGGGCACCTGGGTGGCTCAGGGTGTGACCCCGGGGTCCTGGGATCAAGTCCCTTATCAGGCTCCCCACAGGGACCTGCTTCTCCCTCTGCCTTCGTCTCCGTTTCTCATGAATAAATAAATAAAATCCTTTAAAAAAAGGAATAAAGTGCCTTTTACAACATGTGTATGTGTGTGCATACATGCACGTGCGTGTGTGTTTTAATTCCAGCTAATTAATTCTAATAGTTGACTTTTATGGTAACCCCTAACAGTAATTAGGAAAATCGCATTTTTCAATGGTTTCTGTACCATTTGGGGGACATATTGAAACTATGAATATCATTAACTATGAATAATATTAGTTGATATTATTAACTTTGAAATGATTCAATATTATTACACAGTGTACAATTTCATAATCCACATAACCTTGCTACTTTTTTCCTTTATTCGAGTCCAGGTATTACATATTTTGCCATGTGAACATGGCTGTGAGAAGTCGATACCCAAAAAAATGACAATACAGGGCTGATGAAAAGGATTTCCTTGTTAATTCTTAGTAATTTTGGCTTAGATTTAATAAGAGTTTACTCTGTACAGGACCCTGTGCTACGTGGTTTTCTTAAAAACTAGTTTTATTGAATCCTAGAAGGAAGAGGCTGTGATTTATCTTTACCCCACCTCCTGCTGCTTCCACCCCTTGGGGTTATGCACCTGATTGAAACTGCTTGTGCAGCCAGGAGATTCCTAGGTAGTGCCAGGTAGTACCAGGGTGTGTTCTCTTCCTGAACCCTACCACCCGCCAGTAGAGGCAAAGCTGGTGCCCTCTGCTTTTCTTCTCTGTGAACTGAAGCCCTGAACTTATTCTCTTACTCTTACTATAATCATTTTACCTTGGATAAAAAGCCAACAAATACCTGTGACGTCAAATTTTTCAACTCATAAGAGAAATGGTTCTCCATTTCTCTGTAATTTCTGCTTTCCCTAGGCCTGAAGTCCGATTACTGTTTTATGACATTTTTCCCACCTAGAGCTTTCTTTCTTTGAAACTTTAACTCCTGTAGTTAAGTGTACCATTTTTTTTGGAAATGTCAAAATTTCATTATTATTTGGCATAAATCTTTATCTTAAAAGAGAAAACACTAACCACCTCCCCCCAAACATGATACAGTATTTAAAATTGTAGCAATGTTTAAATTTTCATATGCAAAATGGTGCCACCAGTAATCAGTGGGAGGCACAGAGCACATCACTTACTGCTTGAGGTCCTTAGGTCGGATGGGGACGTACGTAAATAATTATAATTGTTTTTCTGTTATCTCATTAATTCAGAAGGTTACATCAATGGGGATAAGGAAACCTCACTGACGTTATGTGTCCACCTTGGACTTCTCCCTGCAGCTATGCTGGCTTATCTGCCTTCCTTCGGAGAACCCCATCTCCCCAGGACCTATAACTTTGCTCTTGATTTTCCACCTTCCCTTTATGAATTCCTCAGTTTGGCCTCTGTGTAAGTGTCCCCCCCTTTTCCCCAGAGGCTTTCCTATCTACTCTGGCTATATCAGTGGGGGGGCTAGGGCCCTCCAAGATAAAGGTACCTGTATAAAGAATTTATCCCTTTGCTAACAAGACTCTCCACAATAATTGCAAGCAAGATGAGACAACTTTATTTTTATTATTTTTTAAAGATTTTATTTATTCATGAGAGACGCAAACAGAGAGGCAGAGACACAGGCAGAGGGAGAAGCAGGCTCCATGCAGGGAGCCCAGTGTGGGACTCCATCCCAGGACCCCGGGGTCACGTGCTGAACTGAAGTCAGATGCTGAGCCACTGAGCCACCCAGACATCTTGAGGCAGCTTTATTGTATTATAGTGAAGTATTTTAATTTAGAGACATGTTCTGTATTTGAGTTATGAATGTAATTGGGTTCAAGGATGTTTTTTTCAGGAAACTGAGGGGTTATTTGATTTGTGACAGTGTTGCTGCATATCAGTGCCCTGCTTTAGACACATAAGAAGTGTTCTCTGGCGTTCCCTGTAGGGCAGATTGCTACCCCTGAGGACCTCTGATGATAGAATTACTGTTCCTCCCTGACTACTCAGTGCAGTGATTTATGATCTGAAGGAAGGGGTGCCAGGATTACACTGAAAGCCATGTTCTCTCTCTGTGTGTCTCTTTCTCTTTCTCATGTGCACGCACGTGCACGCACACAAACACACATAGAGAAATTTGCATGCAGGTTAGTGTAGGTGATTTATCTGAAGTCATGAAAACTGTAGCTCTTAGTTTCTGCTAGGTTTAGGACCATCCATTTTTCCTCTTTAAGAAACAGCCCTAAGTAAGTGTCAATATTAAAACTTGCTTTAAAAAAAAATAAAAAATATAAAACTTGCTTTTTGTTGACTTAAGTCTGGTGAATCTGTATACTTCATTAAAAGGCCTACCTTATTAGAGGGAAAATAACTCTTTCTTAGTTTTACTTTGAACTTGAAGGTATATCTGTATAGAGTCTGAAATGTTGGGCTGCATTAATTGTTTCCCCAACAATATCCTTTGGCATTTACAAGTCATGCAATTTTTGGTGCATTGGCAGTTGCATTACTAGAAGTAAAAAATGTTGGATTCTGTATTTGGTCCTGACCCTTACTAATTGTATAGTTTTAATAACTTTATAGCTCTGAATGTTGATTTTATTACCTACAGGGTGATCTCTCTTTTGATCATAAGGAAGTTATTTATGTGAAATAACTCCTACATTTAGTCATTTGATTAGGATTATGAGCAGCTTCCATGTGTAGGTACTATTCCAGATGCTAGAGATAGAGCATGGAAGACTAAAGTCCTACTTCTTTTCAGCTTCATTGCAATACACTTGAAAATTCTCCACAAAGGTAAATATTAGAAAACGATGTCTAACTTTATTATGTATTACTTATGTGGCTATGCAGTCCGCTTAATTAAAGTGTCGGTTTCCTAAAGTAAGAAACATGCCTTAATTCTGTTATATTCTCTGTAAAATATTTATATATTTTTTGTGTACATATATATATAAATATTTTACAGAGAATATAACAGAATTAAGGCATGTTTCTTACTTTATATATATAGTAAGAGTCCAAGAGGGGCAAGGAGCAGAGGGAGAGGGAGAAGCAACTACTCCCTATTGAGCAGGGAGTCCAATGCAGGGCTCAATCCTAGGACCCTGGGTTCATGACCTGAGCCAAAAGCAGATGCTTAACGTACTGAATGCCTACTCAGGTGCCCCTAAATTTTTTTTTAAGATTTTATTTATTTATTTAGAGTACGTGTTTAAGTGGGGGGAGGGGCAGAAGGAGAGGGAGAGAGAGAATCTCAAGCAGATTCCCCACTGAGCATGGAACCTGAGGTGGGGTTTGATCTTACCACCCTGAGGTCGTAACCTTAGCTGAAATCAAGAGTTGGACACTCAACCCACTGGTCCACTCATGTGCCCCTATGTGAAGTCATTTAAAAAAGTTATGATTTTTTTCCCCTTGAGATATGCATCTGTCTGAACAGAAAAAAGTCATATAATACCTTCAGGTAGTGCTGGATGATACTAAAAATTAGAGGATATTTTGCTTGTGTATCTGTGCTTATGAGTAGCACCAATGAACACATTAGGGTTAATAATTCAGTCAAGTCTAGGTAGAAAATAATTAGGTCTCTCTCACTCAGCCTTTGGCATTGCTGTCTCAGTGGCCAATCATATTGAGTCAGGGTCTGAGGTAGTGAGATAGGAGATATTTTTAGGTCATACTAATACCTCTTGTTATTAAAAAGTCTCTTGAACTTGGTCTTGAGGGAGTTGGCTAAGACATCTTTTAAAAAATATCAACAGATTGGTATTTTAAATCATTTTTAATCCCATTTCCCAGCAAATGTCTTTCTTTCTTTCTTTTTTTTTTTTTTTGGTGATGGGCTTGAGAATAATTGATGGGTAATTTTAGGAATATTACTGGGTTATTGAAGTCCACATGAAAATAATTTAGAAAAGGTTTATGTGGCCATATTGGTCCGAATTTTCCAGAGAAACTGAACCCATAGAGTTGATGTTGCACTCTTGAGTCTGAAGACTGCAGACTCAATTCCTTCTGCAGGCACAATTCCTTCCTTTTATGAAGATCTCAGTCTTTTCACTTAAAGCCTTCAGTTTATTGAGTGAAGCCCATCCACATTATGGATGGTATCTCCTTCACTCATTCTACTGATTTAAATGATAGTCATACCTCAAAAGATAGCTTCATAGCAACAGCAAAACTGGTATTTGACTAAGTAACTGGGTACCATCACATAGCCAAACTGACACATAAAATTAACCATCACAGTGGGGTCTTATGAAAAATGAATTATAGACTTTATATTGCTTAGAAAAGAGATACAGTAAATAAATATTATGGAGAAGACCTAAATTTTACCATTAGAACTATTAATATGGTCACGTGTGGGAAAATAGGGGACAAGGTTGTAGGAAACTGTACCTAGATTTATACCTTGAAGGTTTACATATTTTTAGCTTTTATCTTTTATTATTGAGGTATAATTGACATACATTTTCTTAGCTTTTATCAACATAAATTATGAAGAATTTTGTAATAACAGTATAGTGATTGCAATGATATCAATTGCTAGTTGCATATTCCATGCTGATTATCTCATTTCATTTTCACAAATCTAAAGTAGACACTAACATTATCTCTACCATAAAGATGAGAAAATTGGTGCCCAATTAGGGTGAGACTTGTGCTAGCTTGCAGAGATAGTAAGAAGCAGAGCTAGGATAACTGTGGCATGTGTTCAGGATTTTCTGCAGCTATCATGGTTGAAGACAAGTCCTAAATGAAAAGCTCTACAGTTTTTAGTCCTTAAATACACCATCTAGATGGACCCAGAGTATGTTACAGCTAATTTTTATAAGGAGAAATTCCCTTTCCTCCAAATTATAAACAATTAGCTGGCATTTAATGCCTTTTAAAAGATATGGTTCTTCCTCCTTAATAATTGCCAGAATTTGTTTCTCAGTCAATCTTTTCTATGAAGATTGTTGGGTGTTAGGCACAGCTCTACAGCTAATTACTCTTGTTTTTAAATAAATATATTAGAACAACATAAGATCACTTTCAGTGTCACCTCTAACTAATGGAAAAATATGAAGTCTTATAAGCTTCATAAAAACACTTAGCTACTGATGTTTCATACCACCTTGGGAGAAACAATTTCAACATGTCCAGTAATAGGATTGAGTTTGCTCTGCCAGCTTTTCTAATACTTTACCACTCCTCACCTTATGCTCTTGGTTGCAGTTTACTCTCTGTCTTCTGAATAGCATCATAGTTGGGTTTCTAATGCCTAGCACAGTATCTGGTGCACAGTGCTTAATAAATAATTCTAGAAAAGAAGGAAGTTAGGAGGGAGAGAATATTCCATAGATACATTCACTTTTTAGCTCTGTATTTACTTCAGTGTACTCCTTTATTTATTATAAACCACGCTTTTACTTCTGTAATGGGCAACGCAGAAACTGACAGCCTATAGAAAATTTATTAGTGTTCATGCAGGTGATTATGCAGTCTTCTCAGCCCTCCTCCTGTATTGTCTTTCTGCATCTCTTGCTGTGGGTTTGTCACACATTTTAAGGCCCAGGATTGCACATTTGGATCTCAGCATGTGCCAAGCCATGGTGAGAAATGTTTATCTTTGAACTTTTATTTGAATGCAGAAAGTAATATTGACTAGCATTTTCTAAAGGAAAGTTTTAGGATGCTGGTTGATACTGTAATGTCAAATAATTTCTGCAGAGTAGTTACCCTTTTAAAAACCTCTTCAGAAATATTCCTTAGCCATAGAATGACCTTTGGTATAAACTTGGGGAATATGTGTTAAGGAAAGATGGACATTGCATTTGTTATTATTGTAATTTAATAATTTGTCTAATCTGCTATTGTAAAAGTAATCTACATCGATGGTATTCAGCTCAGAGAGTCAAACACATTCAGCTTTAGTTTAAAAGTAATAACTAGAAAAATCAGTCCTGGTAAGATTCATTTTGATCGAAGTACAATTGGGTAGCCAGTATTATAGCCAAATGTTAATATTATTGTTTGTCATTTAAATCTAATCATATTTACCATTACTTTTTTTGTTTTGGTTTTGTTTGTTTTTAGTATAGACTTCAAGAACAAATTACTTTTCAGGTGAAAAATTAATCTGTTCTAGAACTTTTATTGAAATTGCTCCCAGAAGTCTAAATGGAGAATTAAATGCAAGACCTAAATATTTGGAAATAAATAATTTGGTTTATTTTTTACTCATAATTTGCACATTGTACTTCATCAGTTTCCACTCCATTAGATTTCAATTTTAAGAATTCTGTGACATAACTATTACAGTGACATTTAAAAAAATTGTCCTTTGTATAATAATCAAACACACAAAAATAATGGAACTTTAAGAAAATCACATACAGATATTTTTACCTTAATTTTCGTCCTTTAATTTTCTTTAAAAAAGATTCTCATGTGGGGATGGAGGTGGTAAAATTGTGCTCCCAGTGTATGTGGTGAAGAGGAAGGGAAAATATAATAACTTTCTTTCTTAAAAAAGATTTTATTTATTCGAGAGAGAAAGAGAGAGCACACAAGTGGGAGCAGGGAGGAGCACAGGGAGAGAGAGCGCGAGCGAGAGAGCGAGAGAATCTGAAGCAGAACTGGTACTGAGCGTGGAGCCCTACTTGGAGTCAATCCAATCCCACAACCCTAAGATCACGATCTGAGCCAAAGCTAGCAGTCTGATGCTTACCCGACTGAGCCACCCAGGCGCCCCAGTTCGATAACCTTCTATGGAGTTTGTAACTAGCAAAGTTTGTTCTTCTATGGTCTGATATCTTTCCTGATATAAATTACAGACTTGGAGGAGGTAAATTGACTTTTAACTCAGAAATTGTTTTGTGTGCTCAACTGAGATTCATTTTTTTTTTTTTTTAAATAACTTGTCAATGCCTATTTTGTATATTGGGAGACACTGGTGAGGAAGAAACTTCTAGTTGGCTCAATGAGCTTTCAATATTATGAGAAGGACTGGGCAAGGCTTAAAGTTTTACACTAATTCTTTATGAGAGAAAAGTAAACTGGGGCCTCTAGTGCTTAGAAAATGTTACTTTATAATATTCATCCTGACTCAACAAGCATTTAAGTGGTTACTAGAAGAGATATGCTGTTTTTGCTGCCCATAAACAAGGATGTGGTTTTCTTACAGGTTTTTACTTTATTATATTTGACTAATTTACTTGTCCTCTCTGTTCTAAGGCAATAGGTAAAAGAAGGAAGCCACAAAAATAAAAAAATAAAAAAAATAAAATTAAAAAAAAAAAAAAAAAAAAAAAAGGAAGGAAGCCACACAGAGGACAAGTTGTAGTTCCTGGTCCAAGAGACTAGAGAGAATGAAGAGTGATGGATAGATATGAGGTAGAGAAGAAAGGAGTCACTAAGGATGGGGAAATAGAAGTGATTAGTATAAACATTTCGTATCAGCCTGCAGTGTTCTATTTGACCTCTTAGTTCTATGCTGTGGGTACAGATGCATGTTGGAGAGGGTTGCTGCGATGTGGAGACCATGGAACAGGCCAGATGGATGGAAGCAACAGTGAATTCTACAAGATAGAATGCAGTATTCCTTCATCAAGTCATAAGGACATCCTTAACCAAAGTAGAAAAAAAACTAGAAAAACATGGGATTCATTCTATCACCGTTGTTTTCTTAAACTTTCATTTGCATGTTGGTGAGAAATCTAAATAGCAAAGTTTAAAGGGCCGAATGCATTTTTATTTTCTTAGCACTCATTTGCAACATAATGAGACATTTGAATGACAGGAAAAGTTGGTACACTGAGGAATTTGATAATGAGTTTTATTTTTAAACGTACTGTTCTTTAAAAATATACATAAATTCCAGTTAGGCTTTGGATTCTAGTATTTGCCTTTCTTCATAAGGTTTGGAAAAAACTAATGTACCCTTGCTTTTTTTCTTTAATGGCATGGTAATGTGCTTTGATAATATTTCTTATTTTTTAAATTATTTGAAAACTATTCCTGGAATCTCCTAATCACTTAATTCACTTAGTATGATACAGTATAATAAGTGTTGTGATCATATGTGGCCACTGGGTTATACATTTTCGAAGCAAGTGGGTGGACATAAATAGACACATATATATTTATTATGTTATTACTCTCTTGTGAATATTGTTAATGTTGCTTCATTATATAGTCATTTTTCTAAGTCAAGAGTAAATTACAGTAATGGAAACATTCAACTTCATAATCACTGTCTCTTTGTACTATTTACGATGGAATTTACAAGCTTTTCAATATTCTCATTGGAAAGGAACTATTGAAATAAATGGAGAATGATAAATGTTTACTAAAAGGGCAAAAAGTACTGTGAATTGCAAATGTGTGCATAAGAAAATAGGACATTTTTTCCTGGTAGGCTAATTACACTTACCATTCAGTTAATTGCAGTATTTATTGAATGAAAGAATAAGCATTTTAAAACATTGGCTACATTAAAGGGTAAACCTTTTATTTTCAATTTGGGATCTATATTAGAAGCCAACAATAATTAGTTATATAATTCTAAGTTGATGTCATCAGATTTTCTTTGACATCTTTATTATAAAGTCCATATGAGCCATTATAATTACCCATGAACATTTGTAGCCTGTGAACAAGAATACATTTTTCATGCTAATCTGCACATCATAATGGCTTCCCCCCTGTGTTCTAGATCACATTTCCTCTTACCTCTACAGGGATTTGTTCCATCAGTTTTGAATAAATTTCTTCCTGCCATTTAGCTAACTTTTCACATGTTCTCTAACATTCTTTGTAAGGGTGATCTCTTCTAGCATTCTTAGTCAGATTTACATGGCTCTGCCCTGCTCTGCACCAGGACATGGTTCTCCCATCACAATCATAAAAAAAAAAAAATTACACTATGACTAATGATTGACTGAGCATCTATAACAGAATATAAGCCTTTCCAGGGCAGGAAACATAAATAAGCCAATCATTGTTCAACACCTATTAAGTGCTAGACGTGGTCATATACAATATCTCACTTAAATCTTCACAATAGTAGTGATAGTGGAGGATAATGCTGTCTCTGTCCCAAGCTCAATAAACATTAATTGATAATATTACTAATGCCAGTAATAATGTTCTTGGTGAGCCTGAGAATATACAGGCTAAAAAATAATAATGTTATAAACTCTATCACCCATTTAATAGGTATCATTGACATTTATAACAGCCTCTGAAGTTATTTTTATTTAAGGCAGTTAATTTCTGCTAAGCTTCATGAGGAAATATACCTTTGCACATATGCTAAGGCTTTTTATGGCCAATACAGAATAGTTTAACTTACTGTACTTCGAGAACGACACACTGAAATTTTCCACAAAATGAGTTTACTGTTTCCATCAAAATATGAAAATTTAAATTTTGATTATAAGTGCTGGTTCGTGTTCATAGGACCTAAAGTGCTATCCTTTCTGTTTTTCCTTTTGTTTGGTTTTCCTGGACACCTGCCTTTATGGGAAGATAGCTGAGAATTTTGGCTTTCAAAATACACCTGAGTCCAATTAAGTAGGCGAGGAACACAGGGAGCAGTAAGAGTAAGAAAAACTGGCCAGGAAATGGCATACGAGACACTGTTGCTAAATGAAGGGTAAATGCATATTTGTGGAGGTGATAGATTTTTATTTCTCCAAGTGGTTTTAAATTGCTTGGCTGTGCTCTCTGGCTGAAAATGATGTATAAGTTACTAAGTGAGTGAGTCATTCTCGTAAGTACAGAAGGTAAGAGGGGAAGGTTGGGCCACTAAAACAAATTACTCACGGCACAGCAGTATGAAAACCAGTGTCCAGCAGGCTTGGGTGGTCATATTTGTACAATTTTCATCTTTTTAAGAAACACTTTCTTTTAAATATGTGGAGAACTCTTTGCTTTTAAAACTATTTATGCTTTTAATGTTGCATCCATAAGTTACGTGTCTCTTTTTGGGGTTTATGAATTATCATTATCCCAACAGAATATATTTTAAAATTAGGAGCCTGTTTAGAGACTAGTTATTTTCTCTGTAATCTATGGCCTGTCTTTTTAAAACACTCAGCATAGTGATACAAGATTTTTTTTGGATAACTTGATTATTATATACGTGAGGAAATAATGAAAACCCTTAAACTAGATTCACACTTCATTTGGACTTTGATGGAATTTTATTAAGCTGAACAAGCTCACCAAACATGCCTATATATTTATCATCTTGTGCATGAAATAAGGGTGCCAGAGGAAAAGGCATGAAAAAACAAAAGGAGCACTTCAAAGGCAAGAATCCTGATTAGGCTGATGGAATTCTATCCCCAGGTTGATTTTTGATAGGCATAAAATTCTTTGAAATTCTTATCCCAAATTCCAGTGAGAGTGTGTCTTGTTAAGAGCTGCGCCTATCATTCTCTGTTCCTTGCATGAATTAGTTTCTAAAAATTCATTGCAAAGGAGTGGCTTCATTATTTGCTGAGTATATTCAGCTCGTATTCCTTCATATGTGAGACAAGCAGACATGAAAGACCCAAACCAACTGAAATGACGTTTCACTCCTCTTCTTTGGCTCTCCAAGGTGCTTAATGGCTCTGGTGACAGGGCAGCCACTTGACGTGTGGGGTAATAGAGACACGAGAAGGAAGGAATTGAAGGGAGGAGCACTTAGGCTTAGCCGACAATCTCAAAAGATGAAGGAAGCAGTGGAATTTAAGGTCACCAGGGAGACCTGAACTCCAGTCATCTCACCTCCCCTCAACGCCCACCCACGTGTGATCTAAAGTACAGGATCCTTCAGCCCATACATGATTTGTGTTTTTGTTCTACAAAAGATTCTTTAATATGGAAACTACCTTCAGGGGGCACAAACTACTTAATGGAGTGAAAGTGAATAGCATAGATGTCTTAGTTCCGGCTGCTGTAACAAAATGCCCTAGACTGGGTGGCTTATAAAACAGATACATTTTCTCAAAGTTTTGGGGATTGGGTGTTTGAGATGAGAGTCCCGCCATGATCGAGTTCTTCCTGCCTTGTGGACTGCCCATTCTCCCCTTGTTCTCACATGGTGGGGGCAGGGGTGGGGGGGGCGGGAGGTTGGGGTGCAGAGAAAGAGAGAATAGGGAAGAGAGAGTGCTCTCCCCTGTCTCCTCTTACAAGGACACTCATCTTATAAGATCAGGGTTCCATATGATATCATTTAACCTTAAGAAGCTCTTAAAAGCTCTGTCTCCAAATACCGGCGTGTTGGGGTTTGGGACTTCAATGTATGGATTTTGGGGGAACACAAACATTCAGTCCATAACAATCTATATATAGTACTAATTGTCTCTGGATCAAAGCCTTTACCAGGAAAATGGCCAGAACTGTAGCTTGAAAATTCTCTCCCTTTATCACAGGATTGTTGAGTCATCTGAAATGTGCTCTTTGCATTTCGAGGCATCTGGTCCCCTTCTCTTACTTACTTCCTCCCTTTCTGCATTGCACTGACTTTGGTGAATTCAGTTGTGGCCATAGCCAGGCATCTTTCTCTTGTATTGACGTCACCATTCTAGATGCTTTCTTCTAATGGTTGAGTGGGTCAGGGAGGAATGCAGGGAGGATCCTACTTTCTCCCTTGCTGTTTATTATTATTATTATTATTATTATTATTATAAGACAAATAACTTTTATTTAAAAATGTTACCCATTATTGCATATTTGGTTTCATTTTACCTTTATATAAACACTATATGATAGAGTTATCTCTAAATGAGATTAGTGATTTCTGGGTTAAACAGTTAGAAACTGGTGGAGTCATGATTCAAACCCATGTTCACATGCATTCAAAGCCTTTGTTAGTCTCACAGTCCACCCAGGTTTCTCTAGTTTAACAACAGATCAAGGAGTCATTGAAGCATTATTTTCTTATACCACCATAGCAGTCCACACTTGGACCACAAATTATTTTGTGTCTGTAATTTCACATATACAGCTCACCTAGTTCAGGCACTAAATGGAAGTTAGTACTGGGAACTTCTTTGAGTAGGTTACTTTTTTATATCATCTCTGAATAAGGATTAAATTTATCAGGGATTCTCTTTCTTGGCCAGATCTGAATGTTTATTCAGAATGTCTTAATACATTTCAAAATATTGTTCATGAAATGCTCTTATCTTTTCATATATATGCAGGGTCTTTTCACTCCTGATACTTGTAATTTGTATCTTCTATATTTTATGATCAATCTGGGTAGAGGTTTATGTATATTATTAATATTTTCAAAGTACCAGCATTTTTGGTTCATGGATTTTCTGTAGTTTTTAAATCTATATTCTATTTCATTGATTTTCTTCTTTAATATTTATTTTCTTTTTTCCACTTACTTTGGGTTTACTTGCTTTTGTTTTTCCTGTTCTTAAAAAAGTGAGGTCTTTGAACAGAGGACTTTTTTTTCCCCTCTTCTATTACAGGAATTTAGTGTATATTTTGTTTTCATTTTCTTTTTTTTTTTCTTTTTTTTAAGATTTATTCATCGGAGAGAGGGAGAGAGAGGGAGATGGGGGAGAGGGAGAGAGAGTCTGAAGCAGACTCAGTGCTGAGCACAGAGCCTGACTTACAGCTGGTTGCCACCATCCTGATATCACCCACCTGAGCCGAAACCAAGAGTTGGACACTTAACTGCACTACCCAGGTGCCCTTGTTTTCATTTTCTTTCAGTTCAATATATGCTTTTTTTTTTTTTGACTTTTTCTTTGACCCAAGGGTTATTTAAATATGTGTTATTTACTTTCCAGTGCTTATGAATTTCCCAGTACCTCTGTGCTGTTGATTTCTAATTTAATTTCACCGTGCTCTGAGAACATACTTTGTGTTGCATTGAAACTTTTACGTTGAGACTTACTTTGTGACCCAGATAGAGTCTATCATGGTAAATTTTCCACGTTATCTTGAAAATAGTCTGTTTTTTTGCTGTTATTTACTGGAGTTTTCTATAAATGTCAACTAGGTCAAGTTAGTTGATAGTGTTAGGAATTGCATGTAGTTGCTAATGTTATGATTGTTTTTTCTATTGTTTATTCAAAGAGGGTATTAATTCTTTCTCTTAATTTTTGATTTGTCAATTTCTTCTTTCATTTGTATACATTTTTTTAAAAGATTTTATTTATTCATGAGAGAGAGAGAGAGGCAGAGGGAGAAGCAGGCTCCATGCAGGGAGCCCGGCATTGGGACTCAATCCCAGGACCCCAGGATCACGCCCTGAGCAGAAGGCAGGCGCTAAACCGCTGAGCCACCCAGGGATCCCAGTTGTATACATTTTTGCTTTATGTATTTTAAACCTTCAATTTGTCCTACCTTTTATATTTTTTTCTTTCCTTTCTTGAGTTCTTTTGGATTGACTGAATGTTTTCTTTTATTCTAGTGTTTTCCTCTACTAGTTTGAAAGTTGTGCACACTGGTATTCTTTCAACATTTACACTCCTAACATGCATATTTTAAAGTCAGATATCAATCAGGATCTCAGACTTCCTTCCGAACATTACAGGGTAATTTCTTTTTTTTTTTTTTTAAGTAATTCTTTTCTTTTAAAAAAGATTTTATTTTATTTATTCACAAGAGGCACAGAGAGAGAGACACAGGCAAAGGGAGAAGAAGCAGGCTCCATGCAGGGAGCCTGACATGGGATTTGATCTCATGTCTCCAGGATCAGGCCCTGGGCCAAAGGCAATACTAAACCACGGGGCTATCGGGGCTGCCCACTACAGGGGAATTTCAATCACTTTATTTCCAATTACTCTGTGCCTCATTTGTATGTTATTCTGGTTTTCTATTTTAGTTTTATCCCTATTTTTAATTGCTTTAATATTATTATGACAATTTTATAAAGTATTTTTTTCCTTTTCAAATATTACCATATATTTATCCATTTGCTTCCTTTTTATTTCTTCCTCTACCTAAGACATTCTCTGTGGAATAACTTTATTTTTGCTTGAAGAACATTCTTTACAGTTTTGATTGAATAATTCTGTTGGGGTCAAAACCTCTCAGTATGTTTCTAAGATTTTCTTAATTTATCCTCATTCATAAATGATATTTTATTGAGTATAGAATTCTAGGTTGACATTTATTTTATCGCAACAGTTAGGAAATAGTATCCCACTGTTTTCTGGATACTGTTGTTGATCTTCAGAAGTTGGCTTTAGTAAAATTGTTGCTCTTTTAAGATGTGATTTCTATCTAGTTGCCTTAATGCCTTTTGTGTGTGCATTCTGCTCTCTCCCCATGATTTTGCTAAATGCTATTTTCTTTTTTATTTGCCCTGCTTTGAATTTTTTGGGCTCTTGCATTTGACTATTAGGCTTTTCATCCATTTTGGAAGACTCTCAGCCATTGTCTCTTTAAGTTTTACCTCTGTCTCATAGTTTTTTTTTTTTTTTTTTCACCTGGGACCTTAGTTATATATTGTTCTGAGTATCTTTTTTTGACCTCATTTCCTTTTTTTCCCCCTCTTAGATGCTACCCATATGGATCACATTAATGCTCTCATTTGCCCTCTGGTTTCCAGATATGTCCAAATAATGTGAGGCACAGATAGCAAGCAGATCAGAAGGAGGGAGGAAAGTGAATCTGGCCACTTACTGCTATTGTTCCCTCATTGCCCAGTGAATGACCATTTACTAAAGGTCATAGCTCCCATAAGGCAGCCATCCTCATAGTTGTCCTCTCTGGCTTCCATTATCCTTTCTTTCTTTCCCTCTCTAGGTCTAGAGTAGTGGCGCTTCCCACAGTCTAACTCTTGTATACTAAAATATATCATGTAGTTCCCTTAAACTGGCCCCAAATTTGTAAAAGGTCACTCTTAACCTCTCCTCAGATGACCCAGTTTGTACTGTTTCTCAATCAGACTGTTTCTCATGGATATTTATGATACCTCATCATTGTATCCTTAATGGCACTTAATGTGCTTTTCGTAATTGGTACCTCTGTGTCTGTGTTACGTTTGATGTAATTTCTTCCAGTAAAGCCCTATTTCTTTAGTTGTTTTAAGATGAATTTTTTAAAAAGATGTATTTATTTGAGAGAGAGAGAGAGAGAGAGAGAGCCAGTGAGCACGTGTGTGTGCTTGCAGCCGGGGGATGGGGCACAGGGAGCCGTAGAGAATCTCAAGACTCATTGATGAGCTCAGAGCCCTAGGCAGGGTTCAGTCCCAAGACCTGAGATCATTGGGGATCCCTGGGTGGCTCAGCAGTTTAGCACCTGCCTTTGGCCCAGGGCGTGATCCTGGGGTCCTCGGATCGAGTCCCACATTGGGCTTCCTGCATGGGGCCTGCTTTTCTCTCTGCCTGTGTCTCTAACTCTCTCTCACTCTCTCTGTGTGTCTCATGAATAAATAAGTAAAATATTAAAAAAAAAAAAAAAAAAAAGACCTGAGGTCATGACCTGAGCCAAAATCAAGAGTGAGACTTTAACTGACTGAGGCACCTAGGCCCCTCCTAATGATGATTCTAGATTAAATGATTATACTTCTAACTTGTAAAAGTTCTGTTGAATCTTTATCAAATTTGTTTGATAATTTATTATAATCTGGTTTTCATTCATGTTTTATCTTCTTGTTTTATGTCATTGTACATATAAAACATATTTTTTATATGCTGTCTGCTGACTTTTGTATTTGAAGTCTTCGTGAATCTGATTTGCTGATAGTTATTTCTTGCTTCTTTCTTATGCTTTGCTTCCTTTAGTGTTTTGTGGCTTTTTGAAAATGAGTTCATATATCTTAGAATTTAATTTATGGAAATTTTTTAAATCTTGGGAATAAGACAGTTTCCAACAAAGGATTGATTTTTTTTTCTCCACCACATCCTTCAGTGAACTATATCAGGGGTCAGTATAAATGAAAACATTATTGGAATTGGGTCCATATGGGGGATGGCTCATGATTATTACTAATTATGAGCATCGAGCTAGGTATGTCTAATTCATTTTCATGGAACTCTGTTTATAACCATTTGGTGTTCTGAATCTGTCAAGTGGATTTCTTCTTTTAAGTAATCTACTTGGGAGAAGCTCCAGGCTTTGTCTTTTAGGCTTTAAGCTGGGCTAACATCAAGCCAAGTTTATGGAGTCTCATAATTATCTTCAAGGTGAAAGCCAGTATTTTACTCTTACTTCTATCTTCATTTAAGTGTTGACCTGAATAATATTTATTATTATTGTTGTTTTTATTATTATTGTCATTTTAACATCTAGTGAAGAGATTTAAGAATATGCTTCCTAAAAATCTTATTCAGCATTCATAATTGTTTTAGTTGAATGGTCATTTAGTGAATCTTGTTGGTGAAACTGCTAGAAACAGTAGGCATCATTTTATTCTTATCCTCTTGTCATTTTGTATTAGGTATGTCTTTTTTAAAGAGCATAGAGTCCATTTTACTTTTATTAAATCTGAGATTTCATGTCTTTTAATTACATGGTCTGTCCTATTTTATCTTGTTACACGCTCTCAGATCTTCAAAATTCCTTACCTGGGTTATTCTTTAAAAGTTTTATGGAGAAAGTAACCCTTAAGCTGAATTGTGATGAAGACATAACTGTCAGTTGGGGTTTTGTAATAAGAGAAGGAAAGAACACTAGCTGTCAGTGGTTGAATTCATATGTTCATTTTGGGTCACGCTATTTCCATATAAGAAAATTATATCTAAAGCTTTCTTGTTTCATGTTAGTTACCTTCCTAAGAAATGAGTTTTCCTGATAATGGATATTTTATGGTTCTTTAATTATAAAACATTTTCTAATCCTAATATTTACATCAGAAACCTAAAGTCAGATTATAATAATGAAATTTTAATATGCATTTCTAATGAAATATGAGACTTGAAAACCAATAAAGTCTTTGGAATTCATCTGTAGTTAGGATGGCTGATAATATTTTATTCCACATAACAACAATAATAAAAATAATGATAGTGGCTATCTTTAACAATAAAAAAAAATAATGGTAGCGACTATCTTGAATAGAATACTAAGAAGGATACAAGGATTAAGTCCTGGCTAAGTAGGAAGATAACATGAGAGATAAGTAGTATGTTTCAACAAAAGCATTTTATAGGCCAAAACAGTGAATGTCACATATCTGTCCAGAGTGATTAAGTTCAATGTGTTCATGTTACAGATGAAGAATAAGATCCAGAGAAGAAACACAGTCTCCTGGAGTCAGGCAGCTCTTAAGAAGCAGAGAGAGGATTTAGCTCCAACTCTGACTAGAAATTCAATTCTTTTTTTTTTTTTTTTAAAGATCTTATTTATTTGAGAAAGTGCATGAGCGATCAAAGTTCAATTCTATTCTACTTTATCTCCTGTTAGGTTACAAGTTTTTTCTATCTCTAATCATTTTTCCCAGAAATATTTCATAATTATTTCATTACAGCTTTTTTTATACTGATGTTATAAACTTTTCTACATACCTATAAAGAATCATGTGGGCTAATGTTCAAGCTAATAATGGGAACATTCTGTAATGATCTGCAGCATACAAAAGCCCTCTTGATTGCCTGAAGTGAGGAAAATCTCTATTAACTACTTAGTCATTATTTCCAATACAGTTTTTTAAAAAGTCATTGTTCAGTGGCACCTGGGTGGCTCAGTCAGTTAAGTGTCTAACTCTTGATTTAGGCTCAATTCATGATACATCAGGATTGTGAGCTCGAGCCCTGTGATGGGCTCTGTGATCAACGTGGAATCTGCTTGGGATTCTCTCTCTCACTCTAAAATTTAAAAAGAAGTCATGGTTTAGAGTAAAGTACAGTAACAAAGTCCTAATGAATTGATTTTCCAATTCTTCCTTGTTTGTGTCTTTTATCTACATTGTCTAATAAGAAAGACAAAAATGTTAATTCTATTCAAAGCAAAAAATAAATTAGATATATTTTTTTCTTAAATAGGACTTTTTTTACAGTGGTAAAACCTGTCTGTGACTATTTATGCAATTTATTTAACAGAGATGTGGTATATATTTGCACCATTGCACATAATACCTAGTTCCCAACAGTTGTCAGTTGATATTTTTTAGCATCAACTATATGTGTGGTATTAATCATTACAGTAGCTCTGTGAAGTTGATTATTTTATTATTTCCATTCTGTATAAGAGCAAACCAAGATTTGGAGAGATTAAATAATTAGGCCACAGTCATACAAATCAGTAGTGAAATGGATTCTAAATATGTCTGATTGCAGCACTTGAGTATGTTGACCGCAGCACTGTACTGAAAGCTAAATGGTACTAAAATTAGGCATTAACAATGCATAAATATTTCAGATATCTAGATGTAACATTTCTGAGTACTATGATTATTGAGACTCAAGTTTATGAGAAGTATGTATAATTATTATATAAATTGGCTGCTCAATTAATGAATCATTTCAGAATTCAACATCATAAACATATGTCAGTCAAATAATTAGGTGGTTTCAAAACAATTATCTTTAAAAATAAAATCCACAGTGAAAAGGAAATGTTACTGGAATAGTATGTGGCAAGCAGTAGAAGAAAATCGAAGAAGAAATATTGGAAAGATTGAAAATAATCAGAAAACAGCTTATTAGAACTTGAGTAAAAAAAACTCCAAACTCAGAAAATCTAGAAGTCTCAGAGAACAGCTATTTATTTGATATTTTGTGTGTGTCAGGCCCTGCACTAGGTGGTAAGAGTATATAGATGAATAGGATGTATTTCTTTCTCTAAAGGAACTCACAAATTACCACATAAACTCATCAACAGTTAATAATAGTAGAATGTAAAGTACTAAAACCATTCTGGGGTAAGAGGGATTTACCATTCTGGGTAAAGAGTGATTAATTCCATATGTAGTGGGAGAGCTTAGGGCAGGACAGAGTGTGGGCAGGGGATGGGTGCAGGAGGGTCTGGGAAGGCTTAAGGACTGATTTGGGATCTAAGCTGATCCTTTAAGGATGACAGAATTTGACCAGGTGGAGACAGGGAGGGGCGTTTTAAATTGACTGTAAGCAGAAGGCACAGAGGTAATATCTCGTGCTTCGGGGAGCGGTATGATAGGAACAGGGAATGTTTATTATTGGAAAGAGTGTGTATTCTTTTTCTATTGCTGTGTAACAAACAGTCAAAAATTTAGCAGTTGAAAGCAGCATTCCTTTTTTTCAAACAATTAAAAAAAATTTAATTCCACTGTAGTTAACATATAGTGTTAGGTTAGTTTCAGGTGTACAATACAGCAATTTAACAATTCTGTAAATTGCTCTTAAGTGGACTCTTAATGCCCTTCACCCATTTCACCAATGCCTCCCACTCACCTCTCCTCTGGTAATCATCAATTTGTTCTCTATTATTAAGAGTCATTGTTTGGTTTGTCTCTTTATTTCTCTGTTTTATTTCTTAAATTCCACGTATGAGTGAAATCATATGGTATTTGTATTTCACTGACTGACTGATTCCACTTAGCATTATACCCTTTAGGTCCATCCATGTTGTTGCAAATGGCAGGATTTCATGCTTCTTTATGGCTAAGTAATATTACATTGTGTATATTATTCCGTATCTTCTTTATCTTTTCATCTGTTGATGGACACTTGTGCTGCTTCCATAATTTGACTATTGTAAATAATGCAGCAATAAACATAGGGGTGCATATATCTTTTTGAATTGCTATTTTTCTATTCTTTGGGTAATACTCCAGTAGTGGAATTACTAGGTCATATGGAAGTTTTATTTATTTTTTTAACGAACCTCCATATTGTTTGTCACAATGGCTGCACCAGTTTGCATTCCACATCCTCACCAACACTTGTTGTTTCTTGTGTTTTTGATTTTAGCCATTCTGATAGGTACGAGGTAATATCTCATTGTGATTTTGATTTATATTTCCCTGATGATGAGTGATGTTGAGCATCTTCTCATGCATCATCTGTATGTCTTCTTTGGAGAAATGTGCCTATTTATGTCTTCTGCCCGTGTTTTAATTGGATTACTTGTTTTCTTGGTGTTGAGTTATATAAATTCTTTATGGATTTTAGATAGTAATCCTTTATCAGATATGTTATTTCCAAATATCCTCTCTCGTTCAGTGGGTTGCCTTTTAGTTTTCTTGATTGTTTCCTTTGCTACGCTGTGTGCTTTAAAAAAAAAAAGTAATCACAATCGATTAGTTTTGCTTTTGTTTCCATTTTTGGGGAGACATATCTAGAAAAATGTTGCTATAGCTGAGCTGATGTCAGAGACATTACTACCTATACTCTCTTCTAGTATTTTTATGGTTTTAGGTCTCACATTTAGATCCTTAATCCATTTCGAGTTTATTTTTGTGTGTAGTGTAAGAAAGAGGTCCAGTTTCATTCTTTTGCACATAGCTGTTTAGTTTTCCCAACACCATTTGTTGAAGAGACTGTCTTTGTCTCCATGCATATTCATGCCTTTTTGATAAACATTAATTGACATATAATCGTGGTTTTATTTCTGGACTCTCTGTTCTGTTGATCTACATGTCTGTTTTTGTGCCAGTATCATACTATTTTGGTTACTACTTTTTAGTATATCTTGAAATCTGGGATTGTGATACCTCTAGTTTTGTTCTCTTTCAAGAATACTTTGTGGGATGCCTGAGTGGCTCAATGGTTGAATATCTGCTTTTGGCGCAGGTCATGATCCCAGGGCCCTGGGACTGAGTCCCTCACCAGGCTCCCTGTGGGGAGCCTGCTTCTCCTTTTGCCTATGTCTCTGCCTCTCTCTCTGAGTGTCTCATGAATACATAAATAAAATCTTTCTTAAGGGGTTCCTAGGTGGCTCACGGGTTTAGCACCTGCCTTCAGCCCAGGGGGTGATCCTGGAGTCCTGGGATCTCGTCCCACATAGGGCTTCCTGCATGGAGCCTGCTTCTCCCTCTGCCTGTGTCTCTGCCTCTCTCTCTCTCTCTCTCTCTGTCTCTCATGAATAAATAAATAAATAAAATCTTAAAAATTTTTTTTTTAAAGATTACTTCAGCTATTTTGGATCTTTTATGGTTTCATACAAATTTTAGGATTGTTTTAGTTCTATGAAACCTGCTGTTGGTATTTAAGAGTATTTGTTCTCCCAATCCATGAGCATGGACTATCTTTCCATTTGTTTTTTTCTTCAATCACTTTGATCATTGTTTTATAGTTTTTAGAGCACAGATCTTTATCTCCTTGGTTAAGTCTATTCCAGGTATTTTATTCTTTTTGGTGCAATTGTAAATGAGATTGCTTCACTTTCTGCTGCTTCATTATTAGTCTATAGAATTGCAATGGGTTTTTGTGTACTGATTTTGTATCCTGTGACCTTACTGAATTCATTTATTCTAGTAGTTTTTTGATGGAGTCTTTAGGGTTCTCTATGTGTAGTATCATGTCATCTGCAAAGAGTGAAAATTTTTCTTCCTTACATATTTGGATGCCTTCTGTTTGTTTTTTGCGTCTGATTGCTATGGCTAGGACTTCAGCACTATATTGAAAAAAAGTTGTAAGAATGGACAGCTTTGTCTTGTTCCTAATCTTAGATGAAAAACTCTATTTTTGACCATTGAGTATGATGTTAGTTGTGGGGTTTTCATATATGGCCTTCATTATGTTGAGGTATGTTTCTTCTAAGCCTACTTATCTACTTTGTTGAGTTTTTGTTTTTTGTCTTTTTAATCATGAATAGATGTTGGACTTGGTCAGATGGGTTTTGTTTGTTTGTTTTATTTAGTTTTAATTTAGTTTTTTTTCCATCTTTTGAAATGATCCTCTGGTTTTTATCCTTTCTCTTGTTGATGTAGAGTATCTTGTTGTTGGATTTGTGAATGTTGAACCACCCATGTATCCCAGGAATATATCCCACTTGATTGGGGCACCTGGGTAGCTCAGTGGTTGAGCATCTACCTTTGGCTCAGGTCATGATCTTGGGGGTTCTGGGGTCAGCTTCTAGCATCAGGCTCCATGCAGGGAGCCTGCTTCCTCTGCCTATGTGTCTGCCTATCTCTCTCTGTCTCTCATGAATAAATAAATAAAATCTTTAAAAAATCCCACTTGATTCCAGTGAATTATTTTTTTGTATGTATTGTTGGATTCAGCTTGCTACTGTTTTGTTCAGGGTTTTTGCATGTATGTTCATCAGAGATATTGGCCTGTAGTTCTCCTTTTTTTGTAGAGTCTTTATCTGGTTTTGGTATCAGAATAAGACCGTCCTCAAAGAATGCCTTTTGAAGCTTTCTTCTCTTCTATTTTTGAATTGTTGGAGTAGAATAGACATTAACACTTCTTTAAATGATTGTTAGATTTTACCTGTGAAGCTGGTCCCGAATTTTTGTTCTTTGGGAGTTTTTTTATTACTGATTTAACTTTATTGCTTGTAATTGGTCTGTTCAAATTTTCTATTTCTTTCTGATTCAGTTTTGAGAGATTGTATGTTTCTAGGAATTCATCCATTTCTTCTAGGTTGTCCAATATCTCACCATATCATTTTTTCATAATATTCTCTTATTAATCCTTTGCATTTCTGTGATGTCAGTTGTTATTTTTCTTTTTTCATTTCTGATTTTGTTTATTTGGGTCCCTCATCCTCCCCCCTCTCTCTATTTTAATGAATCTGGCTGAACATTTATCAATTTTATTGATATTCTTAAAGAATGAATTCTAATTTCATTGATATCATCTGTTTTATCGTTATTTTCGTTTCTGTTCCATTTATTTTTTTCTCTAATCTTTATTATTTCCTTTCATCTACTGGTTTTGGATTTTGTTTGTTCTTATTTTTTTAGCTCCTCTAGGTGTACAGTTAGATTGTTTATTTGAGATTTCTCTTGCTTCTTGGGTTTGATCTATATTGCTATTAACTTCCCTGTTAGAACAACTTTTGTGCATCAAAATATTTTGGTCTGTTGTGTTTTCATTTTCATATGTGTGTATTATTGTAATTACTCTTTGATTTCTTGATTAACCCATTCATTGTTGAGTAGCATGCTATTTAACCTCTATATATTTCTGTTCTTTCCATATTGGTTGATTTCTGGCTTCATAGCATTATGGTCAGAAAAGATGCATGGTACAGCTTTGATCTTTTTGAATATGTTGAGAGTTTATTGTGGCTTAACATGTGATCTATTCTGGATAATGTTCTATGTGCATTTGATAGAAATGGTCTTCTGTTGTAGGATGGAATGTTGTGAATATATCTGTTAGATCCATCTGGTCCAGCATATTATTTAAAGCCATTGTTTTGGGGCATGTGGGTGGCTCAGTCAGTTAAGCATCTGACACTTGATTTTGGCTCAGGTCATGATCTCAGAGTTGTGAGATCAAGCCACACATCGGGCTCTACACTGGGCAGGCTTAAGATTCTTTCCCCCTCTCCCTCTGTCCCTCCTCCTCCCTCCTTCAAAAAAAAAAAAAAGACATTGTTTCCTTATTGATTTTCTGTTTGGATGATCTATGCAATGATATAAGTGGGATGTTAAAAACCCCTACTATTATTGTGTTACTTGTGAATTATTATTTCTTTTATGTTTATGTTTAGCTGCCTTATGTATTTGGGTGCTCCCATGTCAGGTGCATAAATATTTACAACTGTTACATAACAATTTACGATTGTTACATCTTCCTGTTGAATTGTTCCATTTATGATTATCCTGTTTGTTTCTTGTTACAGTCTTTGTTTTAATGTCTATTTTGCCTGATATAAGTATTGCTACCCTGACTTTCCTTTCACTTCCATTTGCATGATGAATACTTTTCCATCCATCCATCCATTTTCAATCTCCATGTGTCTTTAGGTATGAAATGAGTCTCTTGCAAGCAGCATGTAGTTGAGTCTTGTTTTTCATTCCTTCTGTCACCCGGTGTCTTTTGTTTGGAGCATTTAGTCCATTTACATTTAAATTAATTATTAATAGGTATTAATTATTGCCATTTTGTTACTTGTTTTATGGTTGTTTTTAATAGTTCTGTGTTGCTTTCTTCTCTCTCTTCTCTCATGGTTTGTTGGCTTTCTTTAGTGGATTGTATTCATTTCTCTTTAATTTTCTCTTCATTGTTACCTGTTTTTGAATTATGGTTACCATTAGCTTTGTATGTAACATCTTTTACATATAGCAGTGTATATTCAGTTGATGGTTGCTTAAATTTGAACCCATTGTTTACTCCTCTTCCCCTACCCTCATGTTTTAGGTATATGGTGTCATACTTTGATCTTTTTATTTTGTGAATCCCTTGACTGTTACAGATATTCTTATTTTTACTGCTATGTACTTCCTAATTTTCTTACTCCTGCTTATGATCTTTTCTTTCCATTCAAAGAGTCAGTCCCTTTTAACATTTCTTGTAGTGCTGGTTTGATAGTCATGAATTCCTTTAACTTTTGTTTGTCTAGGAAACTCTTTTTCTCTTCTTCTATTTTGAATGACAGCCTTGCTGGATAGAGTATTCTTGGCTGAAGGCTTTGTTTTAGTTTTTTTAGTTGTTTTGTTTTGTTTTGTTTCAGCACTTTGACCATTTCATGCTACTCTCTTCTAGCCTGTAAAGTTTCTGCTAAGAAATCAGCTTATAGCCTTATGAGGTTTCCCTTGTATGAATTTGTTTTCTTTTGCTGCCTTTAAAAGTCTATCCTTATCACTATTTTTTGTCATTTTAAATGCTGTGTCTCTCATTGTAGACTTCATTGAGTTGATTTTGTGGCAAGTCTCTGCCTCCTGGTTCTGGATTTCTGATTCCTTCCCCAGATTCAGATTCCTTCCCCAGATTCAGAACAGTTTTAGCTATTATTTCTTCAAATACATTTTTTGTTCCTTTTTCCTCTCTTCTTCTTCTGGGATCCCTATAATGAGAATGTTGTTATGCATGATGGTGTCACTGAGTTACCTAAGTTTAGTTTCATTTATTATTGTTTTCTCTTTGCCATTTAGTTTGGTTGCTTTTTATTACTCTCTCCTCCAGGCCACTGATCTTTTCTGCTTCCTATAATCTACTGTCTATTTGCTCTAGTGTATTTTTAACTTTAGTTATTGAGTTATTTGTCTCTGATTTTTTTTTTTTATATTTTCTATCTCTTTGTCAGGGTTTTACTGAGGTTCCTCCACTCTTTTCTCAAGTCTCATAAGTATCTTTATGACAATTACTTTAAATTTTCTATAAGGCATATTACTTCTTTCTGTTTTGTTTAGGTTTCTTGCTGTGCTTTTGTCCTATTACTTCATTTGGAACATATTCTTGTCTCCTGATTTTGTCTAAGTCTCTGTCTGTTTCCATATGTTAGGAAACTCAGCTGTATCTCTTGCTATTGACAATAGGGGGCTATGCAGAAGTGGTTCTCTAAGTGCTCTATAGTGCTATGTCGACATCCCTGTTCACCAGAACCTAGTGCTTCAAGGATGTCTCCTATGTCTGTTGCAGGTGCCCTACCGTTGTGACACTGAGCAGATTTTTTCTTTAGTCCAGGCATCTGCAATGGCTCTCTCTGCCTGTTGTCAGCAGGGTTGGGTTCTTTTGTTGTTATTTGGCCAGTTTGGGGCCACCTTCAGCATGAGTTGAGTGAGACTAGGCATTTGCCAGAGCTGCAGTAGCACCGAACTTCAGGGCATTTTCACTGTGTTGTCCCCTGAAAGACTTTGGTTGGTGGGTAGGGCCTGTAGTCCCATGCTGGGGCTGTAGTTGGACTGGTGTATGTGGTTTTCTTCCCCCTCCCTTGTTCAGGAGTCACTTTGGAGTGATGGTGGCCCCTGTCAGGACTGGTTATATACTGTCAGGCTTGTAGCATCACTTTGAATAGGCTCCAAGTAAGAGCATATGGGGCAGGAGGGGGTGGGCAAGTGCACAGGAGAACATGGTGGTAGGTGTGTGGTGTTAGCAAGGTTTGTGGAAGTCTGCTGTGGGAGGGGATCTGGAGTTACTTCAGAAAACTGCCATAGGGCTGGACAGGGCAGGTCCATGAGGTGAGGGGCACATAGTACCAGCAAGATGCTCTTGTTTTCCTTGAGGGGATGCCTGACTGGAGGGGGCACATCCACAGAAGAATGTGTGGGTGGAGTGTTTTGGTAGCTAGTTAGGTAGTGAGTATTGGCACTTTGCTGGTTGTCTGCAGGCATCCATCTATCTGGTGGGAAAGGGAATGGTGTCTGCTGGCTCCCTTATTTCTGGAGAAATCTTTCAATGATCTCTGCCCCTCCAGCACAGCTCTAAGAGTACTGTATACTCTCAGCATTTTTCAAGCTGCTGCCTCTATGCTATATCTCATTGAGGCTGTTTTTAGTGCTGTCTCTTTAAGGGGAAGAACTCCACCCTCTTGGCCTTTTCAGAATATGCCCCACTGATTTTTAAAATTCTAGGTGTTAAGCCCCACTTGTTATAAGAACTCTCAAAATCCAACCTCTGGTTTCCAAAACCAAATGTTATGGGGATTCATCTCTGTGAGGTCCCGCATGCCTGGCTTGCCTGGCATGGGGATCTGATCCTCTATCCTCTCTGCACCTGTAGCATCCCTTCTTCTTGTTGGCAGTGCCGCAGGTCCTTTTAGCTCTGGATCCTGTCTCTGCCCTTCTACCTTCTTTGATGTGACTTCGTCTCTACATTAAGCTGTAGAGAGCCTGTGCAGTCAGTTTGTGTATTGTTTTCTGGGTTATTTACACTGATGTGGGTGTTATTTATTTGTATACACGGGAAATGGTGAGCTTGGGGTCCTCCTACTCCAGTGTCTTCCCTGGAAGTCTGAAAACAGCATTCCTTTTTTGCCTTACAGTTTTTGTGGGACAGAAGGCCAAGCATGGCTTAGTTGGGTTTTTTCCTAAGACTCTCAAAGGGCTTAAATTAAAGTGTCGGCTAGCCTACATTCTTGTCTTGAGGCTTTGACTAAAGAAAGATCTGCTTCAGAACTCGCTCGTGTTTTAGGTGAAATTTATTTCCTTGAGTCCTTAGCTTTGGTGGTAGCTTGCTTCTTCAAAGCTAGAAACAGAGATGGAGTCTCTGCTTCCTCTAGTCTATGACTTCTAGGCTGTCTTAAAGGAGTCATCTGTTTAGGTCAGTCTTACCCAGGATAATCTTCCTTTCAATTAATTGATAAGGGATTTTAATTACATTGGCAAAATCCCTGCACCTTTGCTACTTAAAGTAATCTAAGGAAGTTAATGACATCCTGTCACTTTTGCCTTATTCTCTTGGCTAGAAATATGACAAGATTATGCCCTATTATAAAAGGTGGGACTCATTGGGAATCACCTTGGGGGATCTCTGTCGATGAGTGTGTAATAATGATGGATAGGAAGGAGTACGAGACAACCTGAGACAGGAAGTCACATCTTGTAAGTTACAACCATTCAGACTAAGACTAAAATCTTTTCGTACAGTATCCGTACTACTTTTCCATCATGGCATTTTCAACCAGCATGTATGTATAGGTATGATTGTTTAACTAATGCTGTTAGTGCCTTTCTTCTTCCATAACCTATGATCTCTGTGAGGGCTGTGTTTTTTCTTCCCCTTAATCATTCTTTTTTAGGCCTAACACAATGGCTAACACATAACATTTTTTCAATTGAGTATTCATCGAATGTACTAAATTACACTAGAATTTTGGACTTGAGTTCTATTAGAATTACAGAACCAGAAGTTTTTGAAACTGAGTGTTGCTTTACTCATATTAAGTCTAGTCAAACTGTGGGGATACACTGAATGGACAGGGTGGGTTATTGCTAAGAGACTGTTTGACAACCTAGGCCAACCTTGTTAACAAATACCAAATTGCAGTGGCTTAAACCAACTACAGTGGTTTGTTTTAGTCTTATTTGATTTGTTTTTTAGGTTTTTTTCTCACTAACGTCACAGCTCAATGAGTAGCAGGAGTCTCTCTTCCATGGCGTGACTCAGGGACCCAGCATCTTTTAGCTAGTAAAATCACACATACAGACACATATATATGAATACATGTGGACAAACACACACACACAAACATGCACACATAGACTCTCTGAGATTAAATTACCAGAATCTTTGAAGCAAGCCAGTATACCAAGGAATAAAATCCTTGCATGGATGATTATGCAGAAGAGTTTGTGAGCTTACATCAGGGATAGTACACATTAAACCAGAGGTAATACACATCTTTTCCTTCTATGTCTTTTTGCCTGGAACTTGACCATATGATGGCCTAACTGAAAGAATAGTTTGGGTAATGTGTTTAGCTATGTGGCCAGGAGCAAAAGGCAAATGAATTGGTGAATAATTGGCCAGTCTCTGCCACAATTGGTCTTTCTTATTGCCAAATACCTATTGTCTTTTGTTTTCTCCCAAAACTGGAACGCTTTTACCCACTCCCCGAAGAATATAACTTAAAAATCCCATCCAGTTATAGCAACTGCTCAAAATCTAATCTCTTTAAATAATGTGCAGTCCTTCGAAATGGTTACAAATGTGATTATTGGTGTTCAAGTTGATTACTAACTAAAATCAAAATACAAGTTACTTGCTTTCCATTTCCTCTCGTTCATCTCTAGCCAGAATGCAATGGTAGGGCAATACAGAATATCAGTAAAATGCCTCATTCAGAAAATATGAGAATGGGAGATACAAAGCAATCACAGCAATGCTGAGGTCCTGCTGGGCAAGCATTTGATAGACTCTACCCTGGAGATAGGAAAAACTAGATTTTGCTTCTCCTTTCTAAGAGAAATGCCTTTATTCACTTTTCTCTGTGGATTCTCTTTCTTCTCCTGGGAAAGTATTTCCTGTAATTTATCCTTTTTGGGCCATATCTGAGCTGGGTGTTGGAGAGAATGCACTCCCGAGAGGCTGCTCAATCTTCACAGCCACCTTTTGCTGAAGCAAGCTTGTGGTCCTGAAAGGTGTTTTATAGCTCAAACCATAAAAGGCTGTTTTATTCTGGGTTTGCTGTTTCTTTGGCATATCATTCCTTTAAAACTTGGTAGTAAGTTGTAGACAATTATACGAGCCTGTATTTTCCTAGACATTCTGAAGTCCAATTTATTTCTTTATTTCTTTTTCCTCGTATGTCTCTCTCATCTTAAAGGAAGATACTTTGAGGCCACAATAGATGAAAAGGCCACACTTGACATTTGATAGAGATTGAATCTTGTTCAAAAGAAATTGGCTGGGCATTTGTTGCTCACGGCCTTTTAAAATTCTCTCTCATACAGTTGCAGGTATAGAAGCAAATGGATCTTCCAGTCTTAAATACTTCAGATTTCTGTGTTTCTTTTCAGCCCGTGTACCATTTTGTTTTCAACTGGTACATTGGCCTGTTCTTTGCTGAGCACATTCTTTTTTAAAATATCTTGCCAAAGACAACTGATAGAAGTCAATTGCACAGTGCTATAAGCCTTTCCAGCCGATGTTCCCGAAGCTCCAGATTCCGTACCATTTGTCTTCTGAGTGATCCCAGGTGGCAGCTTTAACAAATATTTTACCATCACATGACATGGGCCACGATTTTTTCAGTTTCTGATAACAATTTATCTTCTGCCAATTGGCAATTAAAATTAATGGTAAGCTTTTTTAAAAATAGTAAAACCAACCTTTTTTCGAGGTACCAATTTTGGTACTGGTTATCATATGTTCACTACTGTAACAAACAATCCAAAATCCCAGTCTCCTAATACACTGAAAATTTCATTTTCACAGCATAGTCTACAGCAGGTTGGCAAAGATGAGGGATTTAGACTCTATCCATGAAAACACCTCAGTCTTAGGTTCCTTTCATCCAGAAGCCCCTATTATCTAGGGTCTTGAAGTTCTCTTCTGATTCCTCTGGATCTGACCAGAAGTGCAGAGAAGGAATGTGGAAGATTTTGTGGGAAGTTTATAGTCCAGGCAGTACACATCACGGACCAGCTGGTATATATCACTTTGCTCAAATTCTTTTGGCCCAACACTGTCACGAGGCCTCATCTAACTGCTGGAGAATCTGGAAGAGGACATCTAGCCATGTGATCGGGAGAGTATGGGAAATAACTTTGTGACTCTTTAGCCAGGGTCTTCCATTCCACTAGAAAGCTCTGGTAACAGGATTAAGCAAGATACGACAAAGACTAAATTAGGCACTGAATGTAGAAAAGAAGTGATTATTTATTCACTCAGTAAACATGTACGGAATGTCATCTCTGATCCAGATAATGTGCTTAGGTGAACTAGACAGCCCAAATTACTGCCCTCCTAGAACTTACATTACAGTGAGATTTAGAAGGCATCTTGCTCTTACTCTGCACCATATATAATCATGTCACATTTAAATAATTTAATACGGTATATAAATTTAACATGAGTATTATTAAAAAGCATATATTAATGATTATCTATCTATCTATCATCTATCTATCATCTATCTATCTATTTCTGTCTGATATTTAGAATACTCTTCTGGGTGTGAGGAATGGAGTTAACCTAAATCAGTATTTTGTACCTCTGTAGCTAGCATACATTCCCAGTGGGTTGATGTCCAAACCATGCTGAGGCAGGTGGGTGATAAAGTTACAGGACCTTAGTGGAGGGGGAAGGATTCTTAGAAGCAGAAATTTCATGGAGACCATGTTATTTAAACTGGGCCTTAAAGGAAAGGGATGAATAGAAGGAAACAAGCTGAAAAGAATATTCCTGGTGAAGGATGGTTGGGAACAAATGTAAGAATAGGAATGGGAATAGTGAGTATGAAAACACATATATGGGTCAGTTTGGCTGGGGAAAGGTTGCTTGTGGGACAGATGTGGTAATATTGGAATTAGGGACCTTTACTTTTTCTATTTCATGTGTTTGATTTAAATTTCCTTATAAGAGGCAAGTGTAGATTTTATAGTCATTATGAATTTTAAGCGAATTTGTCCTCATCAAAATTGTACTTGTTCTCCGCTATAAGTGCTGCCCCCATATGGTAAGATGTTGAAATGTGGTAGGAACAGTCTTTTTTAGCCAATTAAAACATTGACTTATTTCAGTGCATGCCACTGACTAAACATAAGTTAAAAGACAAGATCTTGCCATTTCTTTTGGGTTTTGAATATAATACTGCATGCATGTAGATACTTTTCCAATATGCTGCTGATGAGTTTAGCCAAGTGAATATAGAAACAACTGCTAAGAATGACTAAAACATTCTTCTGAAGAATCATCAAAAAAGATTGGAAAACCTTACCGAATTACCATTGAAGTTGTATTTTTTTTTTCATGTCTGTTATGGATTGAATTGTGTTCCCCACCCCATATGCTGCATTTCTCACCCATAATATCTCAGAATGTGATGTTATGGGACTTAGGGTCATTGCAGATTGTAATTTAGTTAGGGTGAGGTCATAGTGGACTAGGGTGGACTCCTGATCCAAAGTGACTTTTGTCCTTATAAGGTGGACATGTGAAGACACAAACACAAACGAAGAATGTCATGTGAAGACTAAGGCAGAGATCGGCCTTATGCAACTGCAAGCCAAGGAATGCTAAAGGTTTCTGACAGACTGGACATTAGGATGGGGAAAGGAAGGACTCCTATACAGGTTTCGGGGGAGTATGGCCTGGCGGGCACCTCGATTCTGGGCTTCTAGAGCTGTGAGACAATACGTTTCTGTTGCCTTGAGTTACCCTGTTCATGGTATCTTATCATTGTAGCCTTAGGAAACTACTGCAATGTGCAATGGAATAAATCCAGATGTACAGTTTTTGACACAGGGTAGTTTGCACTGTTTTTATAAATTGTAAAGTCTTCTTCTTCAGTTCTTAAGGAAAATATTTTGTGTTATCCTGAATAATGAATGCCTAGAAGTTATCTTTTAAAAATATTAAATAATGGGGCAGCCCCGGTGGCTCAGTGGTTTAGCACCACCTTCAGCCCAGGGCGTGATCCTGGGGTCCCGGGATCGAGTCCCACATCGGGCTCCCTGCATGGAGCCTGCTTCTCTCTCTGCCTGTGTCTCTGCCTCTCTCTCTGTGTCTCTTATGAATAAATAAATAAAAGCTTTAAAAATTAAAAAAATAAAAATATTAAATAATGATGTTAATATCAGCTTAAAGAACTTGTTTTCCAGTGCTATTTTTTAGTTATTCTTCAGAAGAGTGTTTTAGTCATTTCTGTTCTTAGTATGTTAATATTGTCTTGATTTTAGATTTGGTTAAAATATAAATAAGATGTATAAATATACAATATGTAAATATATACTGTAACATCATCTCAATTATTTGCATTTCTAGAATTATATTCTAGTTCTGAAGAATTTCCATTAATAAAAACATGAATAAACTTATATGTGGGTATAAATCAGTGAAGTAAAAAGCAAATTATAGGAGTGAGAGAGGCAGCAAAATCATAGGAAAACACCTTAACTGATAAATGAAGATAATGACTCAAGAACAATGAGTCATTTAATCTCTGAAAAAGCCTCGCGTATAATACGCGTATAATACAGAGATGCTTTGAAGATCCAATAAAGGAGCACATCTCTTCAGCTGATAAAATTCTTGGTGCTCAAAGTACTCACAATAGTCCTGGTAACAGTTGTGTGGCTGTTAGGCGGGAGGATCCTGAATAAGGAGGGGAACTGTGGGGCACTCTTAGCCTCTCATAAAATGGCAACAATTTGAACTTTCTTTTCCCTATTTCTCTATCAATACTACGTTTTCCCTTATTTTCCTATTGAAGCCAGAGCTAATTTTAATCAGTTCAACAGTAGTTTTCAACCATGTATCAGATCTTTTTAAATGAACAATTAATATGTAAAGACATATTCACTATTTTCAAGAACTTAAATGAAAGTTTGGAGTTATTAAGACTCACTTGGAGTTCTTGTTAAAAATGTAGAATTGGGGGTTTCACATCTAGAAATTTAAATTCAGTAGGATTGCAGTAGGATCCAGATTCTGTATTGTAACAAGGACCTTAGATAATTCTGGAATTTTTGAAAAACAAACAAACAAACAAACAAACCTCTGGTCTTAATGATCAAAAAAATGATTGAAACAGCCCATTAAGTCTTCATTACCCGAAGTCTAAGTTCTTTATTACCTAAATGGAGACTTAAAAATACATGATTTTTTAACACTAATATATGTTACCTTTTTAAAAAAATTATTTAAATTCAATTAGTCAACTACAGTACATCATTAGTTTCAGAGGTAGAGTTCAGCAGTTCATCAGTTGCATGTAATACCCAGCACTCGTTATATCACGTGCCCTCCCTAATGGCCATCACCCAGTTACCCCATCCCGCCACCCACCTCCCCTCTAACAACCCGCAGTCTATTTCCTATAGTTAAGAGTCTCGCATGGATTTTCTCCTTCTCTGATGACTTCCCATTCAGTTTTCCCCTATGATCATCTGTGTTGTTTCTTATATCTCACATCTGAGTAAAACCATATAATTGTCTTTCTCTGATTGACTTATTTGGCTTAGCATAATACCCTCCAGGTCCATGTAAATGTAAGTATTTATCCTTTTTGATGGCTGAATAACATTCCATTGTATATATACACCACATCTTCTTTATTCATTCATCTCTCTCCATGGACATCTTGGCTCTTTACACAATTTGGCTATTATGGACATGGCCGCTATAAACATTGGCATACAGGTGCCCCTTCAGATTAATACATTAGTATCTTTGGGGTAAAATACCCAGTAGTGCCATTGCTGGGTAGTAGGGTAGCTCTATTTTTAACTTCCTGAGGAACCTCCATACTGTTTTCCAGAGTGACTGCACCAGCTTGCATTCCCACCAACAGTATAAGAGGGCTCCCCTTTCTCCCCATCCTTGCCAACATCTGTTGTTTCCGGAGTTGTTAATTTTAGCCATCCTGACTGGTGTGAGTAGGTATCTCATTGTGATTTTGATTTGTATTTCCCTGATTCCAAGTAATGTGGAACATTTTTTCATGTGTCTGTTGGCCATGGGTATGTCTTCTTTGGAGAAATGTCTGTTCATGTTTTCTGCCCATTTCTCGGCGAGATTATTTGTTCTTTGGGTGTTGAGTTTGATAAGTTCTTTATAGATCTTGGGTCCTAGCCCTTTATCTGATGTGTCATTTGCAAATATCTTCTCCCATTCTGTAGGCTGACTTTGAGTTTTGTTGACTGTTTTGTTTGCTGTGCAGAAGTTTTTTATCTTGATGAAGTCTCAATAGTTCATTTTTACTTTTCTTTCTCTTGCTTTTAGAGACGTGTCTAGTGAGAAATTGCTGCAGCCGAGGTTGAAGATGATGCTACCTCTGTTCTCTTTTAGGATTTGGGTTGATTCCTGTCTCACATTTAGGTCTTTCATCCATTATGAATTTATTTTTGTGCATGGTGTAAGAATGTGGTCTAGTTTCATTCTCTTCCATGTGGCTGTCCAATTTTCTCAACACCATATCCTTTTTCCATTGCATATTCTTTCCTCTTTTCTCGAAGATTAATTGCCCATAGAGTTAAGGGTCCATTTCTGGATTTTCTATTCTGTTCCATTGATCCATGTGTCTGTTTTTGTGCCAGTCCCATACTGTCTTGAAGATTACAGCTTATAATAGAGTTTGAAGTCCAGCATTATGATGCCACCAACTTAGCTTTTCTTTTTCAGCATTTCTCTGGCTATTCAGGGTCTTTTCTAGTTCCATAAAAATTTTAGGATTATTGGTTCCAAGTCTGTGAAAAATGTTGATTTTTGATAGGGATTGCATTGAATGTGTGGATTATTCTGGGTAGCATAGACATTTTAACAATATTTGTTTTTCTAATCCATGAAATATTTTTCCATCTCTTTGTATCTTCCTCAATTTCTTTCAGAAGTGTTCTGTAGTTGTTAGAGTACAGATCCTTTACCTCTTTGGTTAGGTTTAGTCCTAGTTATCTTATGGTTTTTGATGCAGTTGCAAATGGGATCAATTCCGTAATTTCTTTCTTCTGTCTCATTGTTAGTGTATAGAAATACAACTTATTTCTGTGCATTGATTTGTATCCTGTCACTTTGCTGAATTCCTGTATGAGTTCTAGCAATTTTGAGGTGGAGTCTTTTGGGTTTTCCACATAGAGTATCATGTCATCTGCAAAGACTGAGAGTTTGACTTCTTTGCAATTTGGAATGCGTTTTATTTCTTTTTGCTGTCTGATTGCTGAGGCTAGGACTTCTAGTACTATGTTAAATAACAGTGGTGACAGTGGACATCCTTGTCATGTTCCTGACCTTTATGGAAAAGCTTTCAGGTTTTCTTCATTGCTGTGGGCTTTTCGTATATGGCTTTTATGATATTGAGGTATCTTCCCTCTATCCTTACACTGTGGAGATTTTTAATCAAGAAAGGATGCTGTATTTTGTCAAATGTGTTTTCTGCATCAATTGAGAGGATTATATAGTTCTTGTCCTATCTTTTATTAATGTGATGTATCATATTGATTGGTTTGCCAATGTTGAACATTATTCCTTTGCAGCCCAGGAATAAGTCCCACTTGGTCATGGTAAAGAATCCTTTTGATATACTGTTGATCCTATTGGCTAGTACTTGGGTGGGAATTTTGGCATCCATGTGCATCAGGAATATTGTTCTGTAATTCTCCTTTTTAGTGAGGTCTTTGGTTTGGGGATCAAGGTAATGCTGACCTTATAGAACAAGTTTGTATGTTTTCCTTCCACTTCTATTTTTTGAAACAGCTTCTGAAGAATAGGTATTAGTTCTGGCCCTGGACTTGTTTTTTGAGGTTACTGCTTCAATTTCCTTGTTGTTATAGGTTTGTTCAGGTTTTCTATTTCTTCTCGTTTCAGTTTTAGTGTTTATAAATTTCTAGGAATGCATCCATTTCTTCTAGCTCACCTAATTTGTTGGCATATAGTTGCTCATAATATGTTTTTAAAACTGTTTGTATTTCCTTAGTGGTCGTCATGATCTCTTTTCTTTCATTCATGAGTTTATTAATTTGGATCCTTTCTCTTTTCTTTATGAGAAGTCTGGCCAGTGGTTTATCAATTTTATTATTCTTTTAAAGAACCAGCTTCTAGTTTCATTGATTTGTTTTACTGTTCTTTTAATTTCTATTTCATTGATTTCTGCTCTAATCTTTATTATTTCACTTCACCTGCTTTGCTCTTCTTTCTCCAGCTCTTTTAGGTGTAAGTTTAGCTTGTATTTGAGACTTTTTAAATTTTTTCAGAAAGATTTGTATTGCTATGTACTTTCCTCTTAGGACCACTTTTGCTGCATCCCAAAGGTTTTGAACTGTTGTATTTTCATTTTCATTTGTTTCCATGATTTTTTGAAATTCTTCTTCAATTTTCTGGTTGATCCATTCATTCTTTGGTAGAATATTCCTTAACCTCCAAGTATTTGAGTTCCTTCCAAATTTCCTTTTGTGATTGAGTTCAAGTTTCATAGCATTATGTCTGAAAATATGCAGGGAATAGTCCCAGTCTTTTGGTATTGGTAAAGACCTGATTTGTGACTCAGAAAAATCTATTCTGGAGAATGTTCCATGTGCATTTGAGAAGAATGTATATTTTGTTGCTTTGGGACAGAATGCTGTATGTTACTTTGGATTAAAGGATGCAATTAAAGTATGAAATTAAAAGATGAAAAATTTTTTTTTTCATTTTTCAATGTTTAATACCTAAACTTCCAAATTACTTCAAGAAAATCACAAACTTCTCTAAAATTAAAGGTAGGCAGAGTCCAAAACAAGTATTTTTACCTATGTAAGCCAGATACACAATTGTATTGGAAATAGTTATTTTTGCAACCCCAATTTTTGTCATTTTCTAGTGTTTGAATTCTATGTGATCTTGCAGAAGACCTGGTGAGTTTTTTTTTTTTTTTTAGTTTTCTTTTTTTATTTTTTATTCTTTATTTTTTTTATTTTTTATTATTTTTTTAATTTATTTTTTATTGGTGTTCAATTTACTAACATACAGAATAACCCCCAGTGCCCGTCACCCATTCACTCCCACCCCCCGCCCTCCTCCCCTTCTACCACCCCTAGTTCGTTTCCCAGAGTTAGCAGTCTTTACGTTCTGTCTCCCTTTCTGATATTTCCCACACATTTCTTCTCCCTTCCCTTATATTCCCTTTCACTATTATTTATATTCCCCAAATGAATGAGAACATATAATGTTTGTCCTTCTCCGACTGACTTACTTCACTCAGCATAATACCCTCCAGTTCCATCCACGTTGAAGCAAATGTGGGTATTTGTCATTTCTAATAGCTGAGTAATATTCCATTGTATACATAAACCACATCTTCTTTATCCATTCATCTTTTGTTGGACACCGAGGCTCCTTCCACAGTTTGGCTATCGTGGCCATTGCTGCTATAAACATCGGGGTGCAGGTGTCCCGGCGTTTCATTGCATTTGTATCTTTGGGGTAAATCCCCAACAGTGCAATTGCTGGGTCGTAGGGCAGGTCTATTTTTAACTGTTTGAGGAACCTCCACACAGTTTTCCAGAGTGGCTGCACCAGTTCACATTCCCACAAACAGTGTATGAGGGTTCCCTTTTCTCCGCATCCTCTCCAACATTTGTTGTTTCCTGCCTTGTTAATTTTCCCCATTCTCACTGGTGTGAGGTGGTATCTCATTGTGGTTTTGATTTGTATTTCCCTGATGGCAAGTGATGCAGAGCATTTTCTCATATGCATGTTGGCCATGTCTATGTCTTCCTCTGTGAGATTTCTGTTCATGTCTTTTGCCCATTTCATGATTGGATTGTTTCTTTGGTGTTGAGTTTAATAAGTTCTTTATAGATCTTGGAAACTAGCCCTTTATCTGATATGTCATTTGCAAATATCTTCTCCCATTCTGTAGGTTGTCTTTGAGTTTTGTTGACTGTATCCTTTGCTGTGCAAAAGCTTCTTATCTTGATGAAGTCCCAATAGTTCATTTTTGCTTTTGTTTCTTTTGCCTTCGTGGATGTATCCATTCCTGATCAAAACTCTTCAGAGTGTACGGATAGAGGGAACATTCCTCGACATCTTAAAAGCCATCTATGAAAAGCCCACAGCAAATATCATTCTCAATGGGGAAGCACTGGGAGCCTTTCCCCTAAGATCAGGAACAAGACAGGGATGTCCACTCTCACCACTGCTGTTCAACATAGTACTGGAAGTCCTAGCCTCAGCAATCAGACAACAAAAAGACATTAAAGGCATTCAAATTGGCAAAGAAGAAGTCAAACTCTCCCTCTTCGCCGATGACATGATACTCTACATAGAAAACCCAAAAAACTCCAGCCCAAGATTGCTAGAACTCATACAGCAATTCGGTAGCGTGGCAGGATACAAAATCAATGCCCAGAAATCAGTGGCATTTCTATACACTAACAATGAGACTGAAGAAAGAGAAATTAAGGAGTCAATCCCATTTACAATTGTACCCAAAAGCGTAAGATACCTAGGAATAAACCTAACCAAAGATGTAAAGGATCTATACCCTCAAAACTATAGAACACTTCTGAAAGAAATTGAGGAAGACACAAAGAGATGGAAAAATATTCCATGCTCATGGATTGGCAGAATTAATATTGTGAAAATGTCAATGTTACCCAGGGCAATATACACGTTTAATGCAATCCCTATCAAAATACCATGGACTTTCTTCAGAGAGTTAGAACAAATTATTTTAAGATTTGTGTGGAATCAGAAAAGACCCCGAATAGCCAGGGGAATTTTAAAAAAGAAAACCATATCTGGGGGCATCACAATGCCAGATTTCAGGTTGTACTACAAAGCTGCGGTCATCAAGACAGTGTGGTACTGGCACAAAAACAGACACATAGATCAATGGAACAGAATAGAGAACCCAGAAGTGGACCCTGAACTTTATGGTCAACTAATATTCGATAAAGGAGGAAAGACTATCCATTGGAAGAAAGACAGTCTCTTCAACAAATGGTGCTGGGAAAATTGGACATCCACATGCAGAAGAATGAAACTAGACCACTCTCTTTCACCAGACACAAAGATAAACTCAAATGGATGAAAGATCTAAATCTGAGACAAGATTCCATCAAAATCCTAGAGAAGAACACAGGCAACACCCTTTTTGAACTCGGCCATAGTAACTTCTTGCAAGATACATCCACGAAGGCAAAAGATGAAAAATTAAAGGATAAAAAAACCCTTTTGAAGGAGAAAGTAAGATGAAGAGAAAGAGACTTTAGATAAGATTCATTTTCATGAAGAAACTTTTTCAGTGGAAATCCTAAGTCCACAGCCTCAACAAAAATTGTTAAATATGTACAGGACAGAGATTAGAAAACATATATTTTGCTGCATGAAAATTTTTCAAATTGAAAAAAATAACACTATATCTTTGTTTCATTATTTGTAATACACTTTTTAAAAAATTAAAATTAAAAAGAATCACCCAACATGGTGTTTGAACTCTCAACCCTGAGATCAAGAATGCCATACTCTACCGACTGAGCTAGCCAGGCACCCCTGAAACACTATATCTTTAGTAGGATTAGTGGAATCTTAATGAATTACCAGAGTTCTTGAAATGTTCAATAATGCTAATTCTATAAAAATCATAAAGATGCAGTTGTTTTTGTTTAAGAAAAAGTTTGTGTTGGTTATTTATAATGAACAGGTATGACTTTTTAGGTGGGTACAGCAGGATATGGTGAATTAGGATAGGTCTCATGCTCGAAGTTGGGAGATGTGAAGTTAATCACCCTATGTCATTAATTATTTCACTAAGTTTATCCAGCCTTTAGTATATCTGGAAACATCATTTCTACATCTGTAAAATGAGAAACAGAGGCTAAATAATTTTTAGGTTTTGTTCCATTTCAAAAAGATGTAATTCTACGTTTTTGATTTTCAAAGTATCGATTAGCAAATTTTATTGGAATACTGGAAATTTATTATTTTTCTTTAAAATGGCCTATTGACAAGACATTTTCATAAACATCTATTTTTGAACATTAATTATTGCTGATATTTACTCCATAAAACATGCGAAAGTAGATGTAAAGTGTTATACTTTTTTTTGAAAAGTATTCATTTGTAGAAATTCATACCTATTACCGACACTGTATTAATAAATGTATCCAGCTCACATTATGTTAGCTCTCAAGTGGTGCACAATACAATGTTGGCAGGTAAATAGAGTATTCACACGTATCTGGAGTTTTATAGTTTTCAAAGCAATTTCTGAAAGTTTTATTTCAGTTAAGGTTAGAAACTGAACTTTATTTCAATCAGAACTTCAAAGAAAAGACATGAATATGTTAATGTATTTTAAACCCTGTTGTAAATATGTATATATTACACATATTGTTTTATCTGATTTTTATAATAGCATACGTATTTTAAAAGTTTACATTAATATTAAAAAACTATTTTCAATGCATAAAAATAAGACATTGTTTAAAATCATCTATGATGAATTTTTAAATATTTTGATAATTTGTATGAAGTATATTCTGGAATTTGGCATACTTAGTCTGTGGCATAAAAATACCATTTACTCATCAACACTGATCTTTAAAAAGTCAAACCACTGTTTTTCCAAGTTGACAGAATTTTTTCTCTGCATATGGGCATGCTTTCTTTATTAAAAGAGCATTATATCTCTTTTCTACCTACATATAGGTGATATTGTATAAATAATAGTGTTCGCTCATTTTTCTGCATTTCCCAAATTTAACATTTCATGTTTATATATTTTTATTTTATCTCAAAGGTTCTTGATTACCTTCCCACCTCTTCCCCTGTGAGGTACTTGAGGTAGTTATTCCTTCCACAAACTAGAAAGTTTTCTTTTTGGTTCAAAATATAGAAGTGATTTCTAAGTAGATAAGCAGACAACAAGTGTATTAGAGATTAATAGCTTTCTTTTATATGTCAAAGATAGTTTGAGTTACTTCTTTGGTGGTTGAGCTTTAGTGCATATATGTGTGTTTCTGTGTGTGTGTTTGTATATTTAATCTAATCATTATGTTTTCTGAAAACACAGTTCATATATACTCTATCAAATTCTCTGGGAAGTTGGGGGAGAACATTTTTTAAAAAAACAAAAATGACAAAATAAAATACTTTTTTAAAATTTAGAAGTGATGTTGATACCATCTTGGATAAAGTAATCTCCTCAAAGTCGCTCCAGTTCCACTGTTTTAATTTAATTATACTACGTATCAGCACCTGAAATTACAATTTGGTGTGTATGTCTGTATATAGGTACCTATTTAATATTTTATTTCTGCCTTTTCCACATTTCCACTAGAATATAAAAGCTCCATAAAGGCAAGAATTTAGTCATTCTTATTTAGCACTGCAACCACAGGACTCAGAACAATGTGTGGCAAACAAATGAGTGGATGGATTCGAATTATATGTGCCGACATCTGCCCACCCAAAGCATTCTCTCAAACCTGAGGATTTGAGAAGGCCAGGAAAGATGTAATTTTATAAACAAAGGAAGTAAAAATTGAATGTGGTTAGTGGTTAGGGGATTGAGAATGTTGGCAAATGATACTTAGGGTGAGTTAGAAATACTCCTGGTCTTATTTTTTTTATTTTAGATATGAAATAATGTAAAAAAAAAAAAAGAAAGAATGTGAAAAAATAGTCCAACATTCAGTGCTTTCTTTGCTGGTAGCCACTTCCAATGGAAGGAGGGAAGCCTGTTTTTCTATTTGAATGAACCCTTAAGGAAAGTAACAGAGCTGAGTTTTCAGAACCAAATTCTATGAGCATAGCAAAATTCAGAAATTGAGATAAGGAATCTCTGACTGTCAATTGTACTAAAATTCTGAGCACCATTTCTCCTGGGTGAGACAAGTGCCCTGTGGGGAATCTTAACTTCAGGCAAGGGACTGTTGTTTGCAACATAGGAAAGGTAATTCTATCCTCGGTGTGTCCATTTGCAAAATTTTATAGGATACAAGTAAAGCTCTTACCACGCAAAGGATATCCATTTTGTCACTACCACTGATGGAATGGGTAATAGTTTCTATATTGTAATTTTGTGCTTATTGGCAAATGGATGCGCAACCAGTCTTTCAAAATCCAACTGGCAGAGTTTCTGTATTTTTATCCTTGGAACTGTCTCAGCTTTCTTGTTCATTGTTGTCTTTGTTTCCTACTGTTATGTTAACAAACTATGAACAAACTTACTGGCTTGAAACAACTGAGATTCATTTTCATATAGTTTTGGAGGTCAGAGATCCAAAATGGGTCTCACTGGGGTAAAATCAGATGTCAACAGTGCCTTCCTTCTGGGGGCTCTAAGGGAGGATCTGATTCCTTGCTTTTTCCAGCTCTTATAGAAAACCCTCATTCCTTGCCTGTGTCCTCCTACTATCCTTAAATCAAGTATTTCTCACGTCACATCATTCTGACACTGACACTTCTCCCTTGCTCATTTAAGGACTCTTGTGATATCGTTGGGTCCATTCTGAGGATCCAGGAAGAGCTCACCTGACTAACAACCGTGATTCCATCCACCACCTTAAGTGTCCTCTGCCAAGTAACGTCACCTATTCGTAGATTCTGGGGGTCAGGAAGCAGGCATCTTTGGGAGACCATTTTTCTGCCTACCAGATTGTATATTTTCCTTATGAAGATTTGGGCTTTTCCAAAAACGAATACAGCACTAGAAAAGGAAAAACTACACTTTCTCTCTGGTTGGAATGGCCTCAGTCTAAGATAGAAAAGAATCTAAAACCTTGTTTATTTCTGGTCAGTTCCTTCCTCAGAGGGTAAGACTCAAGGCTGAGGGAGCAGGGTGAGGTCAGAAATGTCAGGGCCGAAACTTATTTTTTCTAATTAGACTTTCCCATTCTTTAGAAGAAATGCACATCCTTTTATACATAACTACTTATTTGCAGACACACAGGTCTCAAATAGCACTTCTTGTATAATGTTTTTTGTACATTCCCTGCGCTTAATGGAACATGGGAACCTTGGGAAAGTCTTGAAACCAGTGCTTTGCATTTGCAAAGAACAAAACACTGGGAACTCTCAAAATTTTTAGAAAATAAAGTTAATAAAAATCATTTAAACCTCTATTATTGGGGCACCTGGGTGGCTCAGTGGTTGAGCATCTGCCTTTGGCTCAGGGCATGATCCCGGGGTCTGTGGATAGAGTCCCACATCGGGGTCCCTGGGAGGAGCCTGCTTCTCCCTCTTCCTATGTCTCTGCCTCTCTCTGTGTCTCTCATGAATAAATAAATAACATATTAAAAAATACTATTATCTATCTGTTCAGGTGAAATTTAATAATAAGATTCATGTATTTGACCTCTGTGATAGCTTCTAAGTAAGAATTAATCTCTATGATTAACTTGCAGTGGCATTTCACTTTCTAATTGCGTGCAGGTAAAATTAACAATTGCTTTTTTTTTTTTTTTTTACTGTTTTTAACTCTAACATTGTTTTATGAGGCAATTGTACAGTGTCTAAATAGAAAAACTCCAGACGCAGATAATTTATCCTGTTGAATAACAAAGACATTTCTGTCAATAAATCAGGAAATCAGATTATTTTTCATGTGGGTCAGGCCCAAGTGAGACACTCATAACTCCAATAAAAGCCATGATTAATGATGTTCGAATATTAGAAGTTCGAAATTTTGACATAAATTTATTAAGTATCCAGAAATCCATAAGATAATCCACACCTTAAACATGCAGTCTTAATTTCTTTTCACTACTCATCCAACTGCACTTGAGTAGCTTTTTATTTAACTGACTTTTATGTTCAAGACTATGTGGATTCATGGTATTCCTTACCAAACCTTGAATTTTTATTACTGATTCAAATCTAAAAATGATTATTTTTACTGGTGTAGTCCTTGAAGCTATTGCCAGAGAACTAGCTTTAGCAAACAAAGACAAAATATCATCAAAACATCTTGGTTAAAAAAGAGATAAAACTCTTAAAAATAGCCATGTCTCAGAAGAGGTGATATGAATGATACACTTTCCCAGGCCTTACCCATCTCCTACTTGTCATGCCACAAAAATACTTTCTTACTGTACTCTCTGAACCATGTATTTTTGAGATGTTGTCTGTTGGATTCAATAAAAATTCACTTCTTCAAATGTGAGGAGCTCAGAGGGCGTCTGTAATTCATAGAGGACACTAAACCTGTGTGATCCTTGCCTACAGGAAATTAAATGTGTGTGTGTGTGTGTGTGAGAGAGAGACAGAGAGAGAGGGATAGTCAATTATATTTATATATATATATATATTTAACATTTGTAATTTATTATACATAATAACAAATTTTACATGTTATACATAATAACAAATTACAAATGTTAAATATATATGACAATTACATTAGTGTCTTTGTCCATGTGAATTATTATGGATGATAAGAAGAAAAAAAAAGGCACCATTTGCGTAAATCTCCAAAATTACTTAATAGGAATTAATCTTTTTTTTTAAAATAAGAATTATTTACAATGGCATAGTGATCAGTTAGCCAGAATTTTCTAAAGGAATTGAGACTTATTTAATAATAGTCAACTTGGTTAATTGCATTTTTGTTAAAATGACAATTTTCTTTTTATTTGTGGACCTTAACGGAATGGTATTGGAACCCTAGCTTCAGATGGTGGCTTATGTAAAGTCAGTATAGAAGTGGCCTGGCTCACCCAAAGATTTTAGACTTACTGGGAAAACTAAGTATGAACAGTGAAGCTAGGAGAGGGATAAAGCACTGGTGGACTGGGGTAGTGACTAATTGAAAAGTGGCTGTCGACAATCAGCAGTAGTAGATGACTTCAGTAGGACTGGATCTATGGAGAATGGAGTTTCCCTGAAGAATCTGAATTGTCTGTTTTCACTAGTCCAGTAGTGTTTACTTTTACACTGTCTCATTTTGGAACTATATTTAAGAATTGAGAAAAATCCAAGGCATCTGGGTGGTTTAGTTGGTTAAGCGTCTGCCTTCCGCTCGGGTCATGATCCCAGGTTCCTGGGATCAAGCCCCATGTGGGCGGGCTCCTTGGTCATCAGGGAGCCTGCTTCTCCCTCTGTCAGTGTCCCCCTACCCATAGTTGTAGTTTCAGGATCTTCTGGTCCCTGGGACTAGAATTCCCAGGTTAAGTTCATATGTTTTGTTTTAGTTTTTAACCTCAGTTCAGGATAATCACAAGTGGGTGATTGTTACCATAAGGCATTTTTGGTTATAAGGAATGAAAGGAACTGTACTGTTTCTTAGAACATGACAGTTTCCTAATATCTCAATTGAATTTGATTATTAAAAAAACCTACCTATGATCGTGTTAATTTTGTTTTATTAAATTTTTACCCGATTTGAATATTCTACAGGTTATTCTTTTTTGTATTTAGCTAAAATCCACAAAGACTTTTTAAACTTAATTTGCATTCATCTGCGTAATTACATGGGAGTATCAACGTTATTCCTAAAGGTCACTTGAAACAGTTATTTCTATACCTTTGGGAGGATATGTGAAGAATTTGTAATTTTATTAACCAGGTTGTCCTCTTATTTACCTAAAGCTTACATATTGCCATTTAGAATGATGCCCTCTGTTGCAACTAGTAGGCATGCTATTTTTTTTCTTTTCTTTTTTTTTTTTTTTTAACTTTTTTTTTTAAATTAAAAGAGCCAACCTTGCTGTCAAGTGCACTGACTGGACAGGACAAAAGCTAGATGAAAGAACAACTGGGAGTATGATTGGTCTGGTAATCTTAATGGACGTGAGAGGAGGAGTTCCTTAGATAGGTTTCTTAATAGGGCTTTTTTTTTTTTTTCTTTTGGTAAGTAGTTGCCATGAATTGCTAAAAAGGAACTTGCTCTGGCTGTTTTCCAGATGAAGCAGATAACAGTTAACCCTGGTTGATTATATAGAGAAGAAGCCAGTAGGTATATCAGAAACAAATGGACCTTAACAGATCTTAAAATAGTCCTGGAGACAAGAAAATATTCTAGAAGTCCTCATCCTAAGAGAATGCCAGGGGTAGGGTATATTTGCTAAAGGAAGGATCAGAAAGCCAGTGTTGCCTGCTGCTACCACCAAAGGGAGCGGTTGGCGATTAGTGTCCATCCTCCCCCTGCCCATTTTCTCTTTCTACTTAAAGATAAACTCATCAAATAAACCACCCCATGAAGCCAATTCCAGAAGCTTCCACGCTTCCACTGAAAATAATAGTGTCAGGTTATGGGGGCCTGTTACTTACAGGACCCCTTGACACTTAGGTTTGCAAATAGGTTTTGATTCTTGTGCTAATCCTAATGAATTGTTGGAATGGCCTTGGAGCACTGTCTTGATGATGTTTGGGAGGCCATGTTCAGGTCTGTTGAATAAGGATGTTATGATTAGTTGGAGATCTCTTTTATGGGTATATAGGTACAGCATGAGTAACTTAACTAGAGTTTAGCTAATAAATACATCTATATCCTTAATGTATAGGGGCGTATTTTATGTTGATATGGAGGGAGAAACATTGGTGCTGTTAGAAGTCAAAAGATAAAGGCTCAATTCAGAAATGGAGATCTTGATTTATTAACTGGTCTTTAGATTATTATTATTATTATTATTTTTGGTCTTTAGATTAAATAACATAGGTTATACCTGAGAAAATAGGATAAATAGCAAACCTTTGTTCTTGGGGGCAGGGCAAGAAAAAAAATGACATGAGATATGTTATCTTTTGTCCAGAAATTTAGACCCAGAGTGGGTCTAAGTCTAATTTAGTATCTTATTTTCCTAAAGGTTAATACAGTTCATGATATTTATTATACATTGTATTTTAGCATTTACAGTAGCCATCAAATACACAGGCTGTGTGTAGTGTTTTTTAAATTTTAATTCTCTAGGGTTGGTTTTCCATTCTGCTTAAAGCATCTTTGAATTTTCAAACAAAGACATTCTTTTCTCCTGCTCTGAAGAAGCAAGCCTTGCAGCAAGGATGAACAGCTTCTCCTTTCAGGTCTGTTTTTTTCTTATATAAATACTACATGTAGTTCATGTAACTCCAGCACTTTGATTTTATTTTCCTAACCCCTTACTGACAGGAGAAGGTAGACATGTTACATATCCCTCCTCATTTTTCTGGCTTTAAGTGGCTCAGTTGCTGCTAACCAGTATTTGAGGTTTTATGTAGGGGAAGTCACTGCCTGTCAGAATGTGAATATTACTTATGCAAAAAGGATTAGGTTAACGAGTGTGAGATCTGGGGAAATTTTAAAATATCAATGCTTTCTACTTAAGCTTGGGTGCAGGAAAATTGAATAATGTCATTTTTTGAGATTTTCCAGATCTCTTCCAGGTAAGTTAAAATGTTAAGACAACAGCATTTCCTCTGGCACATGGCATTCATGTATGTTTATTGTTGCATATTATCAGGTTTTCTAAGACTTTCTATGTGTTATCTATTAGCTAAGATTCCCAGTTTTGTGAATTATCATGTTTATCTCACCATAGATCTTCATAATTATGCAGAATTCTTAGATGTCTGTTTTCATTTACCAGGCCATAGAAAGAGATCTTTGCTTTAGTATCCATTTCATAGGTAATTTAATTTCAGAGAAGGGGAGTGAGGAGTTCCAATGAGATAACCAGGAATAAAATTCTGACTTTTTTTCTATTTTGATTTGTGTGATGGCTAAATCCTTGCCTTACCAGTGTAGGATTTCAGAATACATTTAAAAAAAAAATTAGATTGCTCAACAAAGGTAGCCTTTGCATTTCTACTTGCCCATACAAGACTTCAGTCCTTTTCAATGGTCTTATATATTCCCGAGAACCTCTGAAGGAGCTCACTCCCATGCTCAAGAAGAACCTTCAAATGAAGGCATAACACCAGTGCCCTCTCAGGCCCTACCCCTCATGAGATCACCAAGACAAGCTGGGTGATGGTGAATGACTATCTCTTGCTGCTGCTCTTCACTGTCACCAACACTCTGCCCCATTCTGTCCATGCTACTTCATCTTTCCTTAACTTACCCAAATACAAGCAGGATATAACTGCACATTTTTGGTAAGTCTGTCTAAAAGTTTAGGGAGGGGGCACCTGGGTGGTTCAGTCATGATCTCAGGGTCCTGGGATCGAGTCCTGCATTGAGCTCTCTGCTCAGCAGGGAGTCTGCTGCAGGATTCTCTCCCTCTCCCTCTCCCTCTCCTGCCATCTCCAGAATAAATATATCTTGGAAAAATAATATAAAACTTTAGGGAAAACTAAAAAAAAAAAAAAAAAAAAAAAAAAAGGAGTAGAATGCAGTGCTAACATGCACCAACAGAGTTGGTTCCCACAGAAAACACAGGTTTTCCTTTTACAGGGTCTGTTTCAAGGGTGCTTCTTTGTGTAGCTACTGGCTTGTCCCCATTATGCAGGTACCCCAAACCCACTATTACTAGTCCTCCAAGAATATCTATACCTTCTAATCCACGCCCTACTTTTTAGGAGTGACTCCAATCTCCAGGGTCAGGCCTTGTTCTCATATTCTCACTTCTGGTCACAGTATCTTACTCTTCTGTGGCTCACTAATACAGCAAACCCTTTATTTCATCTATAAGAATGTCTTCTTGTATTGGCTCTCTCCCAGGACAGTCATATCATTTCCCAGAATGTAGTTTGGCTAGTCTTAAATAGCCCCCCATATAATATAGATGTTAATTTTATAGGGCATATTGGACTTACCCAAGCCCAGACCATTTTCTTATTAATGTCTTTTATCAAATGTCTTTCTGAAGATCTAGGCTGAAGTCTTAGGGGCCTTAGGTTTTTCAGAGTAACTTCTCAACAGACATACATACACAAATAGTAGTCAAATATTAAATTTATAAAAGAGATTTTATTTATTTATTTATTCATGAGAGAGACACAGAGAGAGGCAGAGACAGAGGCAGAGGGAGAAGCAGGCTCCCTACAGGAACTCTGATGCCGGACTCAATCCCAGGACCCAGGATCATGACCTGTGCCGAAGGCAGGTACTCAACCACTGAGCCAACAGGTGCCCCCAAATATTAAATTAATACAGAAAGTCTCCTCCTGAAGAAGCATTCAGGTTAATGACTTTGTCCAGAAACAATAGGAGATGACTCTCTCTATATTTAGATTAAAGAACCTTTCTAAGTTATTTTTCCAGAACTAAAGATGAGACTCATGCCATAGATCATGTTAAAAGTGCAGCCCAAACTAGTTGCAATTTAAAAATGATAGCTTCTCCATAGGTTATGCCCTTTAAAGTTGGCATACAGCCAGCCAACCAACCAAACAAAATTAAAATATCCTTTTATACTTGTTTTTGTTGTTATTAACTTAGTTGTTAATTGCTAGATAAGCCTTCCTGATCTCTTGAGTCATAAATAATCTCTTTTCCTAAAGTGGTCCATTAGTGCTTTGACCCATTCTGTTTCATGGGCTTTTTAATCATATTTGGGTACTGTGTCTTTTTTACTATATTGTTAATTCTGAAAACAGAGACTAAGTAATTTTTATTTTTGTTTCTGTGACTCTCTCTATACCACTGTATCCTACTTTTGGTAAGCACACCTCTGTTTTTGGTAAATAGATGTCTTTGTATGTACCTCTTTCTTAAGAATACGAGTCTTACATTATGGACTCTTATTTAATTTTTATGACTGCTTTAAAGCAAATAGTAGTAGACTCTTAAAGCTACAGGGATGTTCCCTTTAATGCTCATGCTTACTGATACAGAGGTTGTCATGTTAAGAGGTTAAGTCAGATAAGCGGGTGACTTCACTCCCTACACTACAGTTTTCTCATTTATGAAATGAGTATGCTAATGGTTCCTTCCTAGTAGTGCATTGTAAGGACTACTTGAAATTATTTCATTAAAAAGCTTTCAGAATAGCTTAAAATATTTTTTAAATTTTAATTTATAGCTTAAAGATTTTAGCTCAGTCATAGTGAGGGGAAATCCTTCCCCAGAGACATGGAAATAGTACAAATGATTAGATATAAGCCTGGAATTTACCCTTTATCATTAATGATGTACTTTGTGCATTGTTCTCAAATTGAAGATATTGAATTTGTTTCTTTTTTTGCTTGACATATTTTATGAGGAATACATATTTGACATATTCCGAAAAAGGAAAAAGAGCTATTATTATTAGATATTGGCCCAGTGAACCCAATCCATAGATAGCATTTGCCTGGGAAATCTGAAACCTACAATCCATTAATATTATGAAAACATGTTGATAGTTGAATTTTTCTTCTGCTATTAAAAAATAATCACTCTGTTGATGTTGCATGAAAGATATTACCGTGTATTTTATCATCAAGTTTTGTCTGTCATGTTCGATTGTCATAATATCATAGAAATATATTAACATAATTATTTTTTCAGAATAGTTCTTTTTTGACATATTCTGGAGTTTCAGTCTGGTAAGTAACAAGGTTGTCTATTAAGAAAAATCTTGAAGGAAGTTCTGACAACTTTAAAGTTAGAAAATGTGTCAGAATTATAATACAAAGTAAATGCCAGTGGTAAAAATTACATTAATACTTAGACAAATGATGAGGGCTGTGAAATTTGAATCGAATGGAAAGGAAGCATTAAGACAGCAATATATTTGACTAAAGTAAAATTTGTCCTACACTTTCAATCTCAAAATAAATTTTCTAATTTTTTTAAAAAGATACGAACAAATTGTTTAGACACTTAGTTCCTTTCATTCCCTTGGAGGCCCACCAAGACTGTGACATAAGTCTTATCACTAATTCTCTTTTTCAGAGATATAACTTAGTAATTGAGAGAGTTATGTGTCAAAAGTTTGCATTCCTGTTCTCAAGTTGTAAAGTGACATGTTTTTAGATATAGCTAGTCCTTGCCTGGCACTATATTTTCCATACCCTCTTCTCTTATATACTGCATAGACCATCTCCTTTGGTAATGATTAGATACAGGGAAATATGTGGCTTTCACAGTCTCAAGTAATCTTTTGCTGTGGGGTGTTTATATGGAGGGGGTAAAGCACCAGATGTTATTTATACATAGCAAACAAATGACTTTATTCTGAAAGTGGGAATAGATTTGTCTTAACTTTTGCCTGAAGGCAATCTATTGCAGCTTACGTCCTCTTGGTCACTTGGATCTCTGCCCTATACTCTGGCTTGTGATGGCTCCTTACGGCCTTTTTGCATCACCATGTCATTTTAGATTGAATACCACTCCATTCTCTCACCTTCTAAGTAACTCCTATTACAGTCTTGGATGCTGATAACTTAATTCTCAGGATGATGGAGTGAATTACAACCTAAGGAAAAGAAATAATGAAAACTAAAATTTGATGCTAAATTATAAGTTTGTAGGGGAGAAGAAAAAAATGCTTTAATTTTTACAAGAGTCCTTTCACAGAAACATTTATTCCTCATTTGATAGAAGACTCATCAAATTCTTGTGACTTTCCTAAGAAGAGCACTTTACTTCTTTTTATTATTAGCTTTGTCTTAAAAACTATGCCTAAGGATCAATCTGATTGAAAGAAAGAAGGCACTTATAGTCCCTTCCCAAGAGCCATCTATTCAAAATCATCATCTTTAGCTACACAAAGACCAAGCAAAACTTAGAAATTATAGTTGTTTTCTAAAAATACTTTTTGATATTGTACTAGATCAATATTTTAAGGAGGCTTTTCACTGTCACTACCTTTTAAGGATTGAGGAATTGAAATGTTCACTACGAAGAAGAATGCTCATTTCACAAAGAGAACGAAGGCATTTAAGGGCACTGTTACGAGCCCACTGAATGAGACAAACTCCACATAACTCTTAGAATCAATAATCTGATAACAAGACTTGGGAAAAATAGGTTAATGGACTTTTCTAGCCAGTTTCTGTCTTAAGGATGATTTTTTTCTGCTGTATTATACATTTGTTTATGTTAACTGGTTTACTGCATGTATAGTCAACCAGGACCAAACCAAACAAAACCCAACCCTTTCCTTATCTTTAAGTATTAAATTCTTCTTAAAAGAATTTTACTTAAATTCTTTTAAGAAGAAGCTAAGCTTCAAAATCTTGACTCAGGTAGATTAAAACATATTGCCCAGGGATCCCTGGGTGGCTCAGCGGTTTACGCCTGCCTTTGGCCCAGGGTGTGATCCTGGAGCTCCAGGATCAAGTCCCATGTCGGGCTCCTGGCATGGAGCCTGTTTCTCCCTCTGCCTGTGTCTCTGCCCCCACCTCTCTCTCTTTCTATGTCTATCATGAATAAATAAATAAAATCTTAAAAAAAAAAAAAACACTGCCCAAATTTTAGTGGACAAAGTGGGTAGACGTTGTAAAAAGTAGTCCTTACGCAATGGTGCTCAAATAGAATTTTTCATAGGGGATTAAAGTCGGAGCCAAACTTTCAGAAAGTATTTTGGGTGAAATCTGTCACTTTGATTACTTCCCAGTGTGAGGTTGATTAGAAGTTTCTGAGTTTTTTAAAGAGATGTTTCTGTGTCTCTTTAAAAAATATCCTTTCTTAAAATCTGACTCAGTCCATCTGAAAAAACAAATGAAAAGGAATATTCTAAGTTTGTGTATAAATTAGACATAAAGAGAGCACTTGCCCCAAGTAAAACCTTTGTAATGAGATAAAAATCAAGGTTCTTAAAATAAATGCTATTTTTTCTTTTGTTCTTTCTATATTAAAGCATAATTGACATATTAGTTTCAGTGTACAACATAATGATTTGATGTTTGTATACTTGCAAAATGATCACCACGATTGTTCCAGTTACTATCTATTGACACACAAAATTACAAATATTTTTTCTTGTGCTGAAAACATTTAAGATGTACTCTTTTACAAACTTTCAAATATACATTATTATTAACTGTAGTCACCATGCTGTACATCATAGCCCCATGAATTAGTTTATAAATAGAAATTTATAACTCTTGACCTCTTCTACCATCCAAACTACCCCCCCCAACCCAGCTCCCATCTGGCAATCACGTCTGTCCTCTGTATCTATGAATTTTCTTTTTTTTTTTTTTTTGGTTCATTTGTTTGATATTGATTTTTTAAATTTATTTTTTAAAGATTATTTATTTTAGAGAAAGCACACAAAAGTTGGGGAGGGCAGAAGCAGATGGAGAGGGAGAAGGAGAAGGAGAGAGAGAACCTCAAGCTGACTTCCCATTCAGCAGGAAGCCTGACATGGGGCTTGATCTCACAACTCTGAGATCATGAGGAGAAATCAAAAGTCAGATGCCTTACTACCTGAGCCACTCAGCTACCCCTGTTTTGATTTGTAGATTCCACATATAAGTGAAATTGCGTGGCAAGATTTCATCATTTTTATAACTTAGTAGTATTTCATCTTATATTTATATATGTGCATATACCATGTGTTATTATCCATTATCTGTTGATGGACACTTAGGTTGTGTCCATATCTTGGGAATTGTAAGTAATACTGCAATGAACATGAGAATATATATATCGTTTTGAATTAGTGGCTTTGTTTTCATGGGATAAATACCTATAAGTGAAATGGGTAGATCAGATGGTGGTTCTTTATTTAATTTTTTGAGGAACCTCCATACTGTTTTATATAGTGGCTGCACCAATTTATATTCCCCCCAACAGTAAATGAGGGTACCCTTTTCTCCACATCCATGACAGCACTTGTGATTTCTTGTCTTTTTTTTTTTTTTTAAACAATAGCCATTTGAACAGGTGTGAAGTGATTTCTCACAGTTATTTTGATTTGCATTTCCTCATACTTAGTGATGTTGAGCATCTTCTCATGTGCCTGTTGGTCATCTATATTTTTTTTGGAAAGATATCTGTTCAGATCCCCTGCCTATTTTTTAATTGGATAGTTTGTTTTTTGCCTTTGAGTTGTAGGAGTTCTTTATATATGTTGGATATTAATCCTTCATTGGATATAAATTTGCAAATATATTCTTCCATTCAGTATGTTGCCTTTTCATTTTCTTGATGGTTTCCTTTGATGTGTAGAAGTTTTGTTTTTTAACTTGATGTAATCCCATTATGTATTTATTTATTTTAAAATATTTTACTTATTTATTTGTTAGAGACACAGAGAGGGAGGGAGGCAGAGATAGGCATAGGGAGAGGCAGGCTCCCCACAGGGAGCCCAAAGTGGGACTCCATCCTGAGACGCTGGGATCACGCCTGGAGCCAAAGGCAGATGCTCAAATGCTGAGTCACCCAGGCGTCCCTCCCTCCAGTATTTATTTTTTATTTTGTTACTCTTGTTTTTGGAGGCAGCTCCAAAAAAAAAATCATCACCAAGAACTACGTAAAGGAGCTTACCACCTATGTTTTCTTCTAATTTTATGGTTTCAAATCTTATAGTCAAGTCTCTGATCTATTTTGAGAGTCTAGTTTCTTTTGCATGTGGTTTTCTGTTTTCCCAGCATCATTTACTAAAGAGATTGTTCTTTTCCCATTGTATTTTCTTGACTTTTTTGTTATACATTACTAGTCATAAAATTGTGGGTTTTATTTTGGAGCTCTCTATTCTGTTCCATTGAGCAGTTTGTTTCTATGCCAATACCATTCTGTTGTGATTACTGTAGCTTTGTAATATAGTTTGAAATCAGGCAGTATGATGCTTGCAGCTTTGTTCTTTATTATGATTGCTTTGGCTATTTGGGATCTTTAGTGGTTCCACAGAAATTTTAGTGTTATTTTATTTATTTCTGTGAGAAACATCAATGGAAATTTGCTAGGGATTACACTGAATCTGTAGATTGTTTTGGGCAATATGGATATTTTAACAATATTATTTCTTATTCCAGTATATGGATATGGGATATCTAGTATATGAGCATGGAATATTATTTCAATATTCCAGTATATGAGCATGGAATATCCTTCCATTTATTTGTGTCTTCTTCAGTTTTTTTCATAAATTTTCAGTGTACAGGTCTTTCAGCTCCTTGGTTAGATTTAATTTTGTACACTTAATTTTTTTAGATGCAGTTATAAAAAAGGTTGTTTTGTTCTCTTTCTGATAGTTCATTGTTACAGTATACAAATGCAGCTTATTTTTGTATACTAATTTAATATCCTGCAACTTTATTGAATTCCTTTATTCAAACAGTTTTTTTGGTGGAGTCTAGGGGATTTCTATAAATAATTTCATCTCATCCACAAATAGTGACAATTTCACTTCTTTTTCTTCCCAATTTGGATGCTTTTTATTTCATTTCCCTGCCTAATTTTTGTGATTAGGACTTCCAGTCCTGTGTTGAATAAATGTTGTGAATCATGTTGATTGATTTATAGATGCTGAGCCATCCTTGCATTCTTGGAATAAATCCCTGTTGATCATGGTATATGATAATTTTAATGTACTGTTCAATTTGGTTTGGTATTTTCTTGAGGATTTTTTTGCACCTATGTTCATCAAGGTTATTGGCCTATAGTTTTCTTTTTTTGTGGTGTCCATGTCAGGGTAATGCTAGATTCAAAAAAATGAGTTTAGAAGTCTTATTTCTTCCAGTTTTTGGAGTAGTTTGAAAAGGATAGGTATTAAACCTTCCTTGAATATAAGGTAGAGTTCACTGGTGAAGCTATCTGATCCTAGACTATGGTTTGTTGGGAGATATTTTGATTATTAATTCAGTTTCCTTACTAGTAATTTTTCTATGGACATTTTCTATTTCTTCATGACTCAGTATTGGGATATAGTATATTTCTGTGAACTAACCAGTTTTTTTCTAGATTGTCCACTTTGTTGGTATATAATTGTTCGTTGTAGACTCATGATTTTTTTTTGGTATCATTTGTAACACCTTTTTCATTTCTGATGTTATTATTTGAGCCTTCTTTTTCTTAGTGAGTTTAGCTGAAAGTCTGTCAATTTTGTTCATTCTTTCATCCCAGTTCTTAATTTTATTCATTATATTCTCTTTTTAGCTTTTATTTTCACCCTGATCTTTATTATTTCCTTTTTCCTATTAACTTCTTTATACTAGATTTGTTTGTTTCTCTTTTTTCTAGTGCCTTTAGGTATAAAGTTAGATTGTTTATTTGAAACTTTTCTTTCACTTTTCAAGGTAAACCTTGTATCACTATGAACAATCCTTTTAGAACTGCTTGTGCAGCATCCCATGGATTTTGGTACATTTTCTTTTCTTTTTTTTCATTTGTCTCAACGTTTTTTGATTTCTCCTTTGATTTCTCCATCAACCCATTAGTTGTTCTGGTTCATGTTTTGAAATCACCACATAATTGTGATTTTTCTAGTTTCCTTCTTGTAATTGATTTCTAGTTTCAGTCAGTTGTGGTCAGAAAAGATGTTTGATTATTTCAGTCTTCTTAAATTTTCTGAGATTTGTTTTGTGATTTAATATACCATCTATTTGAGAGACTGTTCCATGTTCATTTCAGAAGAATTTGTATTCCACCACTTTTGGATCAGACATTCTCTATATATCTATCAAGTCCATCTCGTGTAATGAATCTGTTAGGATTGTGTTCCCTTGTTGACTTTTTTTGTCTGGATGAGCTATCCATTGGCATAAGTGCATTATTATATTTCCCTGTTAGTATTGTATTGTCAATTTCTGCCTTATAGTCTGTTAGTACTTGCTTTATATACTTAGGCACCTCTGTTGAATGCATAAATAATTCACAAATTTTATGTCTTTGTATCGGATTTTTTCTTTTAATTATATAATCATATACTTGTCTTTCATTATAGTCTTTGTTTTAATCTGTTTTGTGTTATATAAGCATAGCTCCACCAACTTGCTTTTGTTTTCCATTATTATGAGTAAATATCTTCTCCCATCCTTTCATTTTCATTCTGTGTGTGTCCTTACATCCGAAGTGAGTCTTTTCTTGTAGGCGGTTTATAGATGAGTTTCATTTTTTAAAATATCTTTTGACACTGTGTGGTTTGATTGAAGAATTTTGTCCATTTACATGATACTTATAATTGATAGGTACTTATTGCCATTTTGTTAATTGTTTTCTGGATGTTTTGTGCTTCCTCTCTGTTCCTTTCTTCTTTGCTTACTCTCTTGTCTTGTGGTTTGATGATTTTCTTATTGTTTTGCTTGGATTTCCTTCTCATTATATTTTGTATCTACTATAGTTTTTGCTTTGTAGTAACCATGAAGCTTACATATAACTTTGCCTTTACTAGTGAGATTTTTATGTTCACATACTTTCTTGTTACTAAATAGTGCCCTTTCTTTTTAGGTTAAAGAAACCTCTTTAGCTTTTCTTGTAAGACTGGTTTAGTGGTGATAAACTCCCTTAGATTTTGCTTGTCTGGGAAATTTTTTTCTCTCCTTCAATTTTGATTGATAATGTTGCTGGTTAGAGTATTCTTTGCTGGAAGTTTTTTCCTTTCAGCATTTTGGATATATCATGCCCCTCTCATCTGACTTACCAAGTTTCTGCTGGTAGTCTTATGGGGATTCCCTTGTATATAATAAATTGTTTTTTTCTGGCTGTCTTATAAAAATTTCTCTTTAACTTTTGACATTTTAATTATTGTTTGCCTTGGTGTGGCTCTTTTTGGGTTCATCTTATTTGGAACTCCCTTGGCTTCCTGGATCTGGATGTCTGTTTCCTTTCTCAGATTAGGGAGTTCTCAGCCATTACTTTTTCAAATATGTTTTCTGTTTCTTTTCCATCTTATCTTCTTCCCCTGGGATCCCTATGATACAAATATTGTTCCATTTGATCTCTTCTAGGTCCCTGAAGCTATCTTCACTTTTTAAATTTTTTTTTTTCTTTTTGCTGCTCTGTTTGATGGGTTCTAATGCACTGTCTTCCTTGGCCCTGATTCTTTTTGTCCCTTTTTTTTTCGTTTTTTTCCCCCGCTTTATCTAGTCTGCTGTTGAACCCTTCTAGTTTATTTTTCAGTTTAGTTATTGTATTCTTCAGCTCTGTGACTTCTGTTTGGTACTTTCTTATATTTTCTATCTTTTTGTTGAAATTTTTGCTGTGTTCATCCACTCTTCTCCCATTTGGTGACCATCTTTATGACTATTATTTTGAACACTTTATTTAGTGAAGTATTTATTTCTATTTCATTAAGGCTTTGTTTTATTTTTTTATTTTATTTTTTTTTTAGGCTATATCTTCTTTATTTTTTGGATCATATTTCTCTGTTTCCTTATTTTGCTTGACTCTGTGATTTTATATTCTTGGTGAAACAGCCACCTTGAAGGAGTGGCTCTGTGTAGGAGACGAACTTTATTATTCAACCTTGCTCTGGCACTTGATTGTCTCTTGAACCTTCGTGATTGTTTAAGCAGCCTGATTAATTCTAGATAGCTTACAGTTTCTGATGGTATACCAAGATCTGTCAGTGTCTCTAAGAGGGGGATCTCAGTCAGCCTCTGGTTTCAGGCTGATTTGGAGCCAGACACTCAGGCTACAGTTTTAAAAATACGCACATTTAGGGGTACTTTGCTGGCTTAGTTAAGCCTTGACTTTAAGTCATGATCCCAGAGTCTTGGGATCAAGCCCCGTGTCAGGCTCCCTGTTCAGAGGGGAGTTTGCTTCTCCTTCTCCCTCGGCCCCTCCCCTGATCCTTTTCTCTTATTTAGTTTCTCTCTCTCTTTCTAATAAATAAATAACATATTGAAGACATTTTTAAAAAATAAAATACACACATTTATAGTTCTGTGTGATCACAGTTGTAGACCCTACTTGCTCGTTGACCAGGTGGTCTGGAGGTGTCCCTTGAGTGACATAAAAATCAGGGCTCCAGATCAGTGTAAGGGCTCCTTTCTGGGAGGTACTGGTGAGTTTAGTGAGGCTAAGGCAGAGTGCAAGGTTAGCATTTCCCAGTCTACATTCTCTGAGAGCACCTCTGCAGTCTCTCGATGTGTGGTAAACCTGAATTCTGCCCCAGAGGCTGAGGTTCTAAAGCTAGTAATTAGGCTTTTTAAAAATATATTTTTTAATTAGGCTTTTTTTTAACAAAAAAACTGGGGGCATGTTTCAGTCTGCTGTTTTTCACCTTCAACTGATAGCCTGCCAAGACCTTTTTCTCCAATAATTTCACTTCCCTTGGGCCTAGAAATATAAAACCCCTTGGCCACTAGACTCAGGAGATCAGAGTGTTCTATATGGGAACTGCATATGCCTACTGGTTTTGGAGATGCTATGGGAGTGCACAGGTTCTAGGAGTTCCCACCAGCTTTTCAGCAAGTATGAGAGCACAGAGCTGGGGTCTATCCACTGGTTTTATCGAGGCACTGGGAGAGTACAGGCCAGGGCACATTTGGTGGTTTTAAGAGACAGTGTATGTGGGGGGTACCTGGGTGGCTCAGCAGTTGAGCATCTGCCTTTGGCTCAGGTAGGGATCCTGGGATTGAGTCCCACATCGGACTCCCCACAGGGAGCCTGCTTCTTCCTCTGCCTGTGTCTCTGCCTCTCTCTGTGTGTGTCTCATGAATAAGTAAGTAAATAAATAAATAAATAAATAAATAAATAAATAAATAAATAAAATATTTTTCTAAAAAAGTAAGAGACCATGGGACAGTGCAGGGGCAGGTTACACCCACTGACTTCAGTGGGATAGTGGGAGAGTTTTATGACTGCTTGGGCTTCCAGTACTAGCAAGGTAGAAGGAGAATACAAAAATGGTTCCCGCTAGCACTGGTGCTAACAAGATAGAGGGAGAGCACATGCCTGTTCCTCTGTCTCTGAAGAGAGCTCCCAAAGTCCTGTGTTTGTCTCTCTGGCAGGTGCTGTAAGATTAGCAGATCTCCTTCCCATATAGTTTAGGCCATTTTCAAACTGCTGGTTTTGCACTAGGTCTCCTGGTAAGTAAGTTTGCCTACATGCCCTTTAAGAACAGAATCTGTGCTTCCTACAGCCTTTGGGTCCTCTGAACATAAGGTCTATTGGCTTTTAAAGGCAGAACTTTGGGGGCTTGTCTCTCTGGTGCACGTTTCAAAGGTTGGGGTACTTATATGGGGCATAAAACTTTTGCTTTTCAGGGAGATGCTCTGTATTTTTTTAAGGCTTTATTTATTTATTCATGAGAGACACACAGAGAGAGGCAGAGACACTGGCAGAAGGAGAAGCAGGTCTTCACAGAGAACCCGATGTGGGACTCGATCCAGGGACCTGGGAAACACACCCTGAGCCGAAGGTAAACAAACACTCAACTGCTGAGCTACCCAGGTGCCCTGAAATGCTCTGTATTTGTTAGATCTTTCCCAATTGTAGGTCACCATGCCTGGGTTGGGGTTTTTGGCAGGACCACATCTCTGCCTCTCTTCCAGGTCTAGATGGTGACTCTTTTATCCTTTGTTGTACAGGAACTGTTCAGCTAGTTTTTAGGTCTTTTCAGAGGGAATTATTCCTTTGTTCCTTATGTAGTGTCCATGGGAGATAGTGAGTTCAGGATTTTCTGACATTGCCATTTTGAACTGCTTTCTGTTTCTTCTTCTTCTTCTTCTTCTTCTTCTTCTTCTTCTTCTTCTTCTTCTTCCTTCTATTTCTATTGAGCAGTAGCACAAATTATCTTAAATATTTCATTATTATATATCTATTCATCACAGAACATCACCCCTTACCATGGTATGCTGAAACTGTCATCTGCAGAGGAATAAGAAATGGAAATTTGATCACTGAAATTAAGGACTCTAGATGGAAAATGTAAGGGTAACAATTTCTCTACTGAGAATAAGAAGAAATGTTCTTAGACTACTCTTTGAGAGATTCAGTTGAACAAAAGGAGAATTTTCTAAAATGAAAGTAGGGCTCTTAAGGCATTCACACTGTTGTTAAGGGAGACCAGAAACTCCTCTAGAAATTTCCAAAGACATGATAGACTCTCATAGTCTTGAGAATAGTATTCTATTGATGGTAGCAAGGAAAAGTAGATAACAACTTGAGGAAAACTGTAACACACATATAAGGAGTCTATACACAAAGTAAGAGACTATCAAAGCTAGAGTGAACCAGCCTTAGAAACATTTGTCATCCTTTAGTGTTGTTTATTAGTTTAATTTAAAAATGGAGAAATGTTTTAGGAAAAAAAAAGATGCATTTATTTCCTTCAACTTCATGTTTAGAGGCAGTTTTAATTGGATTTATTAGTACAAAAAAGAATTAAAAACCAAAGGAGCAAGGGAAACAAGAAAGAAGCTAAAGTGAAGGCTTGGAAAAATAGAAAACATTTTAATTTACAACGAGATAAAATAGTTTTCTGGCACAAAGATGTATAAGTATTACCTTGTTTCTCATAGTCATTACTTTTTTCTAGGCAGATATATCACTTCTAATGTATTTAATATTATAGGTAGAATTAATATGTTAATATTTTTAGCCTTCAACATTTTAAAAATGATTTTCAAAAAAAAAGTGTTCAGCTTTGAATTACTTCATTTTCTAGAGATTGCTGAATGATAATAACCATGTTTTACTGCAAATGTAGAAAGGCCATTTTATATTTTCATGATCTTGATACCATGGTACTTGAAGAAGTGCTATAGGGACATATTTGTTTATGATAAGTCATTAAGACCTTATAATGAAATCATAGAATTTGGTTAAAGTTACATACTTATCTTTAATCATTATCTTTGTGTTATAAATATATTTTTTATATGTCTCATCTGGCTCCAAATATCTTTCAATGTCTTCTTCTTCCTGTGTGTCCTCATTATAACCACTATCTGCCACCACACCTTTTGGAAAATAGCCTTAGCTGAGTGGCTACCAGTATTTATTCAGGCACATAAATGCCAAAATGAATCTTCCTCCAAAAGAGCTAATATTTCCCACATAATGGTGCTTTTATCTGGTTCTCCTTAAGAAATGGACATGATTTATCTCCTAACTTTCCGCCGAATCTTCACTTACCTGGAACTGTATTACTTTATATATAAAATTATTTATGTGCTCTATTATGTGTGGACGTATAAGTGGTTGTGCCTATTGGTGCAATAAAGGTAATCTTGGTGAACGTTTCATATATTTACATTTATATTATGCTAACACTTTATCTAAATAGGTATGTCATTTGTAGTCCTATATGTATATTCACGTAGATATTTGTAAATATATTAGTAACCAGTACAAATATTTTAAGAATAGAGAACATGGGAAGCCCGGGTGGCTCAGAGGTTTAGTGCCGCCTTCAGCCCAGGGCCTGATCCTGGAGACCGGGGATCGAGTCCCACGTCAGGCTCCCTGCATGGAGCCTGCTTCTCTCTCCTCTCTGCCTCTGTCTCTCATGAATAAATAAAATCTTTAAAAAAAAAAAAAGAATAGAGAACATTTTTTTCTCTATTTCTTTTAATTGTGGCACCATATAAAATGTATTCTAACCTTATAAGTTTATATCAACTGTATCTTCCCTCTATGTACTTGCAAACAGATGCAGTCTCTCTCTCTCTCTCTCCCTCTTTTAAAAGATTCTAGTGTCATTACTTTAGGGCTTAACTGTAAAAAAAGATTCTAGCTCTGGGTTTAAAAGAATCTAGATTTCTAGAGTGGACCTCTAAGCATTCTGATTTGCTAGGATTAAGAGAAGATTGAAGCATCTGTACTTTTAACAGAGAATTTTAGAGATTCTGATGGCAGATATTTCTTGGACCACATTTTTGAGTATTCTGTTCCAGATGATGATCAACTAGGTCAGTATCAAATGCAATTTATGGATCAAATTAATTTACCTCTGTTGATGGCTTTAGTAATAAATATTAGCAGATCCTTCACTAAATTGTTGAGTGGTCTTACTCCAAGAAGAATACCAGAATTAAAAAAAACCCTACCGTGTTCTATATTCTCTTTGTAATTAACCTCATTGCTGTGGGTTGTGTTTCCAAATGGAACAATATAGTCATAATCCACTCGTAGCTCCTCTCCAGTATTTCTAATTTAAATGTAGCTGAAGAGACTCTGCATGGAAGGGAGATGACATGAGCTGCACCAATAACCAAGAGGCTCCATTCCTTTTCTTTGGATAAGAAGGTCTCAAAAACAATGATCAAAGCAGGTTCTGCATGGAACTCCTTCAGAAGGCACATAAAAAAATCGAGATGTAATAGTAAAAGTACTCATTATCCTGCCTAACCCTGACAAGGTGCTATCCAGGTACAGAATACTTACTTCATACCTTGGTTGTGTGGGGAAAATAACTGATCAATTAAGCTTGGAAAATTAGTTTTTCTCAAGACTGATACTTTGGCAGACCTCATAATAATAAGTAATACTTGTGCCTTATTAAGCACAAGTATTAGTGCCTTGAGTATTGTTTTTTTTTTTAATTGGTAATACATGCAATATGCTAACATAAATTCAGAACTAAAAAAATAGAGATAGAAGTAATTTTCTGTTTTATCCCTGTACACAGACCTCTAGTTCCCTCCTTAGAGGTAACCGCTATTAGGCATTATATGTGTATTTCCAGAGTCTGTTGAGTATGTGATGTGTGTGTCTGAAGGGGGGTCAGGGGTGGAAGGATATAAATAATTGCAGGTCAGGAAATTCCCTTGATTTGAAAATAGCAGGAGACATGCATTGAAGAGTGACTTAGTGGTCTGAGTTAATGTCACTGAGCAGCATATTTACCACCAGAAAGCCACTTAGATACCAGAGGATATATAAAATATTCTTCAAGTAAGCATGTAGTCTGTGAGGGGGAAAAAATGGAGTTTTTAAAGCAGATACTGCTTTCAGCAGACAACAGAAATTTAAATGAGATGCATTTTAACATAATGAAAATTATCAGAGTTTTAAGATTCCCTTCTGAGACTGTGAAAACACTGGTACTGAATACTTGTTCTGGCAAAGTAAAATCAGTGAGTACCCTATTGTACTAATGTGTTTGGAAAGCAATCTGGAAGTAAAAGGAGAAATTGTTTCCCTTGACCCATTCATGAAATTTCTTTGTAATATCTAAAAAGGTTTTAGAAAGATAAATAATAATGGCCCAAAAGGGGTAACGTTCCTACTGATTATTGAATAAGAATGAATTTGAAAAATAAAACTTTATTTGAATGCCTACTATTTATAAGAAACTGTGCCAGGTTTATAAAACACTGGAGGAATTTTCATTGTAGTTAGGAAACCATATATGTGAAAACATCTTTGGCTGTATCTGTTTAGAAAGTGAGGCTATTCTAAGTGGAATCTGGGAATCACATTCTTTTCAGACTAAAGCTACTCTTTGTGTTTCTTGCAAAGTACAGTAGCACTTTTATATTAATGAGAGGATCACTAGCAGGGGATAGATGGGTAGTGTTCCCTGCATGGATACGCCAGATGCTCCTTTAGTACATATCAAATTTCAAGAATTTTAGTTCTTTTTTGGACTATACTTCTCCTAGCCCTTTCCAACAGCCTACATAATTAATTTTTGGTAAAGTTATCCATAATCCGGTAGTCTTTGGACATCAGAGTATATCACAAGTATATCACCTTATTTTATTTATTTATTTTAAAGATTTTATTTATGTTTCATGAGAGACACAGAGAGAGGCAGAGACACAGGCAGAGGGAGAAGCAGGCTCCATGCAGGGACCCCGATGTGGAACTCGATCCCAGGTCCCGGGATCACGTCCTAGGCCAAAGGCAAATGCTCAACCACTGAGCCACCCAGATGCCCTATATATCACCTTCTTTTATGTAAAATTCCTTTGTTGCACACATGTGTGTGTGTTTCTGCTTATATTTTAATGTGATGAAATTTTAGTTAAAAAAAAGACTATAAAAAAAAAGACTATAATGATTTTGAATCCAATAAAAGGATATTCATCTTCCTTGTCCAAGTTCACCACCAATTAAAAGATAGGAAATATGATGACTGGAGATAAAAAGTAAGTTTCATTCTTAATAAAAGCTACATCAGAATACATAGCTTAAATCCATGAATACAGTGGACCTGTCCTCCCACCTTGAACTAGGTAAAATTTTCCATCTAGTCATTGGCTCAGTTGGGCAGTTGCAGTCTTCCACTACAGGGGCACACCCTTGATTGCAGTGAACGAGAACACTCTGGAATGCATACATCCTTCTGAGACCTACTTAGAAAGTGAACCCTGAAGGGATTGAGTTGATTTTCCCCGTTCCTTCTCTCAAGTGCACCCATCCGATTACTTATTTTTCTTCCTCCCTGGGCAGTTGATTTCAGATCTGAGACAACTACAGTACAAGTAGTGCTTGGGACATTGTATTCTACTAGAAATTAAGGAAGTTTAAGGACTAACAGGACCATGTTCAGAGGAATGATAACCAGAGGTTTGAGGGTGTTCCTACGGGATACATTTATGACATGAGCATCCCCAGATGATAATGTCTACAATTGATTATAATATCTGGTATAAACAATTCATGAACCCCAATAATAATAGATATTTTTCAAAGATGTGTTAGATATAACTGTATACAGAATGGTAGAATTGGAAATTCAACATTTACCACAGATTCGGGGAAAGGTCATCAATTAATGGTAAAACCATTATGTCAGTGATTGTTGAGGAATAGGTTATTCAAATGTTGGCAAAAGAATCCAGCAAAGATTGCAGAAGGAAAATGTACATTTACATTTTGGCCAAAACTGCCAGTCATGATCTTAGCCAAGTGAGTACATTTATAGTTGATTATCACGTCTAGTAGGGCAATGTGATAATTTTTAACTTTCTGATATGATGCAGCATGAGGAAAGTCATCTACAATGCATTCTTGCTTGTAATGTTACCCTGAACACCCCCAATCCCAGCAAAATGAAGAAAGAGGAAGGAAGTTAAGGGAAGGAAGGAAGGAAGGACAGAAGATGGGAATAGATGAATATAGGAAAGGAAGAAAGAAGGAAGGAAGATAGGGAGGGAGGGAGGGAAGGATTTCTATTTCTGCCCAGAACACTTGGTCACTCTTGAATCATTTACACTACTAGCACAAAGGCAGCTACCGGCTATTGTTTATTTTGTTTAAATTTATTCTGTTGGCTATTCTGTGTAGGATTTCTTACTTTTAGGAGCTAGTACATTTCAAGTAGCAATTCAAAAATTAGTATTAATGCTAGTAATGATATTGGTATTAATAGGATTTATAAGTAAATATTCTCTTGTAATTTTTCTGGTGAGGACTAATTAGTCAACACATTCCTGAAAAAGTCATTTGCTTTTTTAAATAGAAATTTACATGGTATGTATCATATGTATTCAATACACAAACTTCATGTAAGAAATTACATTTTTATGAAAAGCTGGTTAATTCACTGAAGGCCACTCAAGAGCTATGCTAATTAAAATGGTGCTGTTTTATGGAGCAAATGATGTATCCATAGCTACTCAGACTAACAGTTACAGGAAACTAGTTTGTAAACAAGGCCATCGTCAGAATTTTAAAGGCTTCTTTGATAATTAATTTTTAGGATTTCCAGGTTCAAAACCTAGAAGGACAGCCACAAATAGTTTCCTGTTTACCTATATTCATTCAAAAGAGGAAAGTATAAATTTATATTAGTAAAATATAATATTAATTTGTTTTTCTCCATCAGTTCTTGGAAACTATCTTTTTCCTTGATGAACATTACGATGCCATTATAAAAACTGCTCTCTCAAGATTTAAAGCAAATTAGGTTTATGATTATGTGATTGTGTTTCCAAATGCCAAATGTAATTTGCTCTGACAGGAGGAATTTTCTCCCATAGACAAATGTTCAAGTTCTTCCATTGTTTAATGGCAAAATAAATAGAAAATTTCTCTTTTTGTACCTGAGTATACTTTATTTAGCTTCCCTCCATCTGCTCTGCAAATGCTCTTGTAAAACTGTATCCCATGGCAACCCCCAATGGCATTTTAGCTCTGTCTCCCAAGTGAGCTCATCTCTCCCAGGGAAACCACCTTAGGACTGCAAGGACAGCATTGCAGTAATTTGGAAGGGGCCTGGTTTTTGAGAATCACCCCCCACCCCCAATTTCCAATATGGACTATAGGTATAGCATATATATTCCTTTATGCTTACAAGAAGATACTTGATTTTCACATGATGTTTGAATCCTGTTTAAAACCCAAAGAAGAAAGGGAGTCATGTTATTTTACAGAATCACTACTCTCCTGTCTGTAGACAGAGAAATGACAGGTGATCATTTTTTTTTTATCAATGTGAGGGAAGTCTTCCATCCTAGAGAGTTACATGAAATAAAAGCTTATACATTTTGAATTTTAGTGGGAAGAAAAACCCTCAAGTCCATTTATTTCATATTTATAATATATAACTACACCAATTAACTTGTTAATTTTTGCTGACAGAATTTTGGAATACTGGAAAGAATAGTGAGCCAAAATCAGCTAACCTGGGATCTCTTACCAGGGGGGGCACTTAGGTCAAAGTGTTTGGAAGTCATTTAATCTTGCTAAGCCTCCATATTCCAGTTTAGAGAATGGGTGCAACTTCATAAGGCATTGTGAAGATAAGAGATTCTTCTAAGAATTTTTCATTAATGACAAAGCACCATGCAAGGTTTATTGTACCACTCACTCTACCTCAAAATTTTATTATTGTGAATATTATCTATACACAGTTAAAACAGTGATATTGTAGCTTTAAACACATTTATTTAAAACAATGAAATGAAGTGAAATTCTAAATGAAATCATTGGTATTTGAAATCTTGAATGAGAAAAGAATAGTAAATTGCTTCCTGCCTTTTTTGTCTTTCTTATGAAGCCAAAACACTTCATAACATTATCTGAATTTAAAAATTGCTTTCATACCTTTGAATATACATCCCTATTTAATAACTGTTTTCAAAATATAATTAATTTGAAATACTTTAACATTCTGTTGTGATAAACCACTATGAAGGAACTAAAATTCTCAGATGTGCTTAAAAATACATTATTTTAAAAATATCTTACTCTTTTTCCTTCCAGTTGTCATTGGTGCTTAAATTTAAAATTATAATGTTTATAAAAGTAAAGTATGACTTTTGCTTTCTAATGAATCTTATTCAAAACATTACTCTAATTTATTACAGATGCTTTTACAAAACTCTGGATTGTACATTACAAATACGCTTGATCAAAAAAAAAAGACAAATATGCTTGATCAAAATTTGGTAACAATAGCAGTAACTTTCTAAAGTATATGTGATGATTTTAGAAAAATGTTAAACTATAAATTTATTTAGAACAAGAATTTCTTAAAAGAAAACCTTTAATGTTTGATTATATTTACTAATACTGAAGAAACCATGGGAAAGAATCTACATGGAGCCAACATTTATGTATAATAAAAATGATATAATGAAAAAATCATGTACATAATAAAATCATATTATCAATAATTCAAAGAAGAGTTAAAATAAGTTAACTGGAAATGCTGTTATCAGTGTACTTTTCAGTGACTACCTCTTTGAGACTTTGCCATCACTTTGGATAATTTATTCTCAGATAATTTATTTCAGCTACAAAATTAGCAGGAGAGTCCCAAATGGATTTATTTTGGCTTAACTACAACCATACAAAATAGGAAAGTACAAATTTATATTACAAAAATACATTAATTTTTATTGATATATTTTGAACTAAATGTATTTTAAAACTATATTTTTTGAACTAAATGTTTTTTAAAGGTACTGGAATTATGTTTTTTAAATGTGTTGTCAAACTATTATAAAACTGCTTACTCAAGTTGTTTTTGTTTTCATTTTTGTTTTTTGTTTTTTGTTTTGTTTTTTAAAGATTTTATTGATTTATTCACAAGAGACACAGAGAGAGGCAGAGATATAGGCAGAGGGAGAAGCAGGCTCCTGGGAGGGAGTCTGATGTGGGACTGGATCCTGGGACTCTGGGATCAAGCCCTGAGCTGAAAGGCTGTTGGTCAATCACTGAGCCACCCATGTCCCAAGCTTTATCAAGTTTTAAAATGAGTTAGATTTATAATTATGAATTTGTATTTTTATTTATTTTTTATGTATTTATTTTAAACTTTGTTTATTTATTTGGCTCCATGCCCAGCTTGGAGCCCAGTGTAGAACTGAATTCATGACTCTGAGATCAAGACCGGAGCTGAGATCAAAAGGCAGATGCTCCACCAATAGAACCCCTCAGGGGCCCCTGAATTTGTTTTTTTAAATAACAAATCACACTTACCGTGACAGGAGCTCCTCTTTCCTCCTCCTAATCACTACTATTCTGATGTAGAACACAAAAAAATGCACATTCTAGATGGGTTAATATTTTGCTAAAATATCACTTTAAGCTTCTCTGTGGTAACCTTTTCTTCTCTGGCCTTAGAGCCTTTTAGTTAGGAGAAGTATTTAAAATGTCAAGCCCTGCACTCTTAATCTTACCCTTATTTCAGTTTCCTTCATATTCTAAGCAATCTAGTTCAAAAGCTAATAAATGGAACCAAAGGTAGGCATTTATACAGAATGGGGGTTGAGCTGTGAGATAATAGAGCAGAGTGTTGGAGTTCAGGAAGCATAAACAGAGCCCACCTGGGGGAGTGCTGGCCTCCTATAAGGTATTGGACTCTGATCCTGGTGAACAGAGTGGCCACAAGAAGAAAGTAATCCCATGCTGGATGTTGGAGCCCAGTAGAGGGAGAGGTCTACAAAGGGAAGTGGATCACAGGACATGGTGCATGTTATTTCATGTTCGCAGAATATCTTTAGTGTACGGTGGGAATGTTGGGTCAGTGGGTAAATCCATGAACAATTTTGTAGGGTATTGCCGAGACTTTACCATTCTGAGTTCTCACCAGCAGTGCGTGTCTGTGTCTGTGTGTGTGTGTGTATTGTTTCCTTACAGTTCTGCCTAAATGTGTTCTCAAGGTTTTTTTTTTTTTTCCACAACCTGATAGGTGAGAGATGATACCTGAGAATATTTTTAAGTTGCATATTTTTAAGTTATGAGTACATGAGAATAATTTCATGTGTTTAAAGATCATTTGTGTACAGGCATACCTTGGAGATAATTGCAGGTTTGGTTCCGGACCACCACCACCAAACAAATAATGACGTGAGTCAAATGAAGTTTTTGGTTTCCTGGTGCATATAAAACTTGTTTCCATTATACTATAAAGTGTCCAATAGCATTATGTCTAAAAACTGCAACACACATATCCTAATTAAAAAGTACTTTACTTAAATTAAAAAATGCTCACTATCATCCAAACTTTCAGGGAGTCATATCTCTTTGCTGGTGGAAGGTCTTGCCTTGGTGTTGATTGCTGCCGTATGATCAGGGTGGTGATTGGTGAAGATTGAGGTGACTATGGCAATTTAAAAAAATCAGACAACAATGAAGTTGGCCATATCCACTGACTCTCCCTTTCACAAATGATTTCTCTGTGGTGTGTGATGCTGTTTGATAGCATTTTACTCACAGGAGAACTTCTTTCAGAGCTGGAATCATCCTCATAAAGTCCACTACTGCTTTATCAACTAAGTTCCTATAATATTCTAAAACCTTTGTTGTCATTTCAACAGACTTCACAGCATCTTCACCAGCAGTGGATTCCATCTCAGAAATCCACTTTCTTTGCTCAGCCATAATAATCAAATCCTCATTCTTTCTGGTTTTATCATGAGATTCCAGCAACTCAGTGTCATCTTCAGGCTCGACTTCTAATTCCAGTTTTCTTACTATTTCTGCTGCATTTGTAGTTACTTCCTCCACTGAACTCCTCATAGCCCTCCATGAGGGTCAAAATCAATATATTTTGAACTTCTACTCATGTAGATATTTTGGCCTTTTCCCATGGATCACGAATGTTTTTAATGGCATCTAGAATGGTGAATCATTTCCAGAAGGTTTTCAATTTACTTTGCTCAGATCCATCTAAATACTCTGTGGCAGCTATAGCCTTACAAAATGTATTTCTTAAATAAGAAGACTTGAAGGTTAAAATTATTCCTTGATCCACGGCCTAAAGAATGGATGCAGTGTTGACAGGCATGAAAACAACATTAATCTTGTTGTCCTTCCCATCAGAGGTCTTGGGTAACCAGGTACTTTGTCAATCTACAGTAATATTTTTAAAGGAATTTTTATTTATTTATTTTTTGATCAGTAAGTTTCAACACTGAGATTAAAATATTCAGTAAACCATGTTGTAAACAGATGTGCTGTCATTTAGGCTTTGTGGTTTGTGGGTTCCATTTATAGAGCAGAGGCAGAGTAGAATTCCCATAATTCTTAAGGGCTCTAGGATTTCCAGAATGATGAATGAGCATTGGCTGCAGCTTAAACTAACAAGCTGCATTACCACCTAGGAAGAGGGCCCATCTTTTGAGGTTTTGAAACCAAGCATTGACCTCTCCTCTCTAGCTATGAAAGTCCTAGGTGACATCTTCCAATATACAGTTGTTTGTCTACATTGAAAAGCTGTTGTGTAGTGTAGCCACCCTCATGAATTACCTGAGCGAATGTGCATAACTTGCTGCAGCTTCATCAGCACTTGCTGCTTCACTTTGCACTTTTATGTTATGGAGGTGGCTTCTTCCCTTCTTGTAGCCTCCTTACCCCTTTCAGCCTTCATGGAATTGGAGAGAGTTGAGTGGATTAGGCTTTGGTTTAAGGGAATGTTGTGGCCGACTTGTTTTCCTATCCAGGCCACGAAAACTTTCTCTATATCAGCAATAAGACTGTTTTGCTTTTTTGTCATTTTTGTCTTCAGTGGAGTAGAACTTTTTGTTTCCTTCAAGGACTTTTCCTTTGCATCTGTAACTTGGCTACTTGTTTGGTGCAAGAGATCTAGCTTTTGGCCTGTCTTGGCTTTCAACATGTTTTCCTCACTAAGCTTAATCATGTCTAGCATTTGCCTTAAATGAGAGGTGTGCAGCATTTTTTTTTTTATACTCGAACACTTGCAGGCCATACTAGGGTTCTTAACTGGCCTAATTTCAGTATTATCTCTCAGGAAATAGGGAAGCCTGAGAAGAGAGAGACTAGGGAATGGTCTGTCAGTGGAGAAGTCAGAACACAATATTTATCCAATAGGTTCTCTGTTTTACATGGCTGCACATGGTCCATGGTTCCAGAGCAGTTACAAGAGCAACATTCGAGAGCACTGATCACTGTCACCAAAACAAATACAACAATAATGAAAAAGTTTAAATATTGAAAAACTTACGAAAATGTGACAATGAAGTGAATAAATGCTGTTGGCAAAATCAGACCAATAGACTAGCTCAATACAAGGTTACTACAATTCCTCAGTTTGTAAAAAACTAAGTATCTGTGAAGCACAATAAAGTGAAGCACAATAAAATGAGGTATTTCCATATCTTTTCATGTGAATTCTCTGTTCGTACTTTTTGGCCATGTATTTTTTTAATTTAAGCATAATTAATGCATACTGTTATATTAGTTTCAGGTGTACAATATAATGATTCAACAATTCCACACATTTCTCAGTGCTCATCAAGATAAGTTTACTCTTAATCTCTTTTATCTATTGTTCATCGATGCCTTCACCAACTTCCTCTTTGGCAACCACCAGTTATTGGTATTTAAGAGTCTGGTTTTTTTGTTGGTCCTTTTTTCTTTGTTTGTGGTGTTTCTTAAATTCCATGTATAAGTGAAATCATATGGTATTTGTCTTTCTCTCACTTATTTTACATAGCACTATACTCCCTAGGTCCATCCATGTTGTTGCACATGTTAATATTTCATTCCTCTTTTTATGACTAATATTCCATTATATATGTATATATATACCCCATCTTCTCTATCCATTCATCTGTTGATAGACACCTGGATAGCTTCTCTATCTTGGCCAGCACAAATAATGCTGCAAAAAACATAGGGTGCATATATCTTTTTGAATTAATGTGTTCATTTTCTTTGGGTAAATATCCAGTAGTGTGATTACTGGAATGTAGTACAATTCTATTTTTAACTTTCTGAGGAACCTCCATACGGATTTCTACAGTGGCTGCCTGAGCTTGCATTCCCACCAATAGTGCAGGAGTTCCTTTTTTTCTACATTCTCACTAACACTTGTTATTTCTTGTGCTTTTGATTGTAGCCATTCTGACAGCTGTGAAGTGACATCTCATTTTATTTTTGATTTGCACTTCCTGATGATGAGTGGTCTTGAACATCTTTTTATATGTTTATTGGCCATCTCTAAGTCTTCTTTGGAAAAATATCTGTTCATGTCCTCTGTCCATTTTTAAATTGGTGCTGAGTTGTTTAGGTTTTTATATGTTTTGGATATCCCTTATCAAATATATCATTTGCAAATATCTTCTCCCATTCAGTAGATTGCCTTTTTATCAGTGGTTTCCTTTGCCGTGTAAAAGCTCTTTAATAAAACATTTTTTCAAAAAAAGCTTTTTATTTTAGTGTAGTCTCAATTGTTTAATTTTGCTTTTGTTTCTATTGCCAGAGGAAATATACCAATTGTCAAAGTTGCTGTCTATGCTTTCTTTTAGAAATTTTATTGGTTTCCGGGTCTCATATTTAGATCTTTAATCCATTTTGAGTTTATTTTTGTGTATGGTGTAAGAAAGTGATCTAGTTTCACTTTTTCGTGAATGTAGTCGTCCAATTTTCCTAGCACCATTCTGAAGAGGCTTTTATCCATTGTGTATTCTTGCTTCCTTTGTCATAGGTTAATTGACCATAAAACTGTGGGTTTATTTCTGGACTGTTCTGTTTTATTAATCTATGTATCTATTTTGTGCTTACCATACAGTTTTGATTACTATAGTTTTTTTTTAATTTTTATTTATTTATGATAGTCACAGAGAGAGAGAGAGAGAGAGAGAGAGGCAGAGACACAGGCAGAGGGAGAAGCAGGCTCCATGCACCGGGAGCCCGATGTGGGATTCGATCCCGGGTCTCCAGGATCACGCCCTGGGCCAAAGGCAGGCGCCAAACCGCTGCGCCACCCAGGGATCCCTGGTTACTATAGTTTTGTAATATATCTTGAACTCTGGGATTGTAGTACCTCCCACTTTGGGCAGTTTCTATAGGGTTTTAAATTTGTTTCTCTTTAATTTAAAGGAGTATGGTCAGTATTCATGGCTATTTGTCTAAGAGCTTAGTTTGTATATTAAATTTGCTTATGGTACATTCTGTCATTAAAAAATGTATATGAATACATTTGTATCTTAAACATTTTAAAACATTTGTATGTCAGTGAATATATTTGAATTTTCTTTTATTGCTCCTGGATTTACATCATTATCAGACTATTTAGCCTTCATGTGGTAAGGACTAAGCCATAGTTTTCTGTTATTGTTGTTGTTTGTTGCATGTATTCAATTTATTATTTTTTTAGATTTAAATGTCTTACCTACTTAAGGCACTTCTGCTCTGTGGTGTTACATACAGATCTAATTTTATTTAAAAAACTACACATTTGTAAATACATTTTTATTTAAGAATTTATTTTTTCTTTCAGAATTGTATTGATGAGTCTAATTCTTCAGCGTCTTCTGTGTGTACTTATGGGCCAGTACAATATGTTTCAATTATAAAGCCTTTATGACATGTTTTAGTATTTGGTAAGGGCAAAATCTTCTCCTTTTTTTTTTTTTGGCAGAGTTTGTGTTTTAAAATGAAAAACCACCACTTTCATTCGTCCAGCTTCTGAAGGAAAACAAAAGTTCTCAGCATTCTTGGGAAATACTTAAGAATGTATAATTAACTTGATAAAAAATATTGTTTTATGCTTGTATCACATCTTTCATAAGTAATTTAAAGTTTTCTTCATAGAAATTGAATTCTTTTCCTGATAAATTTATTCCTAATCTGATTTTGTTGCTTTTTCAATTTGAGATATTTCCTTGTATTATATCTAGAAATATATATGAAAGCTATTAATTTTGAAAGTCAATTTTATCTTTTTCTGTCTTACTAAATTTGTTGTTTTTACATTGTCAGAGTTAGCATTGTTTTTGACTTGGAGTTTCATCATTTGCAAATAGATATTAATCTACCTCTTTCTTTTTATTGCTTATATTTCTAATTCTTTTTTTCTTATCTGATTGCTTTTACTACTAACTCCATTGGTAATGAGCACCACTGTCTCATGTCTTAGCTTTAGTGAGAAAGCTTAATAATTTCCTCATGTAAGTGTTGCTTCAAATGAAGGAGTCAAGAAAAGAATTAAAATTAAAATTAAAGTTAAATTTGACTCCACTGACTGAGAAGGGACCATATTCCAAATTTTTATAACATTAGCTTATATACTTAGGAAATACATAGGTGTACATCAGATCCAACATAAATGAGAATTTCTTTTAAGGTAATTATTTTCTGAGGTGTGAACTCTGTACCAGGTAGTTGGAATTTTCTTTCTATAAATATAACTTAATGATAAGTAGCAGCATAAGAGATGGAGATTAAAGTATAAAAACTGAAGGGCTGTTAAAGCCACTGGCTTTTCTGACCTGTAATGGTTCTTACTTCTTTAACCCATCCGTACCTACCTAGCCCCATCTCTCAGAAACATGTGCATCCAGTGAGTGATTCTTGATATCAGATGTGCCTGGGATGTACAAGACATTTCATGTGTGTGCTCTGTTTTCTATTTCTATGCTATGTTTTTTGTCTTCCTGCTTTATTGAGACAAATAAAATTGTAGGATATTTAAAATGTATAACATGATGATTTGATATACATATTCATTGTGAATTCCTCTCATGGAGTTAATTAACACATGTATTACATATTTACCTCTTTGGGTTTTTGTTATTGCTCTTTGTTTTGTTTGGTGAGAACATTTAAATTCTGATCTCAGCAATTTATAATTAAACAATGCAGTTTTTTCAGCCATAGTCACAGTGTTGTACATCAGATCCTCAGATATTATTCATCTTATAATGACACTTTCATCAATCTATATCCTCTTTTAGCTTGAAGTTGGTCTTGGTTAAAGTCTAGTGTCTCATGAACTTGACTGTCATTCTGAGCCTGCAATTCAGGAAGGGAATTATAGTGACTTTTGCATGATAGGTAATTCTATCATGTCAAGTATGTACTTACCAATTGCTATTGATAATGGTCTTAAGAATGAATTTTCAGTGATACACCACATTAATAAAAGAAAAGATAGAAGCCATGTGATCCTATCAGTAGATGCAGAAAAAGCATTTGATAAAGTGTAACACCATTCTTGATAAAAACCTTCAACAAAGTAGGGATAGAGGGAATATACCTTAGCATCATCAAGGTCATATGTGAATGACCCACAGATAATATCATTCTTAATGGGGTAAAGCTGAGAGCTTTCCCCTTAAGATCAGGAACAAGATAGGAATGTCTATTCTCACCATTGTTATTTAAAATAGTACTGGAAGTGCTAGCCTCAGCAATCAGACAAGAAAAAGAAATAAAAGGCATCCATATCAGCAAGGAAGAAATCAGACTTTCACTCTTCACAGATGACATGATACTCTATGTAGAAAACCTGGAAGATTCCATCCAAAAATTGCTGGAACTGATACACAAATTCAGCAAAGTTGCAGGATACAAAAATCAACATACAGAAATCTGTTACATTTATATACATCAATATATACATCAATAATGAAGCAGAAGAAAGAGAAATCAAGGAATTGATTCCACTTAAAACTGAACCAAAAACCATAAGATACTTAGGAATAAACCTAACCAAAGAGGTAAAAGATCTATACTCTGAAAACTATTGAATACTTATGAAAGAAATTGAATAGGACACAAAGAAATGAAAAAAAAAAAAACTATCCCATGCTCATGGATTGGAAGAATAAATATGTTAAAATCTCTATCCTACCCAAAGCAGTCTACACATTTAATGAAATCCCTACCACAATATCACAAGCATTTTTCACAGTTACAACAATTCTAAAATTTGTATGGAACCACAAAAGACCCCAAATATTCAAAGCAATCTTAAAAAAGAAAAGCAAAGGTGGAGATACCACAATTCTGGACTTCAACCTGTATTACAAAGCTGTAGTCATCAAGACAGTGTGGTACTGGCACAAAAACAGATGTATAGATCAATAGAACAGAGTAGAAAACCCCGAAATGGACCCAGAAGTATATGGTTAACTAATCTTTAACAAAGCAAGGAAAGCAATATCCAATGGAAAATAAGACAGTCTCTTCAACAAATGGTGTTGGGAAAACTGGACAGCCACATGCAAAGGAATGAAACAGGACCACTTTCTTACACCATACACAAAAATACATTTAAAATGGGTGAAAAACCTAAATGTGAGATAGGAAAGCATCAAAATCCTAGAGAAGAATATAGGCAGCAACATCTTTGACATCAGCTGTAGCAACTTCTTGCTAGACCTGTCTCCAGAGGCAAAGCAAACAAAAGCAAAAAATGAACTATTGGGACTTCATCAAGATAAAAAGCTTCTGTACATTGAAGGAAACCATCAACAAAACTAAAAGGTAGCCTACAGAATGGGAGAGGATATTTCCAAATGACACAGTTGATAAAAGGCTAGTATCAAAAATCTATAAAGAACTTAACAAGCTCAGTACTCAAAAAGCAAATAATCCAGTTAAAAAATGAGCAGAAGTCATGAATAGATATTTCAGATGTCTGATGTACAGATGGCCAACAGATAAATGAAAAGATGCTCAACATCACTCATCATTAAGGAAATACAAATCAACACCACGATGAGGTACCACTTCACATCTGTCAAAATGGCTAAAATTAACAAGACAGGAAGGAAACAACAGATGTTGGCAAGGATATGGAGAATGGGGAACCCTTTCATACTGTAGGTGGGAATGCAAATGAGTGCAGCCAGTCTGGAAAACAAAGTTTTCAGTATTCAAAATGTTTAAAATACCACTATCCTATGACCTAGCAGTTACCCTCCTAGATATTTGCCCAAAGGATACAAAAATACTGATTTGCAGGGACACATGCACCCCTATGTTTATAGCAGCATTATCAACGGTAGACAAATTATGGAAAGAGCCCAAACATCCATTGACTAATGAATGGATAGAAGTGATGGTACAGACACACACACACACACACACACACACACACACACACTGGAATAATACTCAGCCATCAAAATGAGTGAAATCTTGCCATTTCTAATGACATTGATGAAGCTACAGTGTATTACGCTAAGCAAAATAAATAAAGGAAAGACAAATGCCGTGATTTTACTTATATGTTGAATTTAAAAAACAAAACAGATGGACATAGGGGAAGGGAGAAAAAAGAGAGGGAGGCAAACCATAAGACACTCTTAAGTATAGAGAACAAACTGAGGGTTTTCGAGAGGAAGTGGGCAGGGGATGGGTTTAATGAGTGATGGGCATTAAGGAAGGCCCTTGTTTTGATGAGCACTGGGTATTATATGTAAATGGTTAATCACTAAATTCTACTAGTGAAACCAATATTATACTACATGTTAACTAACTGTCGTTGAAATTAAAGAAAGAAAGAATGGGGCATAGTTGGGTGGCACAGTTGGTTGAGCATCTGACTTAGTTTCAGCTCCGATCATTTGAGATTGAGCCCCATGTAAGGCTTTGTCCTCAACTGGGCGTGTGCTTGAGACTTTCTCTCCCTCTCTCTGGCCTCCTCCTCCTCTCTCTCTCTCTCTCTCTCTGTCAAATTATAAATAAATAAATCTTTTTAAAAAATGAATGTTGAATGACAAAAATATTTTCAGCATTTAGGATGATCATAAGGTTTTTCCCCATAAATCTACTTATATGATGAACTGTGTTAATGCATTTCCTTTTTTTTTTTAAAGATTTTATTTATTTATTCATGATAGAGAGAGAGAGAGAGAGAGAGGCAGAGACCCAGGCAGAGGGAGAACCAGGCTCCATGCAGGGAGCCCGACATGGGACTCGATCCTGGGTCTCCAGGATCATGCCCTGGACTGAAAGCAGGTGCCAAACCGCTGAGCCACCCGGGGATCCCTGTTAATGCATTTTCTAATATTGAACCAACCTTGCATTTCTGGAATAAATCTCACTTTGTAATAATATATTAAGTGTTTTAATGTGCAATTAGATTGCTTGCTAATATTTTACTTATGATTTTTTGTGAACAGACCTATATATATTCATTTGTAGTTTTCTTATATAGTGCAGTTTTATCAAGCATTGTTATTATGTTCACTTCATAAAAAATAATTGGAAATATTCTTTTGTATATTATCAGGAACAATTTATATAGCATAAACATTTGGTCTTAGGCAATTTGATTGACTTCACCTGTGGAAATATCTGGGCCTGGTTCTTTTGTCTGCTTTATAATTTTTCTCCTTCTTTGGAAGTGAATTCATTTAAGCTTTTTTTCTCTGCTACTGTCAGTTTCTGTAAAATATATTATCTTATGAAATTATACATTTCAGGTAGAGTTTCCAATATATTTGCATATACTTGTGCAAAATATATTAGGAGTTTTGAACATCATCAGTTTCAAGGGTTTTTATGTTGTTCTTATTTATCAGTTAGTGTTCCTATGATTTCTATCTCCTATTCATTAATTTAGCTCATGGTTTTTATGTTTTTATTAATTTTTTTCTCAAAAGATAGTTTATTACTATTTCTTTACAAAATATTTAACCTTAGTGTTTGCATTATCTTTATTTTTTCCTTCCTTTAGATTTACTTTTTTCCAAGACGTTGAATTTCACACTTAAATATTTTTCATTTGTACTGACCTGTGTATTTAAAGATAGGAATTTCCTTTGATTAATGATTTTATTATATATCATAACTTTGACATCCTGTCAAAGTCATTACTTTTAAAAATATTTTAACTTTGATGTAAATTATCTCCTCAAGTCTGGAATTGAGGAAGTTTCTAAAAGTTTTGATTGTCAGATTTTAACAATTTTTTGTTATTATTTTTTAGTTTTATTGAATTGTGACTAAGGGAATATTGTTTGTATTATTTCTACTCTGAGACTTGCTATAATTTTTTAAGCAACTAATGTATGGCCAGTTTATATTAATATGAAGGTACTGTGCCTTCTATTTTTTGTGTATAAAAATCTTAATTAGCTTTTTAAGGTTATATATATATATATATATATATATATCTTTATGTATTTATTTTTCCATTTGTGTTTTCACTGGAGAATGAAATTAATGTTTTCCTAGCAATTTCTTTCTTAATTTGCATGAGTTTGTTTATTTTGAAGGTGGTTGTGGTGTTTTGTTTTGTTGCGTTAGTGTTTTTGGATCTGAATTTTACTTTCTTGTAGTACGTTTGGCATTTTATTTTATTTGCATTAACTAGAATACCTTTACATATCTTTTTATATTTTGCTTTTTTGAATCCATTTTGTTTATTGTGGATTTTATATTCAGAATAGAATTGAATTTTGCTATAAAAAATTAAAGGTGAATTGAGAAAGTTTACATTTATTAAAGCTAGTAATATATATTTGTTTTCAGCTCTGTCTTACAAAAATCAAGTTATCATGTCTATTACATTTTATATAACTTTAATTTATTAGGTTTTCTGTATACTATCTTTTTTATTTAGCAAGATTTGCATCTTTATTTTAGCAATTATATTTGTCTTAATACTTGTTGCAATTCTCTAACTACCTATTTACTTATCTTTCTGTTATTTGGTTTGTTAGCTCTAGGTTTAAGTAATACTTTTTTTTTTTTTACATACTTTCTATGTGCCAACCAGTATAGCCTTCTCTCTTGCTTCCCTTCTCATTTCATAGTTGAATCATTTTTACTTTGTCTAAGTTCATAAGCTTTACTTACTATTCTTCCACAAACATCCTAACCTGTATTTTCCTCTTCGGTTCACAAAGAATGATGCAATGTTCATCACTACCTGATTTGCCAAAATTTCCCTAATCATCTCTTGATTAGCTAGAGCTCTGTCAAAGGAAGGGTTCATGAATATAGCATCCCCTGAGTACTTGAAAGCTTAACATTGTTTTCCTAAGCCTTGATGCTTAAGCATAACACAGCTGTATATAAAATCATCTCATACCTTTCATTACTTCATTGAAAATGTTTCTCCAGTATTTCTGTATTTGGCATATTTCATTCAAGAAGTGCATGGTCAACCAAATCTTCATTAGTTTCTCCATGAAACATTTCTCCTTTGCTAGATGTCCAGAGAATTTTTTTCTATATATCAAAATTTAATAATTCTATTGGGATACTTATTAGAATATGTCTTGTATTTGACTTTGATTTTCGAGTACAGATCGGAACTTTCAGTACATAAATATAACATTTCTTTTTGGAATACTTTCTTGAATTATACTTTTATATATTACTTCTATCTCATTATGTGATTTTTTTTTTAGTGACCATAATTATATGTATTACAGATTGTTTGCTTCTATTTATCTCTTTGCTTAAATTGTCTTTTTTTGTACTTAGAATTATGCACTCTGATTGATGTTATCTGTGTTCTGACACCACTGGGACTCTACTCACCTGGGTTCTATATTTCTAATCTACCTCTGCTTAGGAATGGATGTGAATTCTCAATATTGATTCCAAATAGTCACTTACTTGTTATTGAATGTTTTATAACTGTCGCTTAATTATGCCATAAAATACGGGTGATTTTGTTTCATATCCTTATTGATATCTATTTTTTGGAGGAGGCATAAAGAGATTCAAATTGAGGCAACTGAAATTTTATTGTGGAAATCAGAAATTCACAATTCAGTTATTTAGACAGTTTCAATATTAATATGTTCCAGTATTGAATTTTCTGCTTTAAAGTTTGATATATTTGATAGTCTTTGCAGAGAAATTCTTTTTTCTTTTTTAAAAGATTATTTATTTATTCATGAGAGAGAGACAGAGAGAGACAGAGGGAGAGAGAGGCAGGCAGAGACACAGGCAGAGGGAGAAGCAGGCTCTATGCAGGGAGCCTGATGTGGGACTCGATCCTGGATCTCCAGGACCACACCCTGGGCTGAAGGCGGCGCTAAACCGCTGAGCCACCCGGGCTGCTGGAGAAATACTTTTTAACAATTTAAATTTTGAAAAGTTACATTTACATTTGACAAAGGATATTCTGGGAAAACATTTAAAATTATTTGGTAAATTACTACTGCAAATACTTTGCAATGCATCACAAATGTCATGCTAAAGAATGTCTTAAGGTTCGTAGTTACTGTTATCATGATTGCTCATGAATACATATTATTAGTAGATTAGGTCAATATTAAAGTACCAAATAGTTTTCACTTATAGATATCATAATCCACTATATTGCATACATCATCTTGAAACTTTGTCCTTGGGCCCTAAATTTCAGTATCACTTAGGAACTTGTTAGGAATGTACAATTTATAAGTCCAATTCAGAATTACTGCATCAGAATCTGTATTTTATAAAGGTCTCTAGATGGTATATGCACATTAGAATAGGATAAGCATTGATCTAAAATATTGAGAAAGTTTTTTTTAATATTATAATATGTTCTTTTAAAGTAGAAATTATTCTATTATTTAAGGAGACATAGACTTGACATATTGATATGGCTTTTAATTTTGGATGGGCTAACATCTAAGATTGGATGGACTAACAATGGAATTCATAATCAAATTAAGTCATCTTTTTTAATTCTGGTCTTGGCCCCATGGCAGAGATTAGTATCAATGTCAAGAGATTCAGCCATTATCGCTTTGATTTTTTCTCGTGCTTCTAAGAGATACACATACATACAGACACTGATGCACAGACTTTGGGTTCTTGCATATATTTTTTCTATAGAACTTTTTTGAAATGCTTTTTATCTGCATTGTTCAATACTGCAGATAGCTACATGTGCCTCTTGAGTTTTTGGAATTATTAAAAACTTGATAATTTATAACTAATTTTAATTGCTTAAATTTAAATTTACATGTGGTTATTAAGAAATTAGTATGCGGCTACTGTGTCAGAGAAACTATGTTTTTAGAAAAATTTTTATTACTTAAAATTAAATTTACATGTTACTAATGTTTTCCGGAATAGGAAACTCTAAAACAGAAACTAGCAAACTATGGCCTGCTTTTGTATGGTTCATAAACTAAGATTTTTAAAAATATTGTTAAAAGATTATAAACACACACACACACACAAGAATATGCAGTAAAACCTAGAGTATATGCAGCTTGCAAAGCCTAAAATATGTAGTATCTGGCCATTCACAGAAAACGTGCTCTGACGTGTTACATTTACTTAGTGCAGCATGCAGAACTAGGAAATAAATTTAAAAGCAGGTGTTTTGGAATGTATACCATTGTCCAGCCTTGTCATCAAGAGATTTATAAAAAAAATTGCTTGATAGCTTTGAGATTTGAGGTTATGAAGCATCAGTTTAACTTACATATTGAATATTCATAATGTTTTCATGTTTATGGTTGACAAATTTTCAATAACATCCAGAATTTAAGTGAGGCCAAGAAAATTGTAGAGATCTTCAGCGTCATAAGACAATATCAGTGCTGGTCAAAGAAATTTTGCTTTCAGACCAGACAGAAAAATAAGAAGTTTAAAATTGCTTAGAATTTTCTTTTGAACATCACTTCCTCAAATCAAAATTTTACTGGTCTATTACTTTTTTGTATATTTTGTATTTTTTGTGTATATATTTCATATATTTTTCATATGTTATGTTTTATATATTTATGCATATATTTATGACATCCACTTAGTCATCAGTTTTTCCCTCTAAGTTCTGAATTTTAGAAATCTGCAAAAACTACAATTTGTTGCAACTCCTGGAAAAAATTTCTCAAAAATGTATACATGAAAATACTGAAAATTTCAAATTACCAAATTCTCAGTCATTATAATTTATTATACAAAGCTTATTATATTATGAACTGTATCTAAGATAATTTGAGTAACATTTAGGATTTCCTTCAAAGAGTGATTCATTACTTCTGCAATAAATCTAATTATTCAACTTTATATATTATTTCTTAAATATGTGTCATATTACTTGATGCCAATGTTTGTAGTCTGAATAAATATCCTTTCATAATATTATCAAGTTTTACTATGATCTTTGCCAAATGCAGAAAATTTTCAATTATCACTCTCAAACTTTCTTGGATGATCTTCTGAACACATTTGCTTTGCCAGAGTCAAAATTATGTATATTATATGTTCAAAAACATGCCATCTCTTATTTTAATTTAGTGTCTCTTCTTCAACAAAAGTAGTTATTGATTTTTCCAAGTTAGATTTACATTTTAAATACCTGACACTGTGATTGCTGTTCAGTCTACTTTATTCATGTTTACTCACTCCCTGTAATTGATTATAGCTCATTCTCAAGTACTGATTGATATTTTTTATACCTGCATACATTCAGACTAACGACAAGATTTTCTGCATAAAGTAAACAGAATATACTGATTTTTTTTAATTTGAAAGGATTGGAATATGACAAACATCCCATCTATGCTGACTTTTGTAAAGTCAAACTTTCTTTTATGAGATGAATGATTCTTAGCAAGAACAGCTCATTGATGATTATTAAATATCTGTCCACATTTTGGGACTTTAGGGGAATACATTTGGTGTAATGAATTTTTCAGGATTTTGTTTTTCTGCTAATTTTTCTTGAAATTTACTAGTTAGGGGTGTTTGGGTGGCTTAGTTGGTTAAGTGTCTTCCTTTGGCTCAGGTGGTGATCCTGGGGTCCTGGGATTGAGCCCCATGTCAGGCTTCTTGCTCAGTGGAAAGTCTGCTCATCCCTCTCCATCTTCACCTCCCCCTGTTCCTGTGCAAGCTCTCTCTCTTTCAAGTAAATAAATGAAATCTTGAAAAAAGAAAAGTCACCAGTCATTGTAGACATAGAAGTGGGAGATAATTTCACATCCTGTTCCATTTGTGATGATTCATACTACAATCTGCTAAAACTAATAGGTCTGATATTTGTTTCCCTACCATTTTGTTTTCATTCTGTTCCATTCTCCAAAATGTTCTTCAGGGTTCTAAATAATTTTCTTTTTTTTTCCCCCCTTTGGTGCAAGGTTTACATTTTTTGTTTTTTTGTCTCAGTAATTTTCATTATAATAAAATAAGCTTATAATAATTGTGTTCTAGTAACTTTATTGTAAATTTTACTGTGTTTCCACCACTTAGGGAAGATAATAAAGCATAATATAACATCATATAATAAATAACTTACTTTGGAAAACAACAGCAAATTTTATTTATTTTTTATTTTTTTAAAGGTTTTATTTATTTATTCATGAGAGACACAGAGAGAAAGGCAGGGACACAGGCAGAGAGAGAAGCAAGCTCCACGCAGGGAGCCCGATGCGGGACTCAACCCCAGGTCCCCAGTATCATGCCCTGGGCCAAAGGCAGGCACCAAACCGCTGAGCCACCCAGGTGTCCAACAGCAAATTTTAAAACATCATTTAATTTTTCTAATGATCAGATTTCCACACTAAATATTTTTTATTCTGTCACAATGAGTTGATCATTATATAGTAATCTCTTATTTAAGTCTATGTCAGTATTTATTTTTGGATTACTACTGATTTATTGGTAGCAGTTACATAATCATTTGTATCATAATGAAAGCACCTTCTAGACCTCAACAGGGGACTCTGCAATACATTTACAGCACTGTTGCAGTAAACAAAATATAGTTGATGTGAACTTCAATGAAAATATAGTCATTACATTAATGTGGTGAGAGATTTTTTAATTTTATGAATACATATATATTACATATTAAAGTAGATAGGTTAGATAAATAGATATAATGATTGGTGGATATATCAATTCAAAGCTCAGCTACTTTGAATTGATATTTAGAAGCACATGTTGTCATAGATGTTATTAAATCCACACTATATTGTGGTTATTTAATCAAATTTGTTTCTCCTTTATAAGCTCTAGTAGAATGATGTACATTGACCTATTTTATTACAATAGAACAGTTTATCCCATCTACCAGAAGTTAGGCATAATAATTGTATAAACAAACTATTTTGGGTTTAATATTTATAATAAAAATATAAAATAAAACTGTTTGAAGAGACTGGGACACCCTTGGATGTACTATGTTCAATCTGAATAACCAAACCCATCCAGCAACTTTAGTGAAACAATTTCACCTTTAACTTAGAGTCTCCCTCTTTCTGAAAGAATCTGGAAAATCATCATGGCGGAGTGGTTTGAAAGATAAATTGCAGATCTAATCATTATGTACCATCTGTTGATTAAATCATGACATTCTCCCACTTCTGCTTGAATAATTTATTTGTGGGATAAATTTATCCATACAGTTCTTTATTCACTTAATTCTTTCTCAGGATTCTCTCTAGTTATTTATAATTTTGACACCCACCTCACCACATGGCCAAAGATGTAAGAATGCTAGAGGTCACCACAGTTTTGTCTCAGACTCCCTCCTTTTTCCAAATACATGTCACTTAACGTAAGCTTTGTTCCTTCCTTTCTCCCTTCTTCCCTTACTCCCTCTCTCCTACCTTTCTTCCTCCCTGTTCCCCTTCCCTCCCTTCCTTCTTTGCTTTGTTGACTTGCATGCCTTATTACACAAAAGGAAATAGAGCTTGGATAAGTACATATGAAGAAAAAACCCATCTGGTTTATTAAGCTTTTGAAAGACTAGCTTGGAGAGCCTAAATTGATGAAGTAACCATGCCTAATAGTGATCTCATGCAATTAATGTCAGTATAACTTATACACAATTTGTTAGGGTTTTTATTTGTTTCCATTACGATATTAGATCCATTGGTATTTCACGATACTTTATATTTGGAACTCCGATGTTAATAATGAAATTCCGTTTAAATTGTATAACCTGTATAAGTCAGGTCCTTTGAAACATGGAAAATGTTCATGTTATCCAGTTAATTTAAGCAAAACGAGGCAGCTTAAAGCTGGATGACAGTAGTTGGACTATTCTGAGCCAAAGAAGGATACCTTTAATTTGTAAAAGAAGTTATCTGCAATTGCTGATGGGTATCTGATCGGTCATATTCTGTGTGTTTTGGGTATTTGAGAATGGAAAACTTATTTAAAAAACATTTAGTGAAAGTAGAAATAAAACGAGGACTTATTTGCTTTTAAAGTTGCATTGATAACTTACAAATTCATATCAATTCTCATATATACTGTATTCTTCTCTTGTAGAAACTTTTTTGTTATTGTGATTTCTCGGATTTTCAGTTTGTTGTACATTGTTTGAACTTCATCTTTCTACCTTATGTGCTTACAGTGTGTTCCTAATGGTAGCAGTCGACTTTCATAAATCAATGTATTAATTCTACAGACAAGCTTATTTTAAATAACTATTACAGCCTCCACTTTAGCTCCCTGTACATTTATTCTATAAATAGATACAATTCTAAAATGAAAATGTCATATTTTACCTACAACTACAATGTTTACATATTCTTTGAAAAAGAATATCCTCTAATAGTTTGTTAAAATACCACCTTGTGGGGACACCTGGGTGGCTTAGCAATTGAGTGCCTGCCTTCAGCTCAGGGCGTAATCCTGGGTCCCAGGATTGAGTCCCACATCCGGCTCCCCACAGGGAGCCTGCCTCTCCCTCTGCCTGTGTCTCTGCCCACCCCCCCGCCCGTGTCTCTCATGAATAAATAAATAAAATCTTAAAAAAATACCATCTTGTGATCTTTTTTCATGTACAAAAGAATAAGGAGAGATTGTAAGAGACTGGTGCCAACTCACTGTATGGACAACTGGCATTCTTATTCCTTTCAACCAGACATAGGCAATTCAATATTGAGGCCTTCTATTGAAGTGAATCCTAAAACAAATAAAGGATGGAATAGTTGGTGTTGTTTTATACATAGGGATGTGAAAGGCAGTGAACCAGTTGACTTGTATTTCTTCATGGTATGCTGCTTAGAACGTGTAAGGCTCCAAAAGTGAACCTGTTGCTTAGCGTCGCACAGTGTTCTTTTGTATATCTTCTAAATGCTCCATTTTTTTACTCATCCTCATTATGTTTAAAACATTCTGTGGATTTCAGACTATCTTCATGAAATAACTATATCAAACTGGGACCAGGTATTCTAGTTTGAGTTTTAGTTTGTCCTCTGACTTTGGAGCCATTGCTGTATATTTGCTGCTCAGAGGCATCTGAATGTCATAAACAACTTTTTTTTGGTCTTATACCAGAAAAATTGTTTTGAAGTTTTTTATTAGAGTATAAACCTTCAGTTGATTCATTCTTAATATACTGAAGTAGCTTGATATTTTCAAGCTATTTAGAAATTGATGGAAATTCTTTCTCACGACCTGAATGTTGGTACAAATGGCATTAGGAATACTCTTTATTGTATTATTTGGTTTAAAGATTATTTAGATAGGCCTAGAGTTGTACGCTATATATGTGGTCTTTCCATTAAACAAACTTAGTTTGTTATAGTTACTTTTTTTTTAAGTTCAATGTTTAAATTTTTAAGTTCAATGTGTAAAATTTAAATTTTCTTTTTCAGGAAATGTGCCCGAGAAGAGTTCTGAGAGAATATATTCAGTTGTCCTCCTGTGATTAAACAAGACGCTGCTGTATTTTGTAAGTTCATCTATTTTTATCTTAGATAGAGAAGACTTTCTTTGCAGACAACCATATTTTTCATTTGGAATTAGAGTCAAATTTTCATTAATGGAAGGGTTTTAATTGATTGTTTTTTTTTCCCAAAGTTTCTTTTACTTAGATTTTATTCAATTTTAGTGAATAGCATTAATTTTTAAAATGAACTGTTTCTTTATATCTATTAGCCAATATTTTAATGACTTGTGATAAGAACTTTATCAGTTGAGCTAGATGAAAGGAGAAGTGCTGTCAATAATACTGATTTTTCTGGGCAGTATATTGGTAATTATAATGTCCTCCGTTTCAGTAAACAAATATATTTAATTTTATCTATAATAACTCCCTCATGATGATAACTGAATACTGATTGTCTTTGGGGAAAATATGGATTTTATTTTGTTACTAATATAACTTTTACATTCAAGGATTATAATATTCATCATGATGAAGTGCGTACTACATAACTTTGATGTACTAGAATCTAATATTCATACTTTCATATGATAAAAGGAAAACAAGCAAAGGCTTCTGTGTGAAGAGTCATGAATGACATTAAATTGAGTGTCTCCTGAACCTTCAAATTTAAAACCCTTCTGGTTGTTTCAAAGTTAAAATATTTTTTGATTTCAGTTTCTAAGCAGTTTAAAGCAAATAGTTTCCCCTCTTTTTTATAAGCTACCTTCAGATACTGATATAAGATAATCTCATTGCCTCTAATTAGTTTCCTATGAAAGACCCAGTAGAGTGAAAGAATGTAATACATGTCATTTATTTTGACTTTTGCTTCCTTCCCTTCCCTTCCCTTCCCTTCCCTTCCCTTCCCTTCCCTTCCCTTCCCTTCCCCTTCCCCTTCCCCTTCCCTTCCCCTCCCCCTTTCCTTCCCTTCCCCTCCCCTTTCCCTCCCTTCCCCTCCCTTCCCCTCCCTTCCCCTCCCCTCCCCTCCTCTCCTCTCCCCTTCCCTTTTTTCTTTTTTCCTTTCAGCAGACTATTTCTACCAAACAAAAAGAAACATTATGCTGTATCTGTTCATAATAAATACAAGATAAATCAAATAAATGAAAAGATATACCTAAAGGTTTGTAATCTGTGGCATAGTAGCCATTCTAAATGCTTTTCATCAGAAGTATTTTGTTAGCTAGTATTTTTAAACAACTTAACTAGTGTTGACTATGATAACATTAAGCCCACACTTAAAGGCAGATTTTAGAAGCCTCTATAGTAATTTGGAGAGCATGAATCACTTCAGAAAGATCTTGAAATTGATGGAGAATCACATACAATTAAGGGAAATTTGTAAAGACAAATATTAACATGTGTCATAAAGAAAAAATACGGATACAGATTAACACAAAAATGATCTTAAGTTATGGCATAGCAATTCCACTTTTTTCAAACCCTATTCTTTTTAAATTTATTTTTCAATTTTATTGAGAAATAATTGACATACATCACTGTATAAGCTTGAGGTATACAGCATGATGGTTTGATTAACATATATAATGAAATTATTACCACAATAGGATAAGTTTGTACCTTTTGACCATTTTCCTTTAATTTCATCTCCTCTTACCCTCTGCCTCAGTAACCACATATTTGATTTATTTTTCCATGAATTTGGTGTTTTCTTTTTAGCTTTTTAAGATTCCACATTTAAGAGAGATCATACAGTATTTGTCTTTCTCTGACTTATATCACTTAGCATTAGCTTTTTTTTTCTGAAGTTTTTATTTATTTATTTTAGAGAGAGAGAGGCATAGTGAGAGAGAACACGATCAGGGAGTAGAGGGAGAAGTAGGCTTCCTGCAAGCAAGGAGCCCAACGTGGGGCTCAATCCCATGACCCAAGCTGAAGGCAGACGCTTAAGTGACTGAGCCACCCAGGCACCCCATAGGCTTTCAGGTTCCATCCATGCTATCCAAATAGTAGAATTTTCTTGTTTTCCTTTTTATGGCTGAATAATATTCTTTTATGTGTGTGTCTAGTCTATACTAGATAGACAGACAGATAGATAATATATATTATGACTTCCTTATCCATCATCCATTGTTAGCCACTTAGATTGTTTCCATACCTCCTTAGTTATGGTAAACAGTGCTACTAAGAACATGGGAGTGTAGAGGTCTTTTCAAATTAGAATTTTTGTTTCCTTTGGGTATATTCCAGTAGCATTGATGGATCAAATGGTAGTTCTATGTTGAGTTTTGCTGAATAGGATGGTGATAGTGGGTATGCTTGTCTTGTTCCTGACGTTAGAGGAAAAAAATGTCAGTCTTTCACTGTTGAGTATGATGTTAGCTCCAGGTTTGTTATACATGGCTTTTATGTTGAGATATGTTCTTTGTATGTCTAATTTTTAAGTGTTTTTGTAATGAATGAATGTCGAATTTTGTTAAATGCTTTTTCTGTATCTGTTGAGATGATTATATAATTATTTTCTTTCATTCTATTAATGTGGTGCATTATATTGATTAATTTGCATTGGCTAACTATCCTTGCAAACCAGGGATAAATCCCACTTGGTTATGGTGAATGACCCTTTTAATGTGCTGCTGAATTTGGTTTGCTAGTATTTTGTTGAGAATAGTGAATTTTTTGCATCTCTATTCATCAGGGATATTGGTGTATAGCTTTGTTTTCTAGAATATCAGAATCTGGCTTTGGTATCAGACAAGTGCTGGCCTTAGAAAATGAGTTTGGGAATGTTCCCTCTTTTTGTTTGGGGGAGCTTGAACATACTTGGTATTAATAATTCTTTAAATGTTTGGTAAAATTCAACAGTGAAACCATCTGGTCCTGGGCTTTTCTTCATCGGGAGATTTTGGATTACTGACTCAATTTCTTCTCCCTTTTCTTATAGAAATGGAGAGGGAGAGAGAGAATCTTAGGCAGGCTCTGCATCTAACACAGAGCCCATTGTGGCTTGATCTCATAGCCCTGAGATCATTACCTAAGACAAAATCAAGAGTCAGATGCTTAGCCCACTAATCCACTAATCCACACAGGCACCTCTCAATTTCTTTAATTGATCTGTTCAGATTTTTTATTTCTTCTTGATTCAGTCTCAGTATGTTGTATGTTCCTATAAATTTTTCCATTTCTTCCAGGTTGTCCAGTTGATAGGTATATAGTTGTTCTTAGTAGGCCTTTATGATCCTTTGTATTTCTCTGGGCTCAATTATTTTTATAATTATTTTTCTTCTTGGAAACCATGGAGTCTTTACCTAAAATACTGCATTTAATAAAAATTGTTGATTTTTTACTAAAGATTTATCTATCTGTGTATCTCTTAAAATACATTTTTGATCATTGAATAGCAATAGTATTCAATGACTATACAATTTATATTAATAGGAAGCATTTGTTGAATATTTAGAATGTATCAAATCCAGTGCATGAAAAATGGCCAAGAAATTTGGTGTTGAATTTGACCTGTACAGGTTTATCAGTGGTGAATATACCTTTTCTATTTGGATTTTATAGAAGTCTCCTGTTCTACTACTACATCAGTTCCTACACATCTAAGAAATTCAATTTAGGAACCATGAAGGTATTTTTAGAACTTAGATTTGTAAAATGTAAGAAAGAGTTTTAAGAGTCAGGAACAAATATATTTTTGCCTTTGGTCTTACCCCTCTTTATTATTCTGAATGCTTGTGATGTATTCATCTAGTGAAAATCTGTAGTATATGGAGAAAGTTGAGGAGAAAAATAAAAATTATGGTCAGAAATTCTGAGAAGCAGTATCTCTGATAAAAATTTTAGAGAAATAGTATTCATTTAAAAAAGAAAATAGTGAAATAACTGAATATTATTCTTCATATATATGAACTGACTGCAAGGAAAGGTGGACAGTTCATTATTTTGTAGTTATTTAAAAAAAAACAAACTATAATAAACCTGGACTGATAACAGTATAGATTTTCATGATGTGAGAATTTTTAAGCACTTAAATACCTACAGGTAGATGTTTCAAAATCCCATATTTTGAAAGATCTCTTAAAGTAAAGCCTATCCCATATAACAGGGACTATCTAGTAGAAAAAATGCTAATTAATTTAACATAACATCTTCTAAATCTGTGATTAAATGATCATAAATTAGTTACTGTTTTACCTTCTGTAATAGGTCATTAGCTTCAATCAAATTGGCTTTGATTTTTTGAAACCATACAGAGGAGGAAGCTAACTGGTTTAATAAAACATCTCCTGCTCAACGATGGTCCCAGTTGAATAACTCTCTAGTCCCTAGTGGAGAATTAGTACAGTTTTCTCTAAGGGTTTAAAAGATGATCAAAGTAGATCATTTGCCTTTGGCGGAAGATCTTTCCTACAGCTACGGTAATTTTATCTGGCTGTAATTCATCTAAACAAATGTTTTAATGAGCACATTAAAAAAAATCACAGCTATCTTTTTACTGCCCATGATTGCTTTTCCCTTAAGAGAGGATTATATTTCACAGGTAAAGCCTATCAGTAGAGGCTACTCCCACACCCCTCCAGTATTTTAGACACTGAGTGATTTAAGCTTAGAATTAACTGTCTTCTGGCTTACAATACTACTTATTTCATAGACTTTGTTTACCTAGACATTCAGTAGAGATGAAATTACCATTATATTTTTTGAGTTTAAAAAATAAATTCAGGAATACAACAAAATGAGTATTTGTGCTAAGAACTGTGGGAAATAAAAGTACAAAATGTGAAAACTGCTTCTAAATTGCTATAATCTCATTGTGGAGCAAAATCAGTTATATAAAAATTAGATGTAGAATTGAAATCACTAAAAAGTATAGACTATAATTCTCTCACCTTCCACAACGTCTTAAGGCTATCTTTTGTACGCCACATATTTATTCAAAAAGATGTAGAAAACAAGCAATCACTGAATGAACGAACCGTTGCATTTATTCAGGAATCAGTGTAATCAAAATTGGGATGTAAAATATTGGTAAACCTTAAATGGATAATAAATAGCCGAGATCACAGGATAGAGTAAGAACATTCTTAATGTAAGAATTTACTTAAGATATATTGATACTTGCCAGATTTAAAGATATTGGAGAGAAAATTTTCTGAAATGAGTAGTAGGAAACAAAGTTAAGTAGATAAAATTAGTTGAAATCATGAAAGATCTTAATTCCATGGTGGGAAGCCTAGGCTTTTATTCACTGGGAGGGACAGTGAAGAGAAACATTTCAGTGAAATTCTTTTCTATTAATTCTTAACATTTGATGTGAGAGGAAAGGGTGGAAAAAGAATCAAAGATGATGCCATAGTTTTAACTCTGAATAAGTGGGTGAATGTGCAATGAATGGTAACATGAAAATTAAAGAGGTACGGTGGATGGGGCAGTTTATATGAATAATACATACAGTGTGATCTTCTAATTTTGGAAATATTCTGAACTTACTTTTCAGAAGTTTCTTATCTCTAACATATTTTTACCTCAATCCCATTCTTATTTTTTTTATCATTGGCATTTTTTATAGTAAAACAAATGGGTCATTTGTATTTATTTTTATTGTATACTGTTGCTGCTACTCTAGTTTATCCAAAGGTGAATTTTTAAGTGAAAAAACCTGAGAGTTCTTGAAATGTTGAAAAAAAGAATATTTGTTCCTTTTCTAGTAGTTTTTACCCACATAAAGTCCAGAGTTGACATTCAGGAGTAATTATTTGTTTTATTAAAGACATCAGTTTATTTTGTATTCATGGACATTTTGTAGTCACAAAATGGATTTGATTCTTTGTTTCATTTACAAATACTGGTTTTACTTTCCTAAAAGATAGACACTTGGTCAGAAAGATTTAAGTATGAAGTTGCAGCCCAGACATTTCATTTGTTGGTTGGCTTGTTCCATGATAGGCACCTATTTATGCTATGGTCAGTTAGTAACTTAGATATTGTTGAGAAGATAAAATGATGCTTATCCTGATGCTTAAAAAAATTTATTGAGCTATTTAAGCAATATTTGTAACACTATGCATAGGGTATATGAGAGTAGTAGAGATAGCATAATTACCTACTGAAGAAAGTTGACATAAAATAATAAAAAAGTAACTTAATGGTTCCCTAGGTGCCAGTGAAGAGTAATGTAGAGTAAAAATGTCTATTAGTAACTCTTAATGAGGATTATGAGGATCAGAGAGATTTGTTCTTGAGGACTTGTTTGGGGCTCTAGCAATCATTTGTGATAGACTGGAGTTAAAACAATGATTTCAGCAATGCAGACTAATATTTCACATTCTGGGTTTAGATCTACTTTTGCCATTTTGTTTTTCACATATATCACAATCTACTTTTTTTTTCACAATCTACTTTTTATTGCCATTACATATTATCTAATCTAAAAGTAATTTGTGGTGATTGACAAGACAAATGTAGACTCTGAGCTCAAAACCAGTAGTATATGATGCATGGGTTACGCTGGGCACAAAATTGAACAGGAGATTGTGCACATTAAAACCAACCAAACAGCCCAGTGAACAAGTGTGTTGGGAAAGCTGTAGCATCAGTGTACATTTGAGTTTGTTAGATTCCTAACAGGAAGGATAGTTCAATGGAACTCATGCGTTGTGAGGATGCTGATCCATTTGAACAACATAATGGCCTATATTCTCAATAGAGACCTTGTAAAATGTGAGAAAGACCTTCCAACACATGATCAGCCTTTGGTAGACTCCCTGAACAAAACTTAATGCAATTACATGAGGAAGCAAAGTGATTATGGAAGCTTTCTGATTATGTGGAAACACAGGGAAAAAGCCTGAAAAATTCTGAAGGAGTAAATGTTGGCAGCGTATTCCTTAGACAGTTATCTTGAATATGAACTGTCTCCCATAGGCTTTAGCCTATATCGCTGGCCATTCTGTTTATCATCAGCAGTTGAGGAACTTCCACTCAGGATGAAAAGTTTTGTCAGGAAGAAACTCTTAAATGCTTAAGAGAGTGCTAAGTGGTTATCTAGAAGTTTTGTGTGTCTTCCTCTTAAAGATAGGAAAGAAAATCCTAAGACACACTACATACCATTAACCTAGTAAAGCCTTAAAGTTATCCTTAATGAATTGAATCTGATTAAAACTCCATTGTGACAAATTTGTTAGGTAAACACAGTTTTCAAGTAGAGTGACGGAAAATGTGCACTTTTCCCCTGCTCTCTCTTTATCTGTGTTCTACCCTAGGGAGTTATGGCACTTTTGTTATTTGGAGTAAAGCTCTTAACACCTCTAAATGGGAAAAAATTAACTCTGTAACAGAAGTATAAATGCGTAAGTGCACAAATTAGAAGTCTCTAAGAGGAAAATTCACAGTTTCTTTTCAGTTAGCGGTTTGTGTATAGAATAGAGATCAATACAGTGAGCATCAGTTCAATAAATAACGATTTTTTATCCATTATTCCTTCTCATGAGTTGCAGCAGTGGCCCTTGCTGTTAGGAGAGAGACGCTTACTTCTTCTTTGTCCATAGTTACTATCGGTTGCCTCCTTGGGCATCCATGATACAAACCATGATAGAATTTAAGAACCTTAGGCTCTCCATTTTCTTGCTTTTGAAAAGTTAACAACACCCCCCCTCCCCCAACACGCAAGACTTGAATGTGTTGCGAAAATTCAGATGTTATAATCTCAGAAAAATATTGATGAAATTTCCTTTTGAATTATTTATTTAAAAAAGATTTTCTTCAAGTGTGGCAAACTCTGATTTGTTTTCTCAGCATAATTAACAACCGTGACTTCCTATTTCATTTGTATTAACATTCACATTAATGAATTCACCTTTTGCTTTGCTCTGTACTTGATATTGAAAACGTTTTATGCATCATCGATTCTTACTATGCTCCAGATAATTGGTCCTTGTATAGCAACTTATATAATATAGGTCAGAGAAAAATAAAGACTTTTCCAAGAAATAGAATTTGTCTTAAAACTGATTTTGTTTCAGTGAGGTCATTATCAACATGGAAGATATTTTGACAACAAATCTATAAAATTATAGAAATTGAAAAGTATGTAAGTTAAATTCATAATAAGACAATCACATAATTTTGTTTAGTTCAGTCTATTTAACTGTATTTAATAGACTGACAGGTAATATTGTTGCATATAACCTCAGATCTCCCTAAAAATTCCAGCTTTCTATTATTAAGTAAATGAAAATGAGCTTCTTGCAATTCATGCAGTGGTAGAAAAATGCATAATATCAATCTGCTGAGATGTTCTGATTTCCAGACTCTTATTTCACGTTTGTCATTCTGTGAGCCTTCTATGGGTTGAGCAAAGTATACAAGTCCGACCTTTTATTTATGCCCTTGAGAATACTGGTTCAGACTTTCTACTGTATTTTGAGGAAACTGTGAATCAACACTTTGTTGATGACAAATGCAGGTGCTTGACTGTGTTTTGAGTATTCCACACACAAATCCGGCATTGGTCATATTTTGAATGCTGAATCCGCACAAAGGAGTAATTTCTGCTTCACAGTGGTACAGAAAATTCTACATTTGGAACAAAAGAGGGGGAAAATTGGGCCATTTACATGGACTTTTCCTATGGTTAGAGCAGTTCCTCAGTGTTCTTAGTCTAAAGGCAAAATGGTCATGTAACTAAATGCATTATTCATGATGTTTGTGATCAGATGAGAGTCAGCAACATAGATACTCAGCTTCAACCATTGCACAAAAATAGTCAAAAGAATTTTCGCAACACATTCAAGTCTTAATCTAAGTATATCTCTCTTCTCTGATTGAGAAATCCCCATTCTTAAAATGACTAGGAATATGTCCCTATATATTGGTGGTGATACCCTGTCACTTATGTTATGACACAGTAAATCACACAAATTTTAAATGCCAGTCCTAGTGTAAGACTGAAGCACAAGACTGAATATTACACTGTGGGATAAGACTGAGGTGTATTATGAACTCAACTAGAGGCGGAATTAAATTATCCCCTTGAATTGAGTCATGACATTTTAAGACTGCTCTTTAATAATTCCTTTTCCCAAAAGAAGCATTTCCTGGTAATATTTTCTTTTCTGTGTGTTTTTTTTTTTTTTCCTCTGCTCTCGATTTCAGGATTGTCTTCCTAATATACTTGGTCTGGAACAATTAGATATGTGACAAACTAAACAAAAATATGTTTTATTATGAATTGAACCTACATATTTTTAATAAACAGGAAAGATCAGCCAGCACTTATTTTTAAATTAGAATAAGTGTTAGCTAATGTAATGGCCTTATAATGATCATGTCTAAAGATAATATGAAAATCTGTTTTAGGGGATCCCTGGGTGGCGCAGTGGTTTGGCGCCTGCCTTTGGCCCAGGGCGCGATCCTGGAGACCCGGGATCGAATCCCACGTCGGGCTCCCAGTGCATGGAGCCTGCTTCTCCCTCTGCCTGTGTCTCTGCCTCTCTCTCTCTCTCTCTCTCTCTCTGTGTGACTATCATAAATAATAAATAAAAAAAAGAAAAAAAAATTAAGAAAATCTGTTTTAAAACAGGGATTCTTTTTTTAAAAAAAAAAAAACAGGGATCCTTAATATAATTTCTGTGCTGTATCAGTAACCAGTCAGAATCTGAAAGATTAAAATATACATGTTTGTGTGTGTATATATATATATATATATTTGCTATAAGAGCTTTTTATAAGGATCTATATAATTGCAGGAGCTGGTGAGATGTCTCTAAGGCTGTCATGTTTGCATGTGATGCTGGAGTGTAAAATTCTGAAAAACAGGATAGGCATTTGGCAAGATAAGATGGATGTTAGGTGTTAGGTGGAAAAGAGCAAGCTGTAACTCCAAAGCATTTGCTGAAACCAAAGAAAATGGTTTGAAACTCATGTCACTTCTTACTTTTTGCTGCTTTACACTTGGATGATGTCTATGTCATACATGTTTCAGAATAATATTTTTAATATTTTAAATGCATAAAATAAAATGCGGAAATTACCCAGAGAATCGGTTATATTAAAATAGTCATCAAAACATGGCGAATCAAATTCATGATATAGTAACAGGTAGGCTTCGAAACATGCTAAATAACAAGATCCAGGCAAATATTTAATGTTTAAGAACAATAGTAATTTTGAAGCTGTGGTGAGAGTAAATCATACTTCATGATATTTGTAACAAAATGTGATATGAAAATAGTTTCTATGATGAAAAGTTTATCGATGAAATCGATGAAAATATTGCTATTGTGGTTTGTTGGCTTAAATCATACTTCAAAAAAACGATCAATTTTCATCTAGAGGTTAGTGAAAATAAAGATACGACTTTTCTTTTCCTAATCCACATGCACAGATCATCTGAATTTTATTTATGGACCCCATTGATAGGATCTGTAAATCCTAGGATGGAACCCCTCCTTTGGGATGTCTCTGGTATAATAAGCCTCACATTTTTTTTTACACATCTATAGTTATAAAGTCTTAATTATAATGAACAGCATTTCAGTAGGACTCTGTGAAAAGTAAAATTAACATTACCACGGGAATTGGCATGCTAAATTGTTAGTAGGCTCTCTAGGGTTTTCCATCTAGCTTTGAGGACTTCAGTGATTTCTTTATAGTTTAGACAGAGTAAAATAGCACCATTTGGGCTTCTGAGTATGGCAGTCCCTAAATATTTTCAAATAAATTACTTTCCATCTGTATTTTACTTATAGGGGATTTTTTTTTTTTTGTATGCGGTAAGATTGAATGGCTTAAATGGATATCGGTATGTGGATATAAAGGGAAGTATTTAATATTAGTATAGAATATCAAATTTCTGTCACAGAGTGTTTTTAAATTGTTTTCTTTAACTTTAGCCCTTTGTTACTCTGTGTTCAACCTTATTTGTTCCTGCATGCAGTCCTTAAGAAAAGAAGGACTCCGGAGGCATGATTTTAGTTTTCTTTTTTCTTTCTTTGATAAAATGAGATTACATTGTGTAAATTTTTTTTCACATTGTGTAAATTTAAGGTGTAAAAGCTGTTATGTTGATGCACTTATATATTGTAATATGTTTTCTCTTGAAGCAATTTTTAATCATGGTTTTTAAAATTTTTTTACTGATATAGTTGACATGCAATATTACATTAGTTTTAAATGTACAACATGATGACATTTATATATATTATGAAAAGATCACCACAATAAACCTAGTTATCATCTGTCACAGTATGAAGCCATTACAATATTATTTACTCCCTATGCTGTATTTTACACCACAACTACTTTTTTATTTTATAACTGGACGTTTGTACCTCTTGATCCCCCAATCTGTCTCACCCATCTGCCCACACTCTTCCTCTGGCAACCACCTGTTTGTTACCTGTATTTATGTCTTTTTCTCTTTTGTTACGTATGTTCATTTGTTTTGATTTTTTAGATTTCACATGTAAGTAAAATCATATGGTATTTGTCTTTTTCTGTTGGACTTCTTTCACTTAGCATAATACCCTCTTGTCTATCCAAGTGGTTACAGAGGACAAGACTTCATTATTTTTTATGGCTGAGTAATACTCCACTGTGTGTGTGAGCATGTGTGTGCGTATCTATGGAATGGATTATTGGATTATATAGTATTTGGAATTGTTGGATTATGTGGTATTTATTTTTAACATTTTAAGGAATCTCCATATCGTTTTCAATAGCATCTGCATTATTTTGCCTTCCCTCTGATAGTGCATTAGGGTTCCCTTTTTTCCACACCCTTACCCACACTTGTTATTGCTTGTTTTTTTGATACTAGCCCTAATGGCAGGTATGAGGTGATGTCTCATTGTGGTTTTGATTTGCATTTCCCTGATGATTAATGATGTTGAGCATGGTTTTATGTGCCTGTTGGCCAACTGTGTGTATTCTTTGGAAAAAATGTCTATGAGGTCCTCTGCCCATTTTTAATTGGATTATTTCAGTTTTTTGGTGTTCAGTGATATGAGTTCATTATAGATATTGGACATAAACCTCTTGTCAGAGATAACATTTGCAAATATCTTCTATTCTGTAGGTTGCCTTTTAGGTTTTTGGTGATTTCCTTCACTGTGGAAAAGATTTTTAACTTGAGGTAGTCCCATACTTTATTTTTGCTTTTGTTTTTCTTGCCTGAAGAGACAGATCAAAAGACTATTGCTAAGATCAATGTTCAAGAGTTTACTGCCTATTTTTTCCATTAGCAGTTTTATGGCTTTAGGTCTTACCTTTTGGTCTTTAATCTGTTTATTTTTGTATATGGTATAAGAGTGGCTCAGTTTTATTTATTTATTTATTTATTTATTTATTTATTTATTTATTTATTGGCATGTATCTTTCCAGTTTTTCCAAGAGCATTTATTTATCTTTTTAAGATTTTATTTATTTATTCATGAGATCCAAAATGAGAGGCAAAGACCTAGGCAGAGGGAGAAGCGGGCTTCCTGAGAGGAGCCCTATGTGGGACTAGACCCAGGACCCCGGCATCATGATCTGAGCCAAAAGCAGATGCTCAACCACTGAGCCACCCAGGCGCCTTGTCCAAAAGCACTTATTGAAGAGACTGACTTTTCCTCGTTCTGTATTTTTGCCTCCTCTGTTGTAGATTAATTGACCATATAATCATAGTTATTTTGGGGCTTTCTATTCTGTTTTGCTGATGTATGTGTGTGTTTTGGTTCCAGTACCCTGCTGTTTCGATTACTACAACTTCATGGCATAGTTCAAAATCAGGGAATGGGTTACCTCCAGTTTGTTCTTCTTCTTTTTAAAGATTGCTTTGACAATTTGTGGTCTTTTGACAATTTCTTCCATACAAATTTTAGGATTATTTGTTCTAGTTTTGTGAAAAATACCATTGATATTTTGATAGAGATTGCATTAAATCTGTAGACTGCTTTGTATAGTATGGATATTTTAATAATATTAATTCTTCTAATCTTTGAGCACAGAATACATTCCCATTTATTCATGTTGCCTTTCATTTCTTTCATTGTTGTCATAGTTTTCAAGGTACAGATGTTTCACCTCTTTGGTTGAATTTATTTCCCGGTATTTTATTCTTTTGATGCAATTGTAAATGAGATTGTTTTCTTAATTTCTCTATCTGATGGTTTGTTATTCATAATAGAAACACAATATATTACTGTATAGTAATTTTATATTCAGCAATATTACTGAATTCATTTGTTTATTGGTTTTAATATTTGAGAAACCAAAAATAATGAAAACTAGGATATTTTTTTCTTTGGTGGAGGTTTAGAGTTTTCTGTATTTACTGTCATGCCATCTGCAAAATGTGACAATGTTACTTCTTCATTACTATTTTGATACCTTTTATGTCTTCTTCTGGTCTGTTTGTTGTGGCTAGGATTTCCAATGCTGTGTTGACAAAGGTGGTGAGAGTATTCTTGACCTTTAAGGGAAAGCTTTCAGTTTTTCACCATTGAGTATGATGTTAGCTTTGCGTCAGTCTTATGTTATTTATTATGTTGATGCATATTCCCTCTACACCTCCCCTTCATGTTGACAGTTTTTATCATAAATGGCTATTGACTTTTGTCAAATGCCTTTTCTGCATCAATTGAAATAAAAGGATAAACTTCATCTTTTTTTTAAGATTTTATTTATTTATTCGTGAGAGACACAGAGAGAGTGAGAAAGAGGCAGAGACACAGGCAGAGGGAGAAGCAGGCTCCATGCAGGGACCCTGACGTGGGACTCGATCCTGGGTCTCCAGGATCACACCCTGGGCCGAAGGCGGCGCCAAACCTCTGAGCCACCCAGCCGCCCTCAACTTCATCTTAATATGGTTATCATGTAGACTGATTTGTGGATATTGAAAAATCCTTTCACCCCTGGAATAAATTCAGTCAATCATGGGATATAACCCTTTTAATGTATTTTTAAATTCAGTTTGCTAATATTTTGTTGAGGATGTTTGGTCTATGTTCATCAGGGATATTGACCTGTAATTTTTTTACGTGTATGTGTTGTCTTTGGTTTTGGTATCAGGGTAATGCTGCCCTCAAGAATGAGTTTGGAAATATTTCTTCTTCGATTTTTTGGAATATTTTGAGAAAAATAGATATTAAATCTGCTTTAAAAATTGGTGGAATTCACCTGTGAAGCTTTTTGGTTCTGGATTACTTGTTGGCAGTATTTTGATTACTAGTTTAAGCTTACTAATATTAATTGATCTAATCAGATATTCCGGTTTTTTTCTCTGTTGCAGTCTTAAAAGAGTGCAAGTTTATAGGAATTTATCCATTTCTTCTAGATTGTCCAATTTGTTAGTGTATAGTCTTTCTAATAATCTCTTATAATTCTTTGTATTTTTGTGATGTTAGTTGTAACTTCTCTTAATGATTTTAATTATTTGGCCTTTACTCACTTTATTTTAATGAAACTGTCTAAAGGTTTATCAATTTCTTTTATCTTTTCAAGGAGTCAGCTCTTAATTTCATTGATGCTTTCCATTTTTTAAAAGTCCCTATTTCATTTATTTCTTCTCTGATCTTTATTTCTTCTACTAACTTTGGGCTTCATTTTTTCTTCTTCTTTTTGCTTTCTTTTGGCATAATTTAGATTTTTAAAAAAAATTTATTTCCTGAGGTGGGCCTACATGGCTATAAACTTGCCTCTTAAAGCTGCTTTTGCTATGTACAGTAGGTTTTAAAGTGGCATTGTGTTTCAGTTCTCATTTTTCTCCAGGTATTTTTTTATTTCCTCTTTCATTTTTTTGTTGACACATTGGCTGTTCAGTAACATGTTGTTTAATCTCTACTTATCTGTGATTTTTCCTGTTTTCTTCTTGTAATTGATTTCTAGTTTCATACTATTTGTGGTTAGAAAAGATGCTTGATCCATATTGCATTCTATTTTTAGTTGATGGTTATTTAAGGTCAAATTCATTCAAAAAACTCTACATTTTTACTCCCACCTCCAAGTGTTGTGTATTTGACATCATATTTTCATCTTTTTATTTTGTGTGTCCCTTAAGTTATTATTGTAGATATAGTTGAGTTACCACTTTTAACTTTCTTACTAGCTTTTTAAGCGGTTTATCCATTACTTTTACTATATGTTTGTTTTTATCATTGAGATTTCTTTTTATAATTTTCTTCTAGTTACGGCCTTTTCTGTTAATAGAAGTCCCTTTAACATGTCTTATAAGGCTGGTTTAGCGGTGATGATATGTTTAACTTTTGCTTTTCTGGGACTCTTTAGCTCTCCTTTAATTTTGAATGATAATCTTGTCAGGTTACAATTATCTTAGCTGGGGATTCCTTGTAAATAACTAGTTGCTTTTCTCGGTTTTTAAGATTCTTTCTTTATATTTAATTTTTGACATTTTAATTATAGTGTGTCTTGGTGTGGAGCTCTCTGGACTCATCTTGTTTGTAGGTTTCTGTGCTTCCTGGCTCTGGATGTTTCCGTTTTTAAGTTAGGGAAGTGGTTAGCTATTGCTTCTTTAAGTAAGTTTTCTCCTCTTTCCTCTCTCTCTTCTTCTGGAATCTGTTTAATTTGAATGTTAGTATACTTGATGTTGTCCCAGAAATTCATTCAGTTATCCTCATTTTTTTTAAACTGTTTTTTGTTGTTGTTGTTGTTTTTGTTGTTGTTATTGTTGTTATTTTTGTTCATTTGGGTGATTTCTACTACCCTGTGTTCTAAATAGCTGATCTATTCTTGTGCATCATCTAATCTTCTGTTGCACCCCTCTAATGTATTTTTTATTTCAGTCATTATATTGTTCAGCTCTGATTGGTTCTTTTATATTTTCTATTTTTTTGTTGAAGTTCTCACTATCTTCATCCATTTTTCTCCTGAGTTCCATGAGCATATTTTTGACCATTACTTTAAACTCTATCACGTAGGATGCTTATCTCTGTTTAGTTTTTTTTTTTTTTTGAGGTCTTGTCTTATTCTTTCATTTGAAAGATTCTCTTCTATTTCCTTATTTTGCCTCAGTGTTTGTTTTTGTATATTAGGTAGATAAATTACATCTTTTGGACTTGAAAGAGTCATCTTATGTAACGGGTGCCTTGTGATGCCCCAAAGTCCATTCCTTTCTGATCACTGGAACCAAGTACATCAGAGATGTCTCCTGTGTGGGCTGACATGGGTTCTTCTGTTATGACTGGGCCACCTCTGCTGTGGGCATGCCAGAGGGTGAGGCTGGCCCCTGGCCTGGCTGTCTGCAAAGCCCTGTTGTGACTCTTGTAGATGTGCTGGTGGGGGAGGCTAGCTGTTCTGGGGGGCACTGGTCCAGGCCAAGTCCATCCACTGGTCATATTGGGTGGGAGCTACTTTGGGGAGGCATCGATCCTGGCTGAAGCCTCTTCCTGGGTGTGGCAGTGTGGGAGCCACTTTGGAGGGGCACCTGCTGGGGTGGCCAGGTAGGTAGGGTAAGTATATGGGTGGGGAATGCCAGGGTGAGGTGAGTGGTGTTAGCAAGGTAGATAGTGTCAGAAATAGTGCTTACCAACACCAAGCAAGCTAGAAAGAAAGAGTAATATATATATATATATATATATATATATATAATATAAAATAATATAAATATATTATATATAGAAAATATATAATATTTTATATATTATATATAATATTTATATTATAAATAGTATATATTATATATAAGTATATATAAATATATTATATATACACCACCTGCCAGTGTTTTTGTTCCAGAGAAAGTTCCTATAGATTCCTGTTTCTTTAGCACATGCCATAAAGTCATTCAATAAATCTCCTTCATGTATATAGCACAGGCATTTTTCAAACTGCTGCCTCTGCGCTGGATCTTCGAGTGAGTGAATCTGTATGCCAGCCCCTTGAGAATGGCATTTCTGTTTTCTATAACCCTCTGACTCTCTTGGAATTGAGACTTCCTTGTCTTCAAATCTAGATATTGTGGGGGCTTATTTTCCTAGATCCTCAGGCCTGGAGTGCCTGATGTGGGGCCTGAACCTCTTGCTCCTTAGGGACACCTCCCCATTTGTGATAGTCCTTTTACTTTTGGATTATCATGCTTGGTTGTGAATCCTGACTAGACCTTGCCTCTGTATCCATCTGGATGTGACTTTGTCTTTATATATTTAGTTGTGGAAGAGCTGTTCTGCTAGTTTTCAGGTTGTTCTCAGAGAGAGTTGTTCTATATGTATGTGTAGTTTTGGTGTTTTCATGGGATGAAGTGAGCTCAGGATCCTTTTACTTCATCATCTGATCTTTATACTCCAGGTTTAGCTTTTTTAGATTCCATATATAACTGATATCATATATTGCTTATTTTTCTCTGTCTGACTTACCTCATTTAGCATAATATGGTCAAGGTCCTTTCACATTGCAAATGGCAGGATATCCTCCTTTTTTGTGGTTGAAAACTATTCCATTGTGTGATATATACCCCTTTTGGCAAACTATATATTGTGTATCCTGGTAAGGAGCTAATATCCAAAATATATAAACAATAAGCACAATTTAATATCAACAAAACAGATAATCTGACTAAAAATAGGCAAAGAGGGGGCACCTGGGTGGTTCAGCTGGTTAGGCGTGAACTCTTGATTTCAGGTCTGGTCATGATCTCATAGTTGTAAAATGGAGTCCCATGTCAGAAGCCTGCTTGGAATTCTCTTTCTCCTTGTCCCTCCTCCTCCTCCTTCTCTCTCTCTCTCATTAAAAAAAAAAAAAGCAGAAGAGAATTTTTGCATCTATATTCATGAGAGATATTGGCCTGCAGTTCTCTCTCTCTCTCTTTTTTTTTTTTTTTTGTAGTGTCTTTATCTGATTTTGGTATCAGGGTGATACTGGCTTTGTGTAATGAATTTGGAATTTTCCCTTTCTCTTCTGTTTTTAGAATAATTTGAGAAGACTAGGTATTAACTTTTTAAATGTTTGGTAGAATTCATCCGATGAGCTGTTTAGTTTTGAACTGTTTTTGCAGCATTTTTGGATTACTGATTCTATTTCATTGCTGGTAATCAATCTGTTCAAATTTTCTATTTCTTCCTACTTTATTTTGATAGGTTTTATGTTTCTAGGAATTTATTCATTTCTTTTAAGTTGTCCAATTGTTGGCATATAAATTTTCATAATATTCTGTTACAGTTTTTTGTATTTCTGTTGCGTTGGTGGTTATTTTTTCTCTTTCATTAATGATTTTGTTTAACATATTAGCAAACAGAATCCAACAATACCTAAAAAAAAAATACAGCACCATCAAGTGTGATTTATTTCTGAGACACAAAGGTGGTTAAATATTTATGAAATAATCAACATGATACATCACATCGGTAAGAGAATGGGATAAAAACGGTATGATCATTTCAATAGATGTGGAAAAAGCATTTGACAAAGTACTACATCATTCATTATAGAAACCCTAGGTCAAGAAGGAACATACCTCAACATAATAAGGGCTTTATATAAATAATCCACAGCCAATATCATACTTAATGGTAAAAAAGTGAGAACTTTTCCCATAAAGTTAAGAACAAGAGAAGAATATTTATTCTTACAATTATTATTTAACATAATCTGGAAGTCCTAGCCACAGAATTTAGACAACATAAAGAAATAAAGGCATTCAAATTGGTAAGGAAGAAGTAAAATGCTCACTATTGCAGATGACATGATACTATATATAGAAAACCCTAAAGACTCCACCAAAAAACTCCTAGAACTAATAATGAATCAGTAAAGTCACAGGATACAAAAAGTAATGTACAGAAATCTGCTGCACTTAATAATGAAGCAGCAGAAAGTGAAATGAAAACAGTTGCAATTACACTTGCATCCAAAGCAATAAAATATCTGGGGATGAGCTTAACAAAGAGATAAGAGACTCTTAAAAATATAAAACACTGGTGAAGGAAATTCATGATCATGCAAATCAATGGGAAGGCATTTCATACTTACAGGTTGGAAGAATAAATATTGTTAAAATGTCTCTACTACCCAAATCAATCTACAGATTTAATGTAATCCCTGTCAAAATACCAATAGAATTTTTCACAAAGCTGAAACAATCCTAAAATTTCTGTGGAACCACAAAGACCCTAAATAGCTAAAGCAATCTTCGAGAAGAAAAACAAAGCTTGGAAGGATCACAATTCCAGGTTTCAAGTTATGTTACAAAATGGTAGTAATTAAAACAGTGTGGTACTGGCACAAAAATAGACACACAGATCAGTGGGTTAGAATAGAAAATCCAGAAGTAAACCTACAAATTTATGGTCAACTAATCTTCGACAAGGGAAGAATGAATACACAATGGGAAAAAGGCTTTCTCTTTAACAAATGGTGTTGGGAGAACTGGACACCCACATGCCAAAGAATGAAACTAGACCATGTTCATACACCATATTCAAAAGCAAATTCAAAATGAATTAAAGACCCAAATGTGACACCTGAAACCATAAAAATCCTAGATGTGAGCATAGGCAGTAATATCTCCAACATCCGTTGTAGCAACATTTTTCTAGGTACGTCTCTTGAGGCAAGGGAAACAAAAGCAATAGTAAACTACTGGGACGACATCAAAATAAAAAGCTTTTGCACAATGAAGGAAACATCCAGCAAAACAAAAAGGCAGCCTACAGAATGGGAGAAGATATCTGCAAATGACATATATGATAAGGGGTTAGTATTCAAAATATATAAAGAACTTATACAACTCAAAACCCAAAAACTAGTTCAATTAAAAAGTGGGCATAAGACATGAACAGACTTTTCGCAAAAACAAAAAACAAAAAACAAAAAACAAACAAACAAACAAAAAAACAACCATACAGGTGGCCAACAGAAACATGAAATGTCACCGAGCATCAGGGAAATGCAAATCAGAACCACCTCATACCTGTCAGAATGGCTAAAATAATAATAATAATAATAATAAAAACAGAAGAATCAGCAAGTGTTGGTGAGGATATAGAGAAAAGGACACCCTTGTGCACTGTTGGTGGGAATGCAAGCTTGTGCGGCACTGCGGAAAACAGCAGGGAGCTTCCTCAAAAAAATTAAAAATAGAACTACCCTAAGGCCAGTAATCACATTACTAGGTATTTACCCCTACAGTACAAAAACATGAATTTAAAGGTATTCATGCACCCCTGTGTTTGCTGCTGCATTTTTTACAATAAGCCAAACTATGGTGGCAGCGCCCATGTCCACTGATAAATGCCCAGATGAGTAAACTAAAGTATGGTGGTGAAGGATTTATCTCAAGATGGCAAAGCTGGTGAGCGGCGGGTGGTGAGCTGTAGACCTTGCAGTAAGAAGTCTGTATTCCATGAAGGCTCTCGAAACTTTCTTTTCTCCTTTCCAACTACTATGGGTATTATTTCTGGTTAGTGTTTCTTTGTGTAAATGACAGCTTCTAGAACATTATTAAGTATTAGCGATGATATGGGTGCCTTTTAGCTGTATTCATACCTTAATGGGATTGCTTTTGGTTGTTTACTATTAAAGTTCTTTGGAGAAGGGTATTCTTATTTTATGATAAAGGTAGCTTTGATAATGTGAAGATGTACTCTTACATTTCTGTTGAATTCACAATATTTCTATAAATGTGTTTTGAATACTATTAAATTATTTCAACAGTAAGATGATCATAGGTGTTTTTCTTTTGGATCAAAAATATATATTTTGAGAGGTTTCTAAATAGCTAACAGTCTAGTGGTAAATAGCACTTAGTCATGGTGCTAAATTGAATTTACCTAAAGTTTGCTTTTAATATTTGCATTTATATTCTTTTTTTTTAAATTTATTTATTTATTCATGAGACACAGAGAGAGAGAGAGAGAGAGCCAGGGACACAGGCAGAGGGAGAAGCAGGCTCCATGTAGGGAGTCTGACGCGGGACTCAATCCCGGGTCTCCAGGATCACACCCTGGGCCAAAGGCGGTGCTAAACCGCTGAGCCATCCGGGCTGCCCTATTTGCATTTATATTCTTAAAGTAGCTTTATATTTTGTAATCTTTGTCAAGTTTTTATATCAAAATCACATTAGACAATTCTCAGTCTTTGTGGATACTTGTACCTGGTCTCTTATTTCCCCACCCTTTCTCTCCGAGCCAAGAATTGGTTGTAAGAAGGAAGGGCTTATTAACATTATCGAAGGTTATCCTTATGGAACTAGGGTCCATGGCATCACCTTAATGACTATTAAGCTGTGATTGCTGGCGTCAGCGGATGCCAGTCTTACTCCATGTTCTCTGAACTTTGTTAGAGCTCAGTGACTCCTTCTTGGGCCAATTTGGGCACCTTGGGCTGGATCGTATTATGCAATCCTTTATTCTTTCCTCCACTTAAGTCTCAGCTCACTTGGCTTATACCTGCACCATGCCAGATTGCCGTTCTCCCCTCACTAAGCTGGGTTCATGGCAGGCTGCAGGCTTTAAAATACGTGTACATACATAGAATAACCGAAAGAGACTGAGAAGTACAAATCATTTTCTTTCCTTTGCCTGAGCACAGTTCAGCTCCTTTAACATGGTGAGCTGTCTTTTCAGTTCATTCTAGGCATGTCCTGCACAGCAGACATAAGAAGGTCCTGAATGGTGACGCGGATCTTAACTATTCCTCTCAACCTGTCAAGTGTGCTCCTCCTTCATTCGGAGTGAGATCTTAAAGAGTGACTTGGGACGTGTGTGTCAGTTGGATAACAAATAGTGCTGTGGTTGTTTCTATTAGAAACATTAAGTTATTGCTGAATTGGCCATCAGGGTGTTGGAAGAGCTGGAGGGGTAAAAGAGGGAAAGATGAAGTTTGGGTCAAAAAGAAGAAAAGATGAGGCAACTCAAGAATTTGTAGCTATTGTTTTTCTCTTTTGCGCTGGAGATGCAAAAACTTCCCCAATACGCTCTAAGGGTTGTGTGCAGAGAAGGCTTCTTGCTGGATCCCAGATGCCCAGGAGCTTAGTCTGGTCTAAAGCAACTGCGCCTAGAATTCTCACTGCCTCTGTCCTCTCCTTCAGTTCTGAAGCTTCTGCGTCACTGTCCTCTTGCCGGATGCCACCAGGAACCTGAAGTGAAGTCACATTTCCTTCTTCCCTGCCTACTCATCTTCAGTCTGTGCCTCTTGTTCGAAGACTTTATTTTATTTTTAAAGATTTTATTTATTCATGAGAGACACAGAGAGAGAGAGAGAGAGACAGAGACACAGGCAGAGGGAGAAGCAGGCTCCATGCAGGGAGCCCGACATGGGACTCGATCCTGGGTCTCCAGGATCGCACCCTGGGCCAAAGGCTGGTGCTAAACCACTGAGCCATGCGGGGATCCCCACATCATAGACTTCTTAACAACAGTGCAGAAGGATGGGAATGGAGATTCAAAGCAAAGGGATGAAAGAAACCTTTGATTTCTCAGTGTCTCTTCTCAACTTCAGACGCATATATAATTTTTGCACAATAACCGTGGTTTCACGCTCTGCCTAGTATGATAAAACTATATTCCTACAAATGTAAGGAATGGCTCTTAACCTCTTTCCCAAAAGGAAGAAGCAGTGTTTCATTAGGCCTCATATCCATCCCTGAGGATGGCAATTCTTGTGGTTTAATAATAGTCCCACTGGATCTGCTGCAACCTAAAAATTATATTCTAAAGTATACTACTTCTAGCACTCTTTATAAAACATATAAGGAAAAGGAAGAGGGAAAAATAAGTTAATATATTCAAACAAATAAGAAAAGACCATACGAATCTGTAGCTAATGGCTCACTTCTAAGACTATAACTTCCTTGTCACCACCATTCTCTGTTATTAGCCAGAACCTCGATTTATAAAGGTTCTTTATCTGAGAGACGACCCAAACTTTTATTTCCGGGAAAGCTTATTCTGCAGTCCTGTATCCCTAGGGTTACTATAGTTTTCCATGAACGCTTACTATTGGATATGGAAGAGTAAGAAGCTCCAGAAAGTCCCTGGGTTCCAAGCATAATCTTCTCTGTCTTAGTGTGTACAAGTAAACCAATTTCCTTCTCATAATTGAGATTAGTCAGTGGAACCAGTAAAGTTAACTTTCTTCTTCACCAATTAGCTCAATAAGATGAAAATTCAGTAGTAGACTAGTGGCAGTTTCAATGTCCAGTTAAATTGAAACAGTATTTTATGCCTTGGGGGAAACATTACACCCTTGGAAACAAAGAACTATGAACCATTAAAGACAAATGTTTTGGAAATGGAAGTAAAAATTCTGCAGGCCGAATTGGTGTAATAGAGAAATCCATTCCATTGAAACCTTGATTTCTGGACCCAGTTATTAAGCATCACAAACTTATTTAATCTGTGTATCACACCCTTTAGGACTGCATTTCGACTATACGGAGCACTTGAATTGGGACTCCAGTAGGCTAGTCTGCCTTTGATGCCGGGTTAAGTCCCTTTGGGTTAAGATAAGGTATGTTGTAAGAACAGCAACTTTCCTGACGTAGCCTTTTTTTGTTCTTTGGTTAAAACCAATGTCGTCTGGGATAGATGATGGTAAATAAAGCCTATATGGGTTTCCAGACTTTCAGGCTTGCAGAAACATTTTGCTCAGCAAGAACAAATGCATTACCGGAATAAACGCCTGTTCCAGGGAGTGCAACTTGCTATTCACACCCGGATGGAAGAGACTCAGTGTAACTTAACCTACTGGGAAGTGGCTTGCTGGTTTCTTCCCAGCAAACTATTGGTGCAGTAATTGAGGACTTAATATTAGTTTTTGCTGTAGGCAATTTAGGCACCCAGCAATAGTAGTAGCTAGATAAGCCTCTAAGAAGAAAGACCGTGTTGTTGAGCCATGTATGATTGTTGTCCCCACCAATATGGCTACTTTTTGCCCACTTTACTCTGGGGTGAGGGGAGAAATATGACAAACATGTACATTTTGAGTCATCTTTTAAATTTTTTCTGCCTGATTTTTTGGATCTTCTGCATAAACATACAATACAAACACACACTCATATACAAACACACACACTCCATTTTGTTAACACTTCATGGGTTTGCTTAGATGCTGTTTTCTCTAGCAGTTTCTCTATAATCCCAGGAATTGGTTAGGTTCTCTTTTTTGTGTCACATGATGCCCAGTATTTAGTAACATTACAACATTTGTAAACTATATTGTAATTACCTCTTGAACAGCAGTCCCAATTTGACTGGAAAGTACCCGTAGATAGGCCATCTCTTGTTCATTTTTTAATCTCTATTTGCTAATTCTTGTTTGTAACATAGTATTTATGCTAATACTTGTTGGCAGCAATTACAAGTTTTTACTTAATATTTGCATTTATTACTATTTGGAAGAATATTTTTAAAAAATCAACTGTTTATCCTTTTTTGAGTGCTCATCCAAACTTTGTTATTAAGAATACCTATTTTTATTAATCTATATTCTTAGAATATGACACTAATTTCCTTTTCTTAAAATGCATTGGAATTTTCCATAGGATTTCCTGAAGGATTTGCTTTACAGAATATTTCAACATTTTAAAAATGTGTATGTTATCAAATACATAGCCTTATGCATAATGTTTAAATCCAGTAGATATCATTCAGTACTCTCTATCTTTTATTACTTATTTATTTTTAATCTATGAGGTCTGTCAGTGACTGAGAGAGATGTGTTAAAATTTCCCATTCCGTCAAAAGCTGGTATTTGTTACCAGACTGATATTGGTGTGATATTACTTCTTTCACAGTCCCTTTGGGCACTGGTTAAATTACCTTCTGAAGTTTGAGAATGAGTGGAGACTCATGGCAGGTCCTTCGTCCTGCAGTCATTTTCAGGGTTGCTCTGCTCTTCTGAGGTGGAGTGATTTCCTTGGTCCACAGCCTGGGTCTTAAATGCTTCAGTTAAGTGGGATTCATGGAGACAATAGTCTTCTTCATGATCTTTTCTGCCCCAAGCTTCTGTGTTTTACTCATGGTGTTCAAACGAGAGCCATTCTCTCCCCGACCAGTTTTTTTCAAACATCACGAACATTCTGATTAGTTTCTCTCTTAGGTTTGTCATTTTGACGTCTGCACTGCTTTTGCCACCTGATGATGTTTCTTAAACTCATTCTGTCAATTGTCAGTTTATTTCAGTCTCACTCAGATTTTGGCCGCTGTATTACCTGTTGTAATATATTTTCTGTGCTACAACTTTTTGCCTCTTAATATTTTCTTAGGTATTTTATTAATGAATCTGGAGAATGATTCAAAGATAATGTGATATTTTCAACCAAAATTCTACGAACACCATTATCATGGAGCTGTACTATAATGTCTTATGAATATGCTTTTTATCTATTGCTTGAATCATGGTACTTAGAAATTTATCAACTGTAAATGGAATAACAAAAATCATTTGTAGAAATATCTATTTTATATTTATTTAGGATAAGTTCATAGACATTTAATGATCAAGTCATTGAGTTACAATATTTCTAAGCCTTTGGTATACAGTGAAAACTTCTTTCCAAATAGTTTGAGTTTTTTAATATTTACATCAACACATCATGAAACCCTTTATTTCGATAATTCTCAGCTATACTAAAATTTTAATTCAAATTCTCTTTATCTAAAATTGCATGGCGAAGTGGTTTTTCATTGAATTAATTTATATTTAATTAGTTAATGATTTTTGTATTTTTTTCATATTTCATTAACTCCTTGTATTTCCACATCAGCTTATTGTGGGATAACATATTTTGCCTCTTTATCTTCAGACTTTTATAATATTTCTTACCAGTAAATATTCTAGTTCAGTATGAACTCACATCAACTTTTTATTTTTATAGAAGTATATCTTTTGTTAAAAAAATTATCAGATATTATATCTAATCAGCATGTATTCATCTTTCATGAATACAAATATGAAGGTAAAAATCTAATACATATTTTTTTTCTAATCTAACATTTAGTTGCA